>NW_026851615.1:0-506852 GCF_026571515.1 Ruditapes philippinarum
GAAAAATGATGATGTTTTGTTTATTTAAATTGATGATGTCTTGCTGTGAAATTTGATGATGTTTTACTATGAAATTTGATGATTTTTTGACTATGAAATTTGATGATGTTTAACTATGAAATTTTATTAAGTTTGACTATGCAAAATTGATGATGTTTTGTTAAATTGATAATGTTTTCCTATGAAATTTGATGAAAGTTTGGCTATGAAATTGGATATGTTTTACTATGAAAAATGATGATGTTTTACTATGAAAATTGATAATGTTTTGCTTTGAAAATTGATGATGTTTAACTATGTGAAAGTTGTAGTGATGAAGTTTTGCTATGAAAATTGATGACACTTTGCTTTAAAGATTTATGATGAAAAATTATGATGCTTTACTATTTGAAGTGATGATGCTTTACTATTTGAAGTGATGATGTTTGACTATGAAATTTGATGATATATAACATTATGAAGTTTGAAATGATGATGCTTGACTTTGAACTATGTTAAAATGTGATCATGTGAGAGTATGTAAAATGATGATTGTTGGCTATGAAAAGTGTTTATGTTTGGCTTTAAAAATTGATGATGTTGATTATAAATAATGATGATCAAGTTTATCTTGGCTTGTTGTTTATTAACTTTCTACAGTTATAATTTGCAAATAGGTGTGACGGTTTAGCTCAAATGAAAAAAATTATTGTTAAAAGCTGTGTATAGTGAGTGACACAACTAACAATTATGAAGTGCATATTTCAGTGCACCTGTTTCAAGCTTTTCCAGTAGTTTCCATAGTGTTTTTTCAAAAAATGATGCTAAACCAGAGTGGCTAGAATGCAGAATGCTAGAAAGTGCTCAGAATGCAGGATTTTGCTTCCTGGATTTCAAAATTTTTCGGGGGGGGGGGGGGGGGGGGGGGGGGGGCATGCCCCCGGACCCCCCTATCAGGCCTCCTTCAATCACATTCTGGCCTCTTACACAAAATCTTAATGAAAACCCTGCTGACTTGAGCCAAGGTGAACCTTGCATCAAAATATCATATTTTATCTTTCATGTAAATATTTCAATGTTTCAATATTCTCAGAAATATGTTAAACTTTACATGAAGTAATAAGTGTAAAGCATAACAAAACCTTATTGACACCAAAATTTTTGTTTTTGTTTGGTTTTATGTCGCACTAATGCATTAGAAGTTAAATGGCAACTTTGAAGCTTTACTGGTGTATGAAGATCTCATATGCCCCTCAGTGCATTATTAAAGGCACCCAAGTAGATTAGAACCACCAAAATTCTGAAAGCTAGCTGGATGGCTACCAACATGAATGAATTCAAAGCCCCTAGAAGGATTCAAACCTACAGCAGTGCTGGGCAAGTGATTTGAAGACAAGAACAATAACCATAACCACTAGGCCATGTATGCCCCACATAATTTTTTTAAGTGAAAAATAAATCAAGTAACTGCATTTTATTCAGATGTTTTATTCTTCAAAGACTTGATTTTCACAAGATTTTTAACCCATTATATAAAATTTCCCTGAAACGACACATTCAGTATTCAACTTCCATTTTCCCATTTCTGTAAATGAGGTAAAAAATGTTGAATTTAAGAATTTTTTCTGGATCAATGATATATTCAAAAAGTGGTTTGATTTATGTTTGTTATGTAGCACTTTCTCCTTCCTATTCAAGGAAATAAGTCACTGCTACAAAGAAGAAACAAGTTAAAGAATAAAGGACATGAAAACTACAAGTCATTCTACAATTCAAGTTCCTAAAATGACGATAAATGAACCATTTCATTTGAATTTCAGTCATGTCATTTTCAGAAAAAAAAGTGATTGTCTGCTAATTTTTCACAGGCTAATTTAGGGTAGCTGCTTTTTTGGCTGAACAGTTGTAGATAGATTATGGCCCATTGACTGCAAGTAATGTCACTTCTTGAATTTTTTCTTAAACCCTATGTGATTGTCATAAACTTCAAAGTCTATTTGCTCTAATTATCTATGTTGTCCAGACCGTCTAATTCAGTGTTGCATCTACAGATCTAGGCCACGTGATTGTCGATTTACGCATATTTTTTACAGATCACACATTTAGATGAAGTCAACACTCCATTTATTGACGGTTTCTCTGATAACAAAGGTAAAAATGTTCATATAAATAGAAGTAGGATAAACTAAACGCGGCAATTTGATAAACTACACCGTTCATACTGCGAAAACTAATGACATATTGCAATGAAATAATAAATATTAATCAACAAATACAATTTGTTATTGTGTTCAAATTCGGTGTTATTGGATACTATGCAATAACATTTATTTCAGAATATCACGATAATTTATTCGTGAAACAACTCACAACCTGAAATTAAATTTCCAAGTTTGCCGAAATTTGTGTGCACCAGTAAAACTAAATTTCATTGGATAGACTCTGAAAATCTGGACCAATCAATAATGATTTTCCATAATATGTTTGGCATGGGAACAAATATGGCTGACTGGGGAAGCGAAATCTCAAAAAAATATTTCGAAACTTGTTTAAAAGAAGCAAAGCATTGAAAAATAAAAAAGAAGATCAATATGGCGACTCAAACAAACCGAGATGGCCAAGCACCTGTAAATCCAGAGCTTCAAGTTCTGATGCATGCTATCAGTAGTTGTGCAGGTGTGGCAGTACAACAAATTCTGAACCAAAACCCTGATCTTGTAAAGGAAAAAGGTAACTAATCTTTTCATGTACTCACTGAATTTCAATCCTCTTAGCTTAACCATTCCTGAAAAAAATAGAGCTATGGCTAAAGTCAGGCCGTCACTCTGATTTTCTTTGCAAAAACTAACATTTTCAATAATATGAATTTAGGCAAAGCCTATGAACGGGGAAGTCGGTAAAAAATCCTTTCATTTTTCCGTTTTAAAGGTGTCATTCGGTATTATATGTACCCACTTCCGTTTTCACTCGGAACACTCGACGATTATTATTAATCCGAAAAGTTGAGATATGTTACGTTATCGGAATACGCCGCCTTTTATCATTGAGTTACATTGTAAATGGCGGCGCCTATCTAGAACTGACACTGAAAATTTCATTGATAGGTATAGAACTCTATATATTTTTTAATTGTTTTTTATTTGATTTTCTTTTAAATATACACGTGTAGTCTATAGCCGGGCAAGCCAAAGCCCGGGCCCGCTTTGCGGGCCCGGACTTTGACTTTCCTGTATAAAAATTATGAGGCAAAGCCTATGATCATGATCAGAGATGTCGGTTAAAAAAGTTGTTCACTATTTATTTAACATTTTCCATTTTAAAGATATCATTCTGCATTTCATGCATCGCTTCTGTTTTCACTTGGAACACCTCGACCATTATTATTAAGCAAAAAATTTGTGATTGTTTCGTATTAATTGGAATAGAATCTACCTTGCCTATAATCATTGAGTAACATTTAAATAGGCAGCGCCAAACTAGATATGACCCCAGGGTTCTCGGGGACACTTATTTCGGCGTCCCGGTACGCATGTTTATTACAGCTGGACGCAAATATTTCAGAGCAAGGATTCCACGTACGCTTAATTTTGCCTGGGGACGCATAAACATTACCGATTGTTCACAGCCACAAATACACAAATGCGTCAGCGCGTGTCAGTCTATAGGTAGGCGGTCCTATGCACATCGACCCGTGAAGCGATTAGCCAATCAGCGATAACGCTTCCGATCGTTATCACGCAATAGTGATAAGACTAATGTCAGGGCGCGACACTAACGATGGTCCGTTAGCCCGAGGCTACCAATTTTCCCCAAGGACTACCCGAGCTGGGTATCCCGTCGGGCTACTCAATATTTCAGTGACCTGATGTCTCTGAATTCACTAAAAATAATTATTAAAATAACATTTTTTAGGCTATGATTCAAAATGAAAGATAAATTCATCTTACTAGTAAATAATTAGCCGTTGGGTCACTAGTGTCAGTCACAGCAGACGCATAATAGATTCTATTTAATCTCTATAAACTTGCAAAAAGTGAAACCGGAAGTCCAAATTAATTGCCGATTTTTCCAGCCTACTTCAATAGAATTCTTTGTCTATTAAACATTTCAATGAAAATATTTGCTCATATTGGAACCTATTCAAGTGTTTAAACTTAAAAGAATATGATTTGTTGATTGATGTAAATCACACTGACAATGGTAACCAAAATAAACGTGTTGTCTGAAATAGATCTGATTTCGGATGTTATTTATTCGGACATGAAATTATTGATTGGGAAAAAATCTGTTTATAAAAAAAGAGAAGAAAAATGTTTAAATCTCTGTAAAAAAGAGAAAAGAAATATTCATAAGTATTTGTAATTGTCTTTGCCATAACTTCACAATGTTGTAAGCACTTCTTAATCATGTACAAGCAAATGTAAGCAATAATGCCAATACATGTATATGAAGAAAAAAATTGTTAACAAATACTAATACCCTAGGCATAAAAAACTAAGGCAATATAGTTTGATTAAAAATGGCTTTACATTTCTAATTTCGTGTTTAAATCAGGGACAACAGATATTAATCTAATGTCCCTATTTAAATCTTCTGACAGTTAAATAACTGAATTACTAGCACTAGTAAAAGTTTGTAATTCTGAAATTTTGTTGTTTTATGTCTGACAAAATAAGTTTGTAGAATAAATCAATTAGAGTAAAGACAAACATATTTTGTTCTTGTCCAAGCTTTTTACTTCTGTTTTGAATTTATAAACACATCTAAAAGGTCATATCTATACCTGTAAGTAGATTTGTAAGCTCTATTGAAATATTTTTTAATACAAAAGCCAGGTATTACATAAATTTAAAACTGACATACTTATTTAGCTCATATTGCCAATATATTCTCCCCTTCCCAATAAGCTGTCAATAATATAAGCTGAGCTGATTGCCTAGCAATTTTATTTGCAACACACCTTAGTAATTCCTGGCTAGAACCCTGTACCTGTAGGTAATGTCTGGCCCTTCAAAACCTATTGACTTTTGTGTCACACTGCCATATTTTATAACAAAATATGTAAAAAAATTGTTGATGATGACTTTGAAGAGGAGGCTAGCCAGGACTTACATCTCATACAGAATAAAGCTTACAAACTTTTACTAGATCTTATATGATTTATCTTTTGGTGATTTTTTCCAATAAAGAAGAGATCTCATGCTATTGTTTTCTTATCTTCAGATACATACACTCAAAATGTATTTAAATAGAATAAGAATTCTTTTTTTATGTTTTACAATGAGGACTACCTAGATTTGCCAAGGACTACCTGATCCTGAAAGTAGGTAGTCCTTCTGACTACCCCTAAAAAAAGTTAGTGTCAAGCCCTGAATGTATACACGCGATTATTACCAGATATAACACGAGGTGATAATTTTATATCTTTGATCAACAGTTGATTGGAAATTAGCAAATTTTACCGACAAAAGGATAAAATTATCGACTATTTAAGCCGCAAGTTTAAAGACTGTTTTCTCAAATTACAAATGAGTGTAATTATAATGATTGTCGAATATTTTCGGCATTTTCTAGGCACAATTTTGCTTTAGTTTCATTCTTGCAAAAACTTTCTATAAGAGTATTAAGAATTTAAGATATTGTGCCGAAATGCCAGGTACACATACGCTTTTATTCTATCCGAAAATTGATCCCGAACATCGGCGATTTCACGTTCGCCAGAAACCCTAAAATTTCGCAAAAATTCTCTGTTTCCAAGCCAAACATGCGAATGAATTGTTCCTTTATTATTTAATCAACATTAAATCTTTAAATGTCGATCTTCAATTTGCCCCCTTTTGAAGATATTTGCTAAATTAATTGTCGATCGGATGAATCTCTTACACACTGTGTGAAGCTGTACATGATTTTCCTATTCATTCCGCTAAACGCTGCCTATATACATTTACGTTTTTTTTTTTACAAATACAAACTTTTTGTCTTTAGAGTGGACTTTTTTAACCAGAATAAAATTTGATTTGGTATAAAAGTGAAAAAAAAAAAACGATTTCCATGTGTTGATGCATTATAATGAAATAATTTCATAATAAATATTAACAACAAAACAATAACTATACTATGTAGTTCAGAGTTTCTTTTGAATAACTATAAACTTTAGAAGTCTCTTGAAGATTCAAAATATCAGCAATGCTATTGTGAGCATTGAATGACTAATCTGTAAACATATTAATTGCGACGCGCTTTTGGACTCCATGGACTCCATGTTTTAAAGTCCTAATGAGAACCCTGGACCCTGAAAATTTCACTGATAGGTATAGAAATCAATATATTTTCTAAGTAATTGTTTTTATTTGATTTCCTTTTAAATATATACATGTAGTCTATAGCCGGGCCAACCAAAGCCTGGCCTGCTTCTTTGACTTCCCTGTGTCATGGATTGTCTTCATATTTGGACATAACAACACTTTGGACAGACCTAAAAGTAGACATCCACATATTGAAATATTCTGAGATTACCTTAATCTCTAATTGACAGTCAAGGTCAAATTATTAAAATTTGGTTAATTTGTGATAAGTTTGTTAATTACTTACAAATTTCAATTTTATTTACAGATTTGATTCATACTCTGACAAAAGAACACACATGACAAAACTGACAAAATGATATATTCAAATGTGACATTGATAGACAAGGAGTATAATGAGCATATGCTGATGAAACTATATATAATATATAATATACATGTATAGTAATATAATATTTTAATAAGCCAAGTATCAACATATAATAAACTAAATTTGAACATGAACTGCCTTGTAATTTCAGATAGGTAAAAACTTCAGCACTTAGCCATCTTGCTGAAATGTCTGATCACATGATTATGTTTTTGATATGTCATCTTGCCAAATTGTTTAATTCCCTCCTTGCTGATCAACCCATTTTCTCAAAAGTTCATAGTGATATTGCATACTAAACAATGCTAAGAAATAAGATGTAAATACAGGTATGTAGTCAAATACATATAGATCTTTTCTTGAAGGATATACAGACTTATTTTCGACAAATTGTATGAAAAAATGCAATGTTGACAATATATTATTTTATTAATTTGGTATTTACTTAAAAATATGACATCTATCATTTTCCTTATTGGAAAGATAAGTGTGAAATATATTTGTATGAATAGATGACATTAAGTTTCACGGCTTATATATTATAAGTGGAAGTTTTTGAGCCTTTTACTCCTGATTTTTGCTTGTGACTTTCAAAATATAATACTTTTCCCCCTTTTCTGATTTATCTAGCTATATTTTCTGTTCGGAAAGCCACAGGTTGTTTTGAAAATTGGAGAGAAAAAAATCAGTGATTAGTTAATATGTAAATTATGTTATAAATTGTATATTTTTGAAAATCATTAAATCATTAAGTGACTTGTAGGCCCAATGTGGCTGGGTGTAGTAAAAATAAATATGTATCGTTATTATGTATGTACATAACACAATGTCACTATAATAAAATTTACTTATCTTATCTTTAAATGTACTTACTACTTAATATAATTTGCCCAACTTTGGTGATGATATTTATTGTATTTGTTATTTAACTTGTTTATTTTGTTGTATAGCAACTTCATTTATTCTTTATAATACTTTATAAAAGAATATGATCTTCTTCAAGTGAAATAGAATTATTTCAATCTAGGATGGCATGGCCAAACAGTTTTGCACAGAGCATGTTTATCAGGAGATTGTGCAATGGTCAGGCTGCTACTTCAGTATGGAGCAGACCCAAATGCTACCAATGACTTTTTAGAAACCCCAGTTCACTATGCTAGCAAGAGAGGCATTCCATCTCTAGTTCATATTCTATGTCAAGCTGGAGGAAATCTAAATGTTAAAGATAAAAGTGGAAAATCTCCAGTACATAATGCTGCCCAGACAGGAAGTGTGTAAGTTTACTAGATTCCATACAAAAATTAAACAATAAATTGTAATATGCTTGTATCAAAAGAGTCATTTCGTTATGGTTGTATGTTTGATCTTTATATATTATGTATACACACATTTTTAGCTCGACTATACAAAGTATATGGAGAGCTGTCCTACTCGCCCCGGCGTCCCCGTCCAGATTTCAGATTAAAGTTTTGGTGCAGTAAAATATTTTTCACTATAACTTTTTCATTTCTTAAGGTATCAACTTCAAACTTCAAATATATGCTCCTTATCATCAACCACATCTTATGTGACAAGGTTCATAACTCTAACACCAATATTTTCAGATTTATCTCCCCTTGAACTTAGAATTTTCCTTAAAAAATACTATTTTTTTTACTGTTACTTCTTTATTTCCTAAGAAATCAACCTCATACTTCAAATATATGTACCTTATCATGTTCCCCATCTTATGTGACAAGGTTCATAGCTCTAGCACCGATATTTTCAGATTAATCTCCCCTTGAACTTACAATTTTCCTCAAAAATTACTATTTTTTACTGTTACTTCTTTATTTCTTAAGGGATCAATCTCATACTTCAAATATATGTACCTTATCATCATCCCCATCTTATGTGACAATGCTCATAACTCTAGCACCAATATTTTCAGATTTATCTTCCCTTGAACTTACAATTTTCCTCAAAAATTACTATTTTTTACTGTTACTTCTTTATTTCTTAAGGGATCAATCTCATACTTCAAATATATGTACCTTATCATCATCCCCATCTTATGTGACAAGGCTCATAACTCTAGCACCAATATTTTCAGTTTGATCTCCCCTTGAACTTAGAATTTTCCTTAAAAAATATTATTTTTTACTGTTACTTATTTATTTCTAAAGGGATCAACTTCATACTTCAAATACATGTACCTTATCATCATCCACATCTTATGTGACAAGGTTCATAACTCTAGCACCAATATTGCAAGAATTATCTCCCTGTAAACTTAGTTTTTTTAATAGAAAAATGTTATTTTTTACTATAACTTTTTGTGTCGCCTCTACGGAGTAGTGGCGACATATAGGGATCACTTCTCCGTCGTCTGTCTGTCCGTCTGTCCGTCTGTCTGTCTGTCTGTCCATCCGTCCGTCACAAAACTTGTCCGGACTACTCCTCATAAACTACTGGTGCAATTTCATCCAAACTTTACAGGAATGATCAGTACCAAGTCTAGTTGTGCATATTGTCAGCATTTTCCGGTTCAATGATTTTTGTCAGAGTTATGGCCCTTTAATAATTTTTCATTTAAAAGTTTGTCCGGACTACTTCTCTTATACCACTTATGCAATTTCAATGAAACTTTACAGGATTGATCTGTAGCTCAAGTCCTTGCGCATATTGCAAGGGTTTTCCGGTTGAATGATTTTTGGCCGAGTTATGGCCCTTTGATAAAAAGGTTTCTTTTTCTGTGTGTTGCCAGATACACAAAAGCTTGTCCGGACTACTCCTCATAAACTACAGGTGCAATTTCATCCAAACTTTACAGGAATGATCAGTACCAAGTCTAGTTGTGCATATTGTCAGCATTTTCCGGTTCAATGATTTTTGTTTGAGTTATGGCCCTTTAATAATTTTTATCCGGACTACTTCTCTTATACCACTAATGCAATTTCAATGAAACTTAACAGGATTGATCTGTAGCTCAAGTCCTTGTGCATATTGCACGGGTTTTCCGGTTGAATGATTTTTGGCTGAGTTATGGCCCTTTGATAAAAATGTGTTTTTTTTCTGTGTGTTGCCAGATACGCAAAAGCTTGTCCGGACTACTCCTCATAAACTACTGGTGCAATTTTATCCAAACTTTACAGGAATGATCAGTATCAAGTCTAGTTGTGCACTGTCCGTCTGTCTGTCTGTCCGTCTGTCACAAAATTTGTCCAAACATGAAATTGGCCATCATGAGGCGACACATGTGATTACTGATCGCTCTTGTTTAGTTTTAAAGGTATCTACCTCAAACTTCAAATACTTATTCCTTATCATCAATTACATTTTATGTGACAATGTTCATAACTCTTGAAGCAATATTAACAGATTTATCACTCTTTGAACTTAGGATTTTCTTTAAGAAATATTATAACTTCTTTACTTTTTAAGGTATCTACTTCAAACTTCAAATATATATTTCTTATCATTACACACATGTTGTGTGACAAGGTTCATAACTCTAGCATGACTATTTCTAGAATTATTCCCCTTGATCTTGGAATTTATGTTAACAAATGTTATTTTTTTACTATAACTTAATACATAATTATACATAATTGATTTTTCTTTCATAGTTTTGTCCTCCTTACTGCGTCCAGTATTTTATAAGTCGAGCTTCGCTGTCTCCTGTGACAGCTCTTGTTTTATCTGTTACAGTTTGAATGAAATTAAATTGCTTTTTTAAGTGAAATTATCAGTACATGTATTTTCTTAGTTCAATAAAATTTGGATAGGTTTTTTTTCTTAAGACTATATTTTGTTAAATTGCTATAGACTTGACTTGATTTCTGCATGCTTTATATTTTGAATCATCATATAATTATGTATACTAATACATATATACACTTATCCATTTTAGTTTTCCTGTAAAAGCCACTGGCTAGTAATTCAATTGATTTGAGTTTAAAATCTTTTTATTATTGAAAATTTAAAACTGTTGACTTATTTTACAGGTATATGTTACAGTACTTTGAAGAGAAAGGTTTAGGATTCCGAGATTTGGATGAAAATTTACAGAGCCCTCTTCATTGTGTGTGCTCATTTGGTCATCTTGAGGCATTTAAATATCTCTTAAGAAAAGGGGTAATATGACTTTTATTTAAGATGCGTCACGACAAAACCAACATAATGGGTTTGCGACCAGCATGGATCCAGACCAGCCTGCGCATCCGTGCAGTCTGATCAGGATCCATGCTGTTCGCTATCAGTTTCTCTACTTGTTATAGGGTTTGTAAGCGAACAGCATGGATCCTGATCAGACTGCGCGGATGCGCAGGCTGGTCTGGATCCATGCTGGTCGCAAACCCATTATGTTGGTTTTGTCGTGATGTGGCTCATTTTTGGAATACATGATACAAAATTAATAAAGAGACCTTGGTTTTGGTAAATTTATTGAAAACTGAGAAAGGTTTCTATGGTAACTGTAAATATGAAAAATTCGAATGTTTTGTTTGGCACAAAAATTCTTAATTGTAAGTTCACAATTTTATTGTATGTTTATTAAGATGTATTCAAGTTGAAATCTAGGAAATGTAATCTTATAAAATTATAACAAATTAAAATTTGTTGACTTAAAATGAGTAAAAAAATAGCATTTGATCCAGCAACATTCACCTGAAAATGACAAATGACAGTATCTGAAATTGATTTTTCTTTTTGAAATAAACATACATGTATTGTCTATAAATTCTAATTACTTTTAATTAAACAAATTGTCACCTTAGAGCAGTAACGTGTTAAGTCCATCTAAATGTAATAGGAGTTAACAAGTTATTGCACTTAGGTGGCAAAATATAGAATTGTGTATAAGCCTTGTTAAATGAGTAATATCAGGGCCCCGGTACAGATGTTAAAAGAGAAAAGGGAAATGATATAAAGATTCTGTGTATATGCTAAAATGATTTTTACTTTGTGTTCAGAGGAGTGACCCAAGACAAGCAGATTCTAAAGGAGATACCCCACTACATATTTGTGTGAGAGAAGGTTACGCACATGGTAGCTGGCTCCTCATTAATTACCTTGGTCTAGCTTGTCTACATGTAAAAAATAACCTAGGTCAAACTCCTCTAGATGTTCTTAAACAGTTTGATGCCTCCAAAAAATCTGGGTAATACTTTTATTCATTTGACACATGCAATTATTAATTTTAGGTAATTCAATGAATACTTTATTTAAGAGTACATGTGTGTACTATTTTTTATGAAGGTTTATATCTATAGTATCTCTTAATTTCAGTGGCTTACATAAAAAGAAAATTGGTTATAGACCTTGCAGGTTCTTAAGCCATGTCTGATAATTATTTTGACACTAAAAGTAGTAGTTTTTAATGAAGATAAAAGATGTGATTTTACAGTTACACACATAAAAATTTGTCATTATGCAAACAATAAGGCGAATAAGGCAATGCAGATATTCATCTAAGTCTTAAGATAATACATTGATTTTGATTCTCCATTTTTCAGACATACCCAACTGTTACCCCTTCTCACTGAGTTAACAAGCAAACCTCAGAATTCCAAGATACAAGGACCAACTCAGCTGTGGTACTTTCACCTACTGATGCCCACTGTTGTTTACGCTTTTGCCATATTTGTTGCAGTAAACATATTCCCAAATTACCAGGGCCTTGTCTTTGTTGTAGCATTAGTATATATTATGAAGACTTGTATGAAAGCTTCCCACAGGCTTAATCATGTTTCCAGGTAAATTATTTTCTGATAAAGTATGGAAAATTAAAATTATTTTTATTTTTCTAAAGAGATAAGGTTTATAGGTTAAGGTGTCTGCTTCTCAATTTTTTTGTTGTCAAAGACAACTTGGACCATATGTCCTTGTGACAACGGTCTTAGTAAGTGCGAGATGATAACCGAATGTTGCTTATGATAATATCTTGGACAACCATATTTAAAGCTTATTGTTGCCTGCAGCTTGAAAAAAAATATGTTAACAGTTTGTTGCATGAAGGTAATGGTGAGAGTGATGTTTTTAATGTTTGAATAAATGTACATAACAAATTATCCATGTTTTTTTTTATATAAAAATTGCATAAAATAAGTGTTTAGTTAAAGTGACATTATGCTCATATTTTCATGGTCAAGTTGAGCTGAATTTTAAACTTTATATTTCAAAAGATTGACTGTCAAAATGGTGTTTGGCCAATAGTTGATATTGGAAAATGTTATGGGTAAAATCATAAATCTGTCTGAAATTTGAAAAGACTGCCCCACTCTTTTTATAAACTAGCATTATAGGTAAATTCTTATGGATATGTACAGAAATTTTGTGTGGATCTGTGAGTTATTCATTATTTTTGTGAACTTATTTATGAAATTGAAAGGAATCATGGCAAAATGAAACCTTATTTTGACTTTCACCTATTCACTCACTATATGCCTTTGGATGGGCATAATGTTACTTTAACTAGCTAAAGAGATAGTGTTATTTACTCATTTATTTACCCTGACAATAGAAATTTCTGTTTTCCTCTAATTGCATATTGGAAATGTGTATCCATATTACTTTATTTGCAGATGGGCCAATCCGTTATTTGCTGGAACATTTTTTGCTGGCATGTTGCATACGATGATTGTTTACTATTGGACTATACCAGAGCGTATCCTTTCAATCGTCCTATCAGTGAAGCTATCTGGCTGTTGTTATTTTAATGACTAAGACACTTAGCATGATTCTAAATTGTTTGACTGGTGATAGGAAAAAAAAGAGTTGGTTTTTATCCTAATGCAGGAATTCTGCATCCCTGATGCGGGTTTTTGGTAGCAGGACTACCATTTTACATGAGTTTGCATCTCCACAACTTGCCAATCATATAAGAATTTCTATTTGTTCTTGGTAATTTGATATTTTTTATATAAATTAAATATGACTTTCTGTTGTTGTTTTTTTTGCACTTTTTCTATTCAAAATACATGTACCATGTTTACAAGCTCTTACAGGTCATGTTTTAGATGGCTGTCCTGAAAAAAGAAAAGAATGAACAATTTATGAAGATGTTAACCAATTTCTGTTACTGAAAAAATTTCTATATGGTAACCCCTAAAAAACTACAATGGACTCGAGGGAAAACTAAATCTAATGATTGCTAGCAGCCAAGGTTTAAAAAAAAACTGTCAGGAGCTAGCTTTGTTGAAGAAACTTTAGACACATTGCTTAGTACTGGTCAGTTCCAGAAACAGATTCTAGTGTCTCGATATAAGCTTAAAGCTTCCAACATAATATTTAACTAAAATAAATTCTAAATATACTAACACTTTTAGTATATACATCCTTGACATTGATTTCAGATCTGCCACACCAGATATTACTTTATCTTTCCATTATTTTCAACATACTACAGCTTTATCTTTATTACAAGTTGATAGCTGCAGATCCAGGTAAGTCTCAGGTAGACAACATTGTTAGCAGTATTAATTGTAATACTTCTGACACAGCCATAACTATGTAGCAATGAAAAAAAAATATTGAATATTCTTTTCTCATGTTGAATTATATGATGGACTTGCTCCAATTTGAATTAAGGTCAGGATAATACATTATTAGATCTCTCTGTGGTATTGAAAATTCCTTAAACTATCCATTTTTAAGTTTGAAAAAAAAACACTTTTAATTAAATATAGCAATGAGATGCACATTTTTTGTGTGCTTTAAGATAGCTTTGGTTGTTTTATAGTAATGCATTTGTTTGTCATGTCAGTTTGTCCATCCATTTGCTTGAAAGCTATTAGTTATGTTCTCTTCATACATAGAGAACATAACATAATTTCAATTTCAAGTTTTTAAAGGTACATGTATAACATATATTTACAGTATGTACAGATTTTAGTGTAATTTACCTGCAAATGAAGCAAGCTGAAATACATTATATCAGTTACAGTTTGTGATTAAGACCCTGTCATAAATTTTGATAATTAATCTAAATCTTATTTCCTGGCTTGTAAATTTTAAAGATCTGTCCATTGGGCTTCCCATGTGTAATATTTTGGCTGCCCAATTTCTGGTCTTGTAAAGGATATGAAATGGCTTAAAAAAAAGTTAACATCCGTTTACATATGTTTTCAGGAGTTGTAAGAACTGGAGAACTGAATGAGAAGACTAGACAACCAATCACCATTATTGATCTCTGTGATAAAAACTCCAGCATGGATCTCTTCTGTCATGAGTGTGAGGTAAAGTGTCATGAGTTATATGTATAAGGAGTGTCCTTTTATCATGAGTGTTACAATAAAATAATGTTTTTTTATGTGTCATGGGTTTGACAAGTGTAGTAAAAATATTATATATAAGATATAGCTCTATACCCTTAAATCTAGAACTTATAGCAATTATATTGCTACATAAGGACACCTCTTCATGTAATAAAATTGTCTGTTTATTTCCCACTGAAGTGAACAATATTTGTCAATACTCAAGTAAATATTTATTAATTTGGTTGGGATGGGTACAATTACAGTTCCAATTTGATTAATTATAATTTATTACAATATTTCAAATAATTTCAAATAATTATTATTCAAGCTAAAACTCAGATATTTTAATTGAAATTGAATAATTTCATAATTAAATTTGACATGTAATTGGCAATTAGATCTAATTAATGTCCATTATCTTTATATATAGTCCTAATTGCTGTAATATGAGTGTCAAAAAAGGCTCTCCTGTTTATTAAATGTAACAATGCCTTGTTAATAATTTTTTCTCTGAGCCTTATGTTTGTAGAGGTCTGCCAGCAGACTGATCTGACTTTGAATGTAAAGGTAGTATTACTGTAATGCTTTCCCACCAAAAAAATTCTAATATCAGCCAATATCATAGCAAATCAGTTATTTCCAAAAATGTTATTTTTTCAAGATCTTGGGGATTAGAGTATTTAGTATCACTCATCATTTATCGCTATGTACTTAATTCCAGTTAGAAATGGAAAAGAATAATTGAATACCAAAGATTTTGAAAAATATCGTTCCAGAAATGACTGATTTATTAAGATAATTATTGGCTGATGTTAGAATTTTTTTGGTGGGAAATCATTGCTTTAAGACTACCTTAAAAATAAATGTTCTAGATCAAGTGTCTTGTATCTATATGTTCAAAAGTTGATCTCTAGAATCTTTCTCATAAGTTTGTAATTAAAGCAGTTTTATTTGAAAATAATTAATTATTTTTCTCTAAACAGTAGTAATTAATTAATAACAATCTGAATTTCATGTAATTGTAATTTAATTCAGAAGTTTTCAATTTAATTGTAATTAATTTCTTTTACTGAAATAATGGTACCCGTCCCTGTTTATTATTGAAGTTTTTTTAATTTTTTATTTACAGCATGTGAGATCCAAGGTTACGAAGCACTGTAAACTGTGTGAGATTTGTTACTACAGAATGGACCACCATTGTTTATTCTTATTGAAATGCGTTGCCTATAACAACCATGCTCGTTTTGTCTGGTTCCTCATCGAAACGGGTTTCGTTATGTCCATGTTCTTATTACAAACTTATTTTTATGTGACATCCAAATACCCGGGAAAACAGTATTCCACAATGCTTGTTGACATGTTTTGGGATGACTGCTGGATTCTAAGTATGGTGGTTATGCATATATTCAGTATCATCTGGGCTGTTAGTTTAATAAAGTTTCAACTAGACATAGTAGCTCGTGGTCAGACAACATATTTTCAGCAAAAAATAAGCACACTGACCGCGGTAGATAAACTATTTAACATTATATATTTCTTGCAAGGTAAGGCTGCATATAGAACCGATTTTGAGTTTGAAGACGAGCCCAAGAATTATCCAGTACAGAAACCGTATCCGGTGCAACAAAATTATCCGGTACAAAATGTTTAGAATATGATCTTAAATTTCTTCATTCCTAATTTTCATTTTGAATACTGCTTTGTATGCTTATCTGAAGTGTTCAGTATTAGTATAGATAATATATTTACCTGTAGGGTGTGAGTCCAAAATCTAAGGACACAAATTATCATCTACATGTTCATCTGCTTTAATTATGTCAAATCATCTGATTGAATTATGTCAAATGGAATTTTTTGAATTATGTCAAATTGAATTTTTTTTTTATAGTTTATTACAATTTTTGCATTGTGTATTACATTCCTCACCTGCTTAAATTGTAGAACTGTCCCCTTAAAGCAGCATACCTCCAGAATTATGCTAATTTTCATGAAAATTTAAAAATGTATTTAAAAGTAAAATACTGTGAAGTGAACCAAGATATAGAGAATACATGGTTGATGGAGAAGGTTTATCTGGTGAGCAAGAAAGTGTCAAGCTTTAGCGAGCCAAGATTCAGTTTCGTAGGGAACCGGATAAACCTTCTCCCATCCCGACATCAGCAATGTATTTGATTTATCCTGCTTTTGATCATGTATTTAGATGGTTTCAATCTTACTTTTTCCCCAATAAAACAAGGTCTACATTTAGTTTTGTTTTGCTGTTAACCATGTGATGTCATATGACTTAATGACTGGAAATAGATAAGTTTATCCGACAAGGCTTTATCAAGCTGATAATATAGACAGTAGCAGGATAAAATAATTTACACAAACATCACTTGGCCATCCATGTAAATTACTAAAAAAAGGTCAAAATAATCAAAAATAGCCCTTACTGATTAAGCAATGCTATGATGATAAATACTGCAAAATCAGCCATTAATTGCACATGACATGTTAATCATTACTTGAATCTTAAATTGTTTACTTTTCTTAAAATTTTAGTAAATTTTTATCAAGTTTTTGATTTTCTTGAAATATTTTGGCTCATCTGGAGGCATGCAGCTTTAAGTTACGGTACAGGTATTATATGGTGGGGAAAAAACAACAACAAACTGCCAACAGTTGACAGTTTATAAAACTGCAAAGATGTGCTAGCTAAAAATGTATCTGACTTGTGATTTTGTACTACACAAAAAAAACCCTATACAATTTGTGGTCTGTTTTCAGACACACAATGTTTTCTATGCTATATTTAGATCTTTCATGAATATATATAATTTAATTGTTGTTATGTACATTTTTGTATTTAAAAATGTGAATATTGGTGTTAAATTAGTATATTTGGATTGTAAATTACTACCTTTATTTGATTTATTTTACTGAAATGTGTCTATTATATTTTGTTAAAGTAGTTTTCATATTTTTGTTAATGCTCATTTTACATCAAATTTACTATACATTTATCATGTTCCAAATATATTGATGGTATTGAAATCCTGTGGCAATTTCCCATAAAAATGAGAAGTTTTAGATCTTGGTGCAATATGATGTACCTTTTGTTTCTTATTGAACCTTTCATTTAGCATAGAATTGTATCCATGATGTAGCATATTAAATGATTTGACAGTCTTGACTACTGGCTTAAAGTAAAGCAATGGATGACTACAATAGCTTTCCATATATAAAGATCTTATTTTGATGTATGCCATAGTATATTTTAATTCATACTTACTGATGTGTGTGTGCTGGCTTTTGTTGTTTTTTTGTTTAGATTTTATCCATGACATATCACAGTTTTTGTTATGTAGAATTACTTTTATGTGTTTATTTACCTTTTCATAAACAATCATTACAAATTTGAAACAAGCTTCTAGCTTATTATTATGTTTACTACATTTTCCTTTTTTCAAGTTTGACTTCTGTCAGTTTTATACAAATTTTAATGTGCAGATACCTAGCGTCTTCATAATTTTCATGTGGGAAAGCTATCCAGCTAGCTAACAGAATGTCAGTGGTTATACTCAGCTATCTGTTTTTGCCTGAAATAAAGTGCAGAAGGGCACCTGAGGTCTTCCTCCACCAGTAAACTTGGAAAGTTGCCATATCATCTATACTGTGTTGGTGCAATGTTAAATCCAATAAAAAAATGTGCAGAGATCTTTTTATATAAAATTGAAAATACACCTATGTTAATGCCATTTTCATCACAGGTTGTGGGTGGTTTTTTGTTGTTTATTTTTTTATAAATGGGCAGTTGTTCAAATATCAGCTTGATTTTAAAAGTACCATAGTACATGTAAATGTAAAATTTTATGTTAATTTATTTTATTCTTCCTTTTGCTTGTTATAATTCACATCACAAAACCTTCCTGCTTTTTAACTGTTTAGCCTTTTACTTGGTGAAATTATGTAATGGATTTGCCTAGCTTTGAATTTGGGAACAGTCCATTGAAAGTTAAAGGGATATTAATATCAAAATAAAAAAGACTGAGTTACTATCTGTAATCAGTATAGAGCCTGGTCGGACAGTAGGGATGTGTAGACTGGCCTGTCTCTAAATTTGTTGCAAAGACTGTTCACTTTCACTTCCAGCATGTTATGGGTTAAATGAGTCACATGAAGAAGTGGTTGGGATGCTGATATATATTTAACAGCTTTTGTAAAAATTTCTATTTCTTAATCTGATATCAATCAAACTTTAAACACATTGCACATTTTAATAATAATGACAGTTCAGTAGCTATAGGTTATTTGTTGATAAAAAGATAATTATAATCAATAGATAGATAGTATAAGTATTTACACGTATATGGTAATACAAAAACATTTTATATTCCAAGTAATTATAATATTTTGACATGTCTACTTTTTAAAGATCCTGTAACTCAATTTTTTATGGTTTCATATCATAAATATGACACTCAAATGAAGATTTATCCATATTGTAAGTTCCAAAAAGCATAATTTGTAAAGATATTACCAAATTTACGTTTCATGTAAATAAAGGGAGGTGATAAGAAATTTATTTTCGATAAACTCTAAGCCAAATTTTTCAATAAGAAATGAATGCAATTATATTTAAATGTTAACTTATAATGCATATAAACATTTGCAGTATATATGTAAAATATTTTTGGATGTTTAAACATTTGTTTTAGAAGAATAATTATATACATATATAAAATTACACTCAAGTGTTGTTACATCCTTAATTACAACATTGAAAATAAGAGAAGAATTTTTGACAATCTTCAGAACAGGAAAGTTAGTATGATTTTTGCTTGCAAATCATTATGCAAAATATATGTATTTCACTCAATTTTCATCAAAGTATTTGTATCATTAAATTTTCAAAATTTTTGATAATAAAAAGTTCAAATAAAGAGTTGATCTTTAAAAGTCATAATATATGTTGTAAATTGTGTTTAGGAAATTCTCATAATGTGCAAGTTTTCTATAATGTGCAAAATTAATGTTTGTATAATGTAAGCATATGTATATTTCAATATATACAAATCTGTAAGATATATGTTAAGTATTCCATATATTGCTGTTTATTTTGTAGTTCTTTACAGCTAAAACTTTGCTATAACCAGATAGTTTTCAATAAAAAGATTCCTTATGCTTTGTTTGACTATTTTTTAATTCCAGTCTAGAGTGATAGATTCAAGGTATACTCAATATTTGTTTGAGAAGCCTGTTTACTCCTAGTAATACTTGAACCTATACCAAATGGAAGGGTTTGAACGTGGAATTGTCCATAAATATTAAGTGGAGAGATTTCAATTTCAAAGTGATGAATTGTACAGCCATCTGTACAGAAATTGTGATCAGACTGGTCAGACTGTATAATTATGTTTATGGTTGTGTATTATTTGATTTCATATGGCTGTGAATATTATAACATTTAATGCCTAACACCTCGTTATGTTCTAAATAATGCAGGTTCTCCCTGGTGTATTCTCAGTTGATGTAGGTAAAATATTGAATGAAGATTAACATACGAGTGCAACATTTGTGAAATGCAGCCCCCAATATATATAATAGCACAAAACACCCAGTGGCCACCAAACAGTGACCAGGCGAAAAAGAGGGTTAATTAATAGGGAACTGTGTGGAGGGGGAGAATTGCATTTGTGGGCTAGGATAAGGGCAGGTTCAAGAATGATGGTTATTTTATAAAAGATAAAAAGAACTGAAATTTTGCTAGACAATGGTAGGCCTCTATAGTTAGCTGCGAAACCTTTTTTCTTTCTCTTACAACAATTGATACATATGAACTGTAAACTTAAAATGGAGTACTAAAACTAGAATAATTAAATGGAAAAACTGTGATCTACATTGTATGGCACATTATACATTTTTAGTGATGATAAGGACAGTTGTTATGTTTTGATAAATAAACTTTCAGTTAAAGTTCAGTAGAGTGTAAGTAAAACAGTAAAGGCCATCATTGATATATGTTAAACAGAAAACTCAGGGTTATAAGATTGGAAAATGTTAACCAGTGGCTAGGCAGTAATAGTCAGATAAACAACTTATATGCACACTGAACTCCTATATTTCTCAAAGGATTTTAACCAACCTTTTACAGAATGATTTTCATGAAGTGTCCATGTGCATATTGTTCAGATTTTGTAATTTGATGTTATCAGCTAAAATTGATGCACTGAAAAAAGAGATGTTTGCATGGATACTAACAATGTTTTTGATGCTTCATCTCTTAATTAATGATGATAATACAAGGTGATCCTGGTGTATTGCCTGGAATGTCACATCATTACAATCTTGCCTGGAATGTCACATCAGAATCTTCAACAAGTCTCTTTGATTTCATATCAAAAACCATTCATACTGATTGCTATCAGTATGTGAAATATAATAGTTAGTGCTCATGAAATACAGCTGGTGGGATTCAGCTGTGTACCCAAAAAGTACAACATTAAAACACACAGTTATTACAAACAGATCACACCCAACTATACACTTGTGTGTAAGTATGTCTTGTGCTTAATTTAACATGTTGTTATATGTGTGAAACAATCAGAACTAAGCCTTGATCGTTTCATTCTTGTTTACATTTATATCATGTATTTGCTGTGGCCCAATATTTAGTGGTATTCAATCTAATAAACATTTAGTTTCATATAACCTTTCCAGTGAACTTGCTAAACGTCCAATGAAAACTTGCGTTACATACCGAGTTGAGTGAACAGCAGCCATATTTGCAGAATTAGGCCAGAATTGAACACAGAAATTCTAACAGAGAATTAGATATTCATTGCTAGAATTTCACATAAATGACGGTAAAATTACGTCTTTTTTGTTTATAGTAGTGTGTGTGACCGATAAAAGTTGTTCTGTTTTACTTCAAACATAAACCGCACTGTCACCTGTTCTTTTTAAGAAATCAGCAGTTTTGAGTTAAAAGTTCCTCATATCTTACTATCTAACAGTCATGAGCATTTAAATCAATATACAATTATACATTCAGAATTATTTTTCCCTTTTTTGTTAGTCATGAAGCATGACTGTGTACAAGACATCTATTGTACTGGTCTGTTTATGAAAACTTAAAACAGTCTTTTAAACAGGTTAATAAATTTTCCCATCTGGTATTTTTTATAATGGGAAATCATTTGTGAGAAAGTGTTTGAACAATGTACGTGGAGAGCGGAGAGCATTTTACATTTGTTTTATACTTTGTCACAGTGTGCCACTAATTTAAATCGCAATCAATTGGCTCACTTGTCGTGGAAATAGTTGTAAATTTTCCAAATTGTTTCACGTTGATCTAGTTCAGAATATCCAGGAAAAGACTGACCCCGTGGTGAAATCAGGAGTATATATAAGTTTCAATCTATTTCTTCAGTTTATTATATACAAATTTTACTTCTAAAAAAATGTAGCAGGATCTTATTTTGGAGATTGCCATATGGGATTGTGACAGTCTTAAGTTGAGCAAACTGCATTATGTCTAAATGGTAACCCATAGAAAAATACATAGCAATTAAAAAACATATCTTGTCTATTAAGATTTAATCGATAATATGCCAACGAATCACCAAGTGTTCAATTCAGTTTTGATTTCTGAGGCACCCCAATTCAATTAATTTCGATTCAATTAATGTGTGTTTACTATTATATCTTTAGTTGAAAATAAAAATATTCATTATTCTGCTTATTTTCACTTAAAATGAGTGACCCTCAACCTGTAATATATTTTTTGCATTTCTTTTAGACTTTAGTTGTATAACTATTATCTTTAAACATTCTAAATGAAAGTAGAAATTGTTGTGACATAGCATCACAGTATACTGCAGATGTCATTTGCCTTTATACGGTCCTTCCTTGTCTGAAATGTTTAATTTAATTGACATTGAGTTAACTACTATTACTACTATTACTTTGGAGCAAAATTCTTTTTATAGTAAATTGACTACTAGATTTTCGTTTGTTGAATTCTAAAGTAATTCCCATTTCACAATTCTGGGATGGTCATTCTAGTACAGTACTACTAATTAAAAACATCAGCCATGTACGGAATATTTATTTTTCATGACTTTTAACCATTCACAATAACATCAATGCATCAAGTAGCATAAACAGCACATAAGTATTTTATATAAAAATAAATGTATTGGTAATTGTTTCTTTCATCAGAATGCTGAAACTTAAAAAGCACTATGTCGTAACAGATATAAAAGCACATTTCAAAAATCTGTATGCAAGCTGTATGAACTTAACATTGTTCAATTCTTGAAGCTAAATTAATTTAAGGTTGCATCCAGGCTGAAGGCTGATTTTTTCACATCTT
Organism: Ruditapes philippinarum; assembly: GCF_026571515.1. Taxonomy (NCBI): domain Eukaryota; kingdom Metazoa; phylum Mollusca; class Bivalvia; order Venerida; family Veneridae; genus Ruditapes; species Ruditapes philippinarum. The sequence goes on from NW_026851615.1 coordinate 23,251, forward strand.
TAAAAATTAAAGTCATTAAGACAGTTTTTACACACCTTTTTTTTAAAACTATGAAACAGTTGAGCAACAGATAATGAAACATATTATTGTTTTTTCTTTTTTTTTATAACTGAAAGTTGAAATCCACAAATTTAAGGCCCCGTATTTTTTTACCTGGCAACTGAATTCCACAAATTTATGGCCTCAGCAAACCCACAGGGTAGATTGCCTTTGTTGCAACTGTGTAGCCTCTTTAAATAAAGCCTTTATTATAAGCCCCTTGAATTTAAATGAATTTACAGTATGACATGTCAGCTTAACATATCTTACATTGCTTTTGGGTCAGGATCTTTGTTACAAAAACTATAAAATAGGAATAAATAAAATAGTTTGGAATGAGATATTGGTGCAGAGCATGCTTATGTGAAGACCTCACTGGATTGCTTTTGGGCCCTCATGGGTCAAGGTCAAAGTCATTGTTACTAAAATTAGTAAATTAATCTCCAGTTGATAAGTAGAGTAAGGAGATATTTAAAAAACCCAACAAACCTTGGTATATAGAAAGTTTATGTGAAGACCTCTCTTGGGATCGCATTAGGGCTCCCCTGGGATCAAAGTCAATATGATATTAATTTTTCTGTCTGCTTATTTCTTTTGTTTCTTCATTATTTATCATTTATGTTGCACATAGTTACATTGCTTTATTTGTTATACAACTAGAATAGAACTTTCTACATTGGTGATAATTGAAAACCTGTTTGCATTGCATTTATTTTATTATTATTCTAAAAATTCAACCAGCTATTAAATTGTCATCTCTTTCTTATAACATATAATCACCATTATCTCTCAAAACTTCTTATATTTACATGTACATGTACATTTAATTGTTTAATAAAGTTTTATTATTTAACATAAAATGTCTAGACATTGCTGATGTAAAGCTATTTGACTTAAATTTTATAAGCACATGTCAGAACACACATAATAATTATAATATTGTCATGAAGCATTGAAAAATATAAACATTATCTTTTGCTCACTGAAAAAATTCCAGGGGTATAAATTTGTAGTCCTTAATTTTGTATTGAGTTGTGCTTTCTTATATTTCTCCAAGCGACTTCATTTATAACCCAATATTGTCCATATTTGGTATGTAGATAACTTGAATGGTTTAAGTGGGGTCAAGGTTACCTATGCTAAACATAGGAGGTTTACTCCTTTTGCTAATACACCTTCATTGATTGACCAACATCTTTCATATTTGATAGGCATATACCTTAAGGAGATCCTATAACCTTGGGTGAAGTAAGGGGTCACTGGGATTAAGGTCATACCTACAAACATCCCCCTTCTGGCAACCCCCTGATATATCTTTTGGATAGGGGGTGGTGTGGAAAATGTGGTCACTTCTTTTAACGACATTAATTTTCTCAAACAAAAACAAGTGTTGGGGGCCTATGTAAGGCATTTTTCGCCATTTGAGACAACAAAAGAGGGGGGGGGGTGAAAAGGGATAGAAAGACGTATATATCTGGTAATGGGTTAACTAGTTGAAAGTAGATCAGTTGGTTGCGGATAGTTCATTTGTCTGCTTGGTATGGTTTTTTTTATCTTGCAATTCATTTACACAATATATTATAGAAAATTATGTCCACAAAAAGAGACAGAGAAAAGAACATAATCTTGATAATCTGGTTTAAAACTAACATTCATATAGTAAGTTCTACCTGCATCAAGTTGTCCTACTCGCTGCAAGCCTACATGTTAATAGGTGTTTATATCTGTGTCAAGTGAAACATAACAACTGTTAGTAAGTTAAGTTACAGTTATCTCGTGGAAACTGCAAATTTTACTTCCATGCATAACAAAAAATAACTGTAAACATATATGTTGTGGTTTTGTGTGGGAGAGTAGCTTTAAGATATGTCCAGAGACAAGTTTAAATTTGATTGACAGATATTTTGTTCTAACATCAAAAAATATTCTAAGACAAAAAATATGCAGTAAAGTAATTTTTGCTTTGATGTTCAAACTTGGCCAAGGAATGTGGAGCCCTGTCTTGTTATAATATAAAAAAACCGTGTCATGATGTTTATGTTGCTTTGATTGAAGTTCTTTATAAGATCATAAGGACTGATTATTCATTTACCAATAGTTTACAACTTTACTGCTTATCTCATTGTTGGCACCTACATTGAATTGTACTTACCAGAGCACAGAATACTCAAGGTGAGCTATTTTGATACTTTGGAGATTGTTGTCCCTCATCTATATTTTTACTTAAACAACATCTTCTTTTAAACCCCTGAGCCGAAAGTGATGAAACTATACTGGAACTATCTTTGGGATGTCCTGTTTTGTTTTGGGAAAGTTCTGTTTTGCTGAACAAAATGGCTCCAGAGCTAAGAAAAGGAAAATCGTTAAGGAGTAACTCCTTCTCAATCACTTGGTAGATTTTGAGGAAACAGTGCGTCAATGATAGTCAGTATGATCCCTACATGGGTCTTCATAAGACACCTCTACTAGTTCACTCACAGACAAATATCAGTGACTGTGATGTATGTGAAAAAAAAAGAATTCAGAAAATGTTCATATCTAAATATTTATATGTCTTCTTTATATATTTTATATGTCTAACAGTCTTCTTTAGATATATATTAGATTATTTGATGTGTTCTTTAGATATCTAATTGTTAGATACACTGATGAACGACAAGCTGAAGAATGAAGCTCTTTAATTAGGAAAGAGAGAATATATACTTGAAGATAAAGAGTTTATGAAAATAATGAGTAAGGTCAATGACCATCTGTCATTCTTTAATAACTAAGAGTCTGTCTTGTTGTTGGTGACAGGAGAATTTCAGATATTGAAGTCATTGACATATAATATTATGTAATATAGATGGTTACTTTGTACTTACTGCCCCCTTACTGTACCAGGAAATGAAATTACCTTTAAGATAAATGGAGAATAGAAGATACTGTTCCGACAGAAAAACATGCTTTATTATGCAACCACTGTCTCCAAAGACAAACTTAATGACACCTGCACTGAATTCATAAAATTTTCAGGCAGTTTTCTAATGATTTTTGTGCTACTTGATTTTGATATATGATAAGATCTCACACAGTTTTGATTTATTCATCACCTTTCCATTTATCAATTTTTTTCCTATAATGTTTTTCAGTTCATTGTAAAAGTTCCGCGTTCCTTGAAATTTTAATGAAGATTTTCTTTTGTTTAAACATTGCATGTATTTATTTAAGCTTGATTATGAACAAACTTGTAGTTTATTTGGTACACTTTCTCCTGAGGACACATTGTTGTAATCCCAGTAGGGCTAGAGCCCATGATCCCTGGGTTGACAGGCAGACACCTTAAACTGCTGAATTTCTTAAATAGACTTGTAGAGCTATTTATAGAACTGACCAATATCTACTTTGGGGATATTAGATGAAATTTGAAGTTAATTTGCCATAGTATAGATAAGACGTTAGTGGCATGCAGGGTGACCGCGCTCTATACTGGTGGAAAAGGCTAATCAGTCCCAGCAGGTTAACCACTAGGCCACCTCTCCCCTGAACACTTCCCTTATTTAGAGTGATAATACAATGTGATTATGTATCACCAATTTATAATTTATATGTTTTCTGGTATTAATGTCTCTATTTTAAAGTTGAATTTTTCTATTTATAACATGAAGTATGATAATTCATTGATGACATTTATTGATATTTTTATTGTAGAAAAAATGCAGAAGAGAGACAAGTATGAATCCCCCAATCCAAGAAGGACTCACACACTCATGTCACAGGAAGATGTCCAGGCTGGCAAAAAATCGTCCTGGTACGAACTTGAGATAACAGGTATGTATGGTTATTGTATTGATTGATTTAAAGTAAATTTTAGAATATATTATAAGTCCAATGATTATTATATATTATTATTATATTTAAGAGACAAAAGTGAAAAAAATTTTTGCCAGTTTTTGAAGAATGAACTTTGATTTTACAGAGAGATAGGGTTACAAATTTGCATTCAGGCATATATTGCCCAGAAAAATGAGACTTCTTTGTGCTGGAAATACATTAAGGGACAACACTTACATGCTAAATACTCAAGTTTTTCTTTTTAAAGACAAAAGAATGATAAAATATTTGCCAGTTTTTGAAGAATGAACTTTTACCAAATTAGTTTGAAAATTGACATTCAGGCATGTATTGCTCTATCTTTGCAGTATTTTTGTTGTTTTTTGTAAGAGGCTATGAGCAGAGAAATGTATTAACTCACCATTTCAGGAACTGTACGGAACTTGTGTCCAGAACTATGGAGGTTGGCTCATCTAACATCATTGTATTTAAATGACAACAATCTAGTCCGTATACCACCAGATATTGCCCGCCTTGAACACCTCCATTATCTTGACTTATCATCAAATAAGATCCGCATTTTGCCAGCGGAGATAGGCGATCTCATTCATCTACGAGAATTACTGCTAAACTACAATCATCTCAGGGTCCTACCATTTGAGCTTGGAAAATTATTTAATCTGCAAAATTTAGGTAAGATTGTCATTTTTCATTGATACCTCACAAGTAAAAACCAGCTTCTTTTTCATTAGCCCACCAGAACATAATGTGCTCATGACCACTCTCCTTTTACCCCTTTGAGTCTTTCAGAAATATGTATATTGTATATTGATAATTGAAGTACTTGCCCATCACTGTGGCAAATTCAGTTTGTTATCACAGGGATGTAATGAAAGGTTGGTGACAGAAGTTGAATAGTTTGCACATCTCAAATAATTATGAAAAACATAAATTTCTATTATCAAAAAATTATTAAGTAAAGTCTATTTAAATGGTAGGGAATTCACAAGTACATTGGTACCAGAGGGTAGGATTAATTCTGACAGGTTTCTATGTTAAAATTTACTTCCTGGTTGATCTTAAAGATAGATAATTCAACTATGAATTAAATACAAATTTGCATCCATTGTTCCTAACTACCATTAATTACCAATTGTTGTTAAATTATAGTCAATTATACATTGAAACTTTGGCTGGCTTGGTTAATAATATTATAGCATTGTATTTTACTTTGGCTAAAATCATTAAGGCTTCTCCGTGTGTTCTTAAAACAGATTTGATTTAAGACTGAAGCTATTCATTATTGTTTAATTAGCATTAGCAGCATGGGCAATGGTGCAGCAGAGAGATAACATTTCTCATTAAAGGGTCTCATATTTATGTTTAAATATATGACAGCATTCTAGATGACATGAAAACGTCTTTGAAATAATGAGACCCTGTCTGGCTTCATTGCACATACTCATTTGAAAGTATTATGTTGCTGGAACTGCAAGCTATTCCCATGGTATGTACAGACCACGAAAGAATTGCCATGCTTTTGCAATGGCTTATTCAGAATGATACAAAGTGTTGTTTTGTCATCATAGGCTAATTCAGTTCATTAACCAGGGTATTGCACTAGCCTGTTGGTCTCTTCTTTAGATGGTTTTAGATGTTTTCTTGTCTACTAGTACTTATTAAGAAGAAACCTGGATGCCTGGGTCCAAATTCTTTACCTCTCGGTGCCTTTTAAGATGGTCAGAGATTACGTTTATTTCTTACGCACAGAAAGTTATATACAGTCATATTTGACAAGAGAATTTTGAAACTTACTGGTAATACATGCAGATATGAATATATGGTAATAATGTGTTTCAAGCTTAAGTGAATGCCTGTAAGTAAATGGACTCTTGATACAGGTTTTAAATGCATTACAAATACTGAATTTGCAAATTATTAATCGTCTTTATTCACACAATGGTTTATAGATATTTAACGAGACTGTTTTGTTTTACAGGTCTGATAGGTAATCCACTGAATCCAGAAATGTTGAAGTTGTACAGTGAAGGAACTCAGAAATTACTCACATATCTTCTAGACAGCCTTGTTGGTAAGTTAATGCTATGTTTTATCTCGGTATTAAAGCTGCATACCTCCAGAAATTTTATATAAAGAAATTTTAGGGATTACAAACCCTAATGAATTGTTTTACATTGGCTAATGTCGAATAGAATTGTGATAATTCGAAGCCACTCTTGCTTTTTTTCAACAGTTTTCGCATACCTATTTTTAGTATATTTTTTGTCATGTGAGAAGATGTTTCCATGTCAACGTCATTATTTGATTTGAAATGATTTCAATATGTCGTCTCAAATACTCGTTAGGGTCCGTAAACCTTAAAGGATGTAAAAGATATAAAGAAGGTTTAGATATGCCATGAAATACATTCTTCAAGTCGATTAAATACGCTAAAAAAAAAAAATAAGTGACAAACTTTGATTTTGATTATGTGCTAAACATTAGAACTATTTACTTTAAACAGTACTAATTTATTTCTGATAAGGCCTATTGGCAAAGATCTTCTCTGAATTGTTTATCTTTTGATGTTAATCTGGAGGCATGCAGTTTAAATTATCATAGTTGTAGAGAATTATATAGTTTTTTTATGAGTGAATTATTTCAGCCTTACATGGTGGCTGGAAGTTAAATATTTGTCTGTACCAGTAATTATCTACATAAATATCAACTTAATCTGTATAACAGACTTGCTTAACATGTTATTACTATTGCAAGAGAAATCTTTTTTACCACATTTGGTAATTATAACCTGTGCTGGAAGAATTTAGAATACAAACTGCAAGAAATATGGAATTTTAGGGAGAACTACTTGATTTTTTTTCAGAAATAAGCATGTGTATATTATCAAAATAATGTTGGGCTTTTGTTGTTGTTGGTTTTAAATGGTAGAGGCTCTAGAAGTTTCATTATTATAGTTACTCAAATATTTATGATCAGGCATTGAAAATTATTTTCAGAGTCACTCGTCCTGCAGGATGAGTAGTAGCTTCTAAATCCAATGTGCAGGCAGCAATTTTCTACTCGTCCTGCATCCAATTCTCTTAAATTCTACTCCTGAGATATGCTCTAGGTTGAAAAATGGATAAGTCAATTTAAAATATATGGTGTGTTAAGGGGTGTGAGTAATGAGGAAAAAAAAGAATGAGTAAAAAAATGGATAAATTTTTAAAATTTGTAACTATTCTTTTCTTTTGAATACATAGAAGGTGAAATGTCAATTTGACTTGAAACCCAGCTATGAAGATATTAACAAAATATAAAAAATAGAAAGAATGAAGGAGGCCTTGATCAAATACGCATGTGTCGCAAAGCTGAGCGGATTTGAAAATTAATTTTAAAAATATCATATTGACATGAAAAGGTCGGTTTTAATTCCATCAAAATCATATACTTATTTTTTTTCTCATTTTCATCTCTTAAGGTATTAGCATTGCATTAGGATTTTATCTGAAAGAAAAAATGACAGTTCAGCATTTAAAGTGGGTTTATTTAAGGCTTTACATGATTAGTTTTCTGAGAATGTCATTGAGTGATAGGGTTCATGGACCGACTTTTCTCTTTCCTCGAGTGGGAGGTATTGATTGACTTAATTGTCTTGATACTGACAGTGCTGGTAAAAGGGCACTGTGATTACTTGGCAGGAAATTAGGTTACACATAGACTGAGTTCTGTAAATGTTTTTATACAAGAAATCCTACTGCCTCTTTTCATGAAAAATTTGTGGAGCAGATTTTGATTTTTTTTGTTTGTTTTTTTTTGTTTGTTTGTTTTAGTTTATTTGGTAAACAATTAAAGAATTATAAAGGAAAGTTCAATCACAGAGGTCCAATCTGGCATTTTATTCATCCAGGAAAAAAAGGTTTCATTTATTGTTTATTACATTGGTTTATTTTACTAATGAGTGTTTTTGTAGCAGCATAATTTACATTTTATAATTGTCTCTCAGTTAATATTTACATCTTACCCCACATTAATATCTTAAATGGACTTTTCCGTCTTTCATTGCAGACATTGTTAGAAATATACTTCAAAATATGTACTGAATGAATAGCAAACAGTGTAGACTATGTCACAGACCTGCTGATTGTGGTCTGAACTGGTCGCACGGGTAGATTCAGTCACAGCAAGCTCTTTAAGTAAGGGTGAATGAGATAATAAAAAGTTGAAAGGGTAAATAGTAAAGCTTTTACATAATTTTATATAGAAGTTATTTTACATAATTCAATTTAATTTAGGAGTTAATAAAAGTATGATATTTATGTATAATAATGTTCCAAAATAAAAGATATGTAGTAATAGGTATGTTTATCTCACAATTTTTCAAATTTCCATACAATTCTGGTTTTTGTTAACAAGGGAAGTAACTACAGCAATCCTGAATAAAATCTGTACAAGTTTATTTCCCTTACTGAACTATTCTGAAGAAATTCAGTTTAAGAGGTTAAATTATAACACTTAAGATGTTAAAGTATTCTTATGAATTTAAAGTTGTAAATTTATAGTTTCTGTTAGGCAATCTGTTTTGTTCCTGTCCATTGTTAAAGACTTTTTAAGGTAGTTAGATTTGACTTGACAAACTTCCTGTTATCACCACTAGTGGTTTTCCCCTCTAAATTTGGAAGTTAAAATGCTTCTTCAAAGTATTTCCCATAAGAATACATTAACATTTATACAGTATACGGCCATTAAGAAATGCTTTCTCATTCAGAATTTTATAGCTATTAAGAATTTATACAAAAGTGTTAATTTACAAGATTTGCTCTGATATAAACAATGGAAAATTCAATAGTGAGTTAACCAAAAGAATTGTAAAACTTCAATGTTTCATACAATAACACAGCTGTGACAAAGTTTTAATCAATGATAGCACCTGGTTCCAACGGGTTTGTTATCTTAAAAAAACAATGCAAATTTGATTAATTGAAAACATATATTAACACAGAAACCATCTTGGTCTTCCATTTCGAATTCCAAAAGCCATTGACTTTTGTCAAATATTGTTTTGGTCTCAACATTTCATTGAAATACAAGAATTCAGACAGTTTGTATACCTTTGTAAGAAAGAAATTTGGTTACACATTTGGAACAAATTGTAGCTTTAATCTGTCTCTCTCTGAGCCTTGTGAATGATAACAACTTGTCCATGTTACCTTGAACCACATACCCCAACAGTCAGCACTTACATGTAATATGAAAAGATTCCTAGCTGTCAGGCTTGGTTCTATACAGATGGTGTGATGAAGTAAGGTGTCATTGTCACTGCTGGAGTGGAGTTCAAAGTGTTGAACAATCCTATAGAGTATACGGTCATACCAATCTTTTATTAATCATGTTTAATATTACTTGAGCTGAATTTCTTTAAAATAGATAACTATACAAAGTGGTATTAATATTTTCATTACAAAAAAAATTCTTTGTCACTATCAAATATGGTAATAGGTGAATCAAAACTTTTTCTAGGGGTATATGACATTGTAGATTATTGTCTTTTATCATGAAGAATACAAAGGGCATTCACCTTGCTTGAGGACACAAACTCATTATTTAAAACTTTGTATGCTCTGATTATGATGGGTCTAGATCTTTCTGATAAATTTAGATGTATTTATGATGAATGTCTGAAATGAATGTGAAATTATTTTGCTTTGATGCGATAATTTAGACAGGCTACCATTATTGATCTAGTCAGATTGTATGATATGTTTTAGTTCAGAGAAAGAGAACGAATTTCACACAGTCATGTTACTCTTGAAAAGTGTTCCTAATGTTTGATGAAATTTCTATTGTAACCAGTATCACCTATCTATGTGTTGAATTTGTGCCATAAATTTCATTGCGTGCATGTTGTGATAGTGACGGGCTAGTACATGTACATGTCATCCAGTATAGAAACAGGCCAATGTATAGATACAAGCCAACATGTAGAACGAGGCCAAGCCAATGTGAAGAACCAGGCCAACATATAGAACAAAGTGAAAATTAAGAACCAGGCAGTGATTTTCCTACTTATATAACAGACTCTGAAAAAAAGCCCTCTTCCCAATTGAAATTTTCTTTAGAATCATGCAGTTTTCCCAAAAATCTGAACTAAAACAAGCTTTTTTACTTTCCAAATCACCAATTTAGCGATAATTTCTCCAAAATCAAGAGGCTAAGGCCTCTTCCCAAGAAAGTGAGAAACATCACTGCCAGGCCAACATATAGAACTAGGTCAGGCCAATGCATACAACCAGGCAAAAGCAGCATGCAATTTGACCAGACTTCACTTGAAAACTTTTGGATGCTCATCTAAGCAAGACAAATAATTACACAAATTAAGGTAAAGACTTACAGTCATGGGAATGTTGTCTAATTTACGCTTGCACTTGTCTAATTCATCATGATATTAATGAATAGTTTATAGCACAATATAGGTTTGCACTTTACTGACAGGTTTATATCTTTTCTTAAAATGATTACATGAACTTATCATAATTGCGCTAACAAATCATCAGTGTAATTAAAATATGTCAAAACTGTTCATTATTAGAAAATATTTTATTACTTTTTAAATTTATGAATATTTATAAAATAGCAGACCAAATGGTTGTGCACTGGATACAGAATTTTCATTGTATGTTAATCTGTTGGAACAGAGAGTACTGGGTAATAAGCCGATGCCATATGTACATTCATACTAGACCAGTCATACTGTTCGTAGCTTAATTTTCAGTGTTTTGATAATTATTTAAATCGCTTAAATTTTGAATGGACTGTTCCATATGTGAAATGGAGCAAATCTTTTGTATTAAGGAATTTAATTAGGGATTTAAGTATTTAAGTTCTTAGAATGAGCTGACTGACTACAGTCACACCTCAACTTAGTGGACGTTCATGCTAGCCTGCATGGCTCAATATATCTAAATGAATATAACATAATTTGTTCTAATTACAAAATTTTTGCAATCCAATTAACTTCTATTAAGATTGAAATGTCTTACAAATTAAGTTATATGATCTTAATTGAAGTTGCAGATTTTGATTTGTACATAGAATATACATTATGATGTCTGATTGTATATGTGACTGTTATCACAGTAATACAAGCTATCTTGATAATGTTAAACATGTGTCTTCGTTTGACAACATTGGTACACATTTTCAGTTTGGCAGTACTAAAAATTGAGAAAAACGATGAATTCATGCTCAGATGTCATGATATTGCACTCAGTATGACATTTTGATACAAGGAAAACTTATATGGATTTATTCAAATTACAGAAGGCTAAATGATGGGCTTTAGATAGGATAAAGGATGGAATTCTCATTATAATACTCAGGTGTATGAAAGAAGATATAACTTTTGAGATCATTAAAGAATACTTGTTAACAGGTGTTAATTCTAGTCATGATTAGCATATATGATATATTATTATCTAGATCTTTTCAGGACATATTGCACATCCTTGTTCATTTAAAGCATGGAAAATTTCTAATTAATATTTATCTTTTTTCATCAAATGTGAGTTAATGGCAATTTGTGTATGTGAGAGATGTTGGTTGTTGTTTTTTTTTTGCTAATTAGTTAACAATGTAAAATGTTGATCCCCACCTGCTTCCCATTTCTTCAAAGAATCATGTGTTCTTTTGCTTTGATTCGTTAAATTTTTTTTTTAAAGCAGAACCAACCATTTCTGTCGAATAAATGGTGAAAAAAAATACTAGCTATAGATGCCATTATTTTACATACCAAGATATAATAATAATTTAAATTTTATGAATTGTGAATATGAATAAGTTGACTTTTGGTGGCAACTGAATTTACCCATACCATTGCAGACTAAGATCCCTTTGTCTGTAGCCATTCAATTAGTACATATTTGGAAATTTCCCCTTAAATGATGAATGTCCAGATTAAAGGAATGGACAAGTCCATTTCAGAATTTTAGGTTGGTAAGGGTAATATATTAAACTGTTAATGATTTTTTCATACTTATCTCGGTTTGTTTGACTATAATCTAGGAGTGGACAGCTTTGAGAGTCTAGATTTTTTCATGGTAAGTTAGCATAACATGTTATCCTCTAATTGGTTCCACTAGATAAGGCAACCAGAGGCCAGCTGGCTATATGTACTGTATTACCGGTACTTTACTCACATTTGTAATGAGAAAAGCAAATGACCTCAAATACAGCCTTATCTTTGGGTTCAAGGACATGATTCCAAATTGGAGAAGGTGAACTAGTATCTAAGGTCCAACTTTATCCTTAGAACAGAGATGTCATGTTACCTTGAAATTTTCACTTTTCCAAAAAAAAAAAAAAAGAAATAATAATAATAAAATACTTTCCCATTTAATTGTATGGTATGTAAACAAATGGATTAGTGAAAATTTTTGATTTCTTTTGCATTCTCAATAAAATTAACCTGGATAGAAAGTGATTGATATCAGTATTGTTAGTATTTAGTTACAAAAATCCCTTAATGTTCCAAATTAAAGGAATTTACATCCAAAACGCACATTCATAAAGCTGCATGCAACCAGATGAGCAAAAATAAAAGAAAAACTTTGAGAAAAATTATTTAAGATTAAAAAAAAAGTAAAAATATTCACATTTCAAGTAATGATTAACATGTTAAATGCAATGAATGAATGATTTTTGCAGTATTTATCACCATATTTCTTCTGTGTTACAAATTGTTACGCTATTTTTTGCATATTTTGGCCTTTATTTATTAATTTACTTCAATTGAAGGTGTAAATTACTTTTCTTTGTTCACTTGATAATATTTTATTCATTAATAAATTTTCAAAATTTCTTGATATTTAACATGAATCTGGAGGCTTGCTGCTTTAAATCTGTGTAAATGAATTTCTTTTCCATGCATGTCACATCAGTTAAATTATAAACACCTAAAATAATATTCTTACCAGAATTACAAATTGTTCATAGCTCCATTAATTTTGTAGTACAGCAAAATTAAAGGTTAAGTTTTATTTATTTTTTTTATTTTTTTTTTTTTTTATATTTATCCAATTAAAATGTAAAAGTTATTCTAAAACTGAAAATATAATAACATGTATAGACCAAAGAAAACTTTGTTAATTATACATGATAGTGAAAAAATAATTTCTGTTAAGCACTTTTCACCACAGGTAAAGCTGTTGATTAATTAGCATATGAAGAAAATAAGTCTAATGTAAGGTTGTGTTGCTTAATGTATGCTAAAACACACTTGGCCTACAATTACTCAAGTCTAAATTAGCACATTTCTTGTATATTTGATTCACTTTATGACATATTTAATATGTCCATTTGATATACAAGCGTATTTTTTGTTGGTCAAAAAGTCTACAGCAAGGAAGACTAATTTATAATATTTAGTGTAATAACTGGCCAGTTGGGGGCTAATATATAAATTTTAAGAGTGACAAGTTGAAGTGAGGGCAGGTCAAACAAAATGATGATTGTACGTTAATAGAGAGATACACCATGTAGGAGTATTGTATCACAAACACAAAATTATAAAGTCCAAGTCTCTTACAAAGAAATTGTATGAGAAAGATTGATTAATACAGGATGACACTTACAGACCTGTAGATCAGCAATTGAGGATAATTTATGTGAATATCGGAACCAGGAATATCTCCTCCACTAGCCACTGATGTTTTCCCGATCAGGTCATGTGACCAAGGCTGCATGATTAGTGATTGGAAAGAAAGATCACAATATTATCATACTGTTTTCGTGTTTTCGTGCCAGAGTGTGTTGCAATAATGCAGATAATGGGAGAGTACATGTGAGGTACTTTCGAATAATTCTTGTTTGTTTGACATGGTTTGATTTTTCGTTCGTTCGAGTAAGGATAAAGGATTTGATATTTTATTTCTTTCGTCAATAGTGTTAATTTAAAGGCTGCTTGAAGTTGTGTATATTGGAGGAAACTGGTTGTTCCCGTTGTTGAAAATAATATTGGCTTTTAATGACAGTGGGGGAATATTTAGAACAAATTGTTTGGCAGGGTATATAGAATATCAGGCTAGTTATTGATTAATACTCACATGATATGTTTCTGTTTTCGGTGGTAGCGAATTTCGGCAATATATAGACGACAATTTCCAGAAGCAGATACAGTTGACACTTCTTTGTGTTCAGAAATCATTAGACAAAGAGGAAAATTTCTTGATTTGCATGTACATCATCATTTTATAAGCATGCAATAAGAAATGAGGTTTATTTTATGAGAGAAAAAATGATTGTGTTTTCAAAAAGAACAGGCAGATAGAGGTTCTTAAGGTTTTTGATTAAACTGAAAGATACGCTATTTCAATCACAAATTGTATAGCCGTCTTTTTGTTAGTAAGAAGGATTAGTGGTACTCTTTTTCTTCATAACAAAGGATCAATATTTGACTTTATAAAATATCAAGCATTTGGTTTACAAAGAAACATATTAAACTGTTTACATTTAAGTATAAGGCTATTAAGACAGCTGATCTTATGCAGTATAAAACATAATGATATCATTTGTGAGATTTTTGAACGAGATATTTTCAATGGAAATATCAATGTATTCATTTCAAAAATGGATTCAAGCCTGATCAAGTCGCGTTTATTCCCCGATCTGCATGGGTAACTTCACACAAACTCTTTCACGAGTCGTCAATCCATACATAGACGCTATTGAAATATTGTAAAGGTAGCTCGCCACAAATTGTTTGTCCGCTTTAATGTTGGTTGCTAACGATAATTTCACAACACTGGAGTAAGACTAAAGGTAAAAAATATTGTAACGGTGACAATGTTAAACACAGTTCATATATAGGACTATTTTACATGTGTCAGGAGTAGATTGTTAATGTACACACACAACAACTCCTTTATTTGTATTTGTGAATGGTCTAGTTAACATAACATTTGTAGTAGTAAAAACTTGGGAAAAATGATAAGATAAGATGATGAACTAAATTATTCACTGTACTACATGTTTTAACCTGGATTGTTTATCTGAAAATGGTGTTACACCACTGGATAATTGCAGACAATGGCAAATAATCTTGATTAATGATTAATGTAACGAGGAATTATAACAATGTCTAGGATCTAGACGGAATGTGGTGTACATACAGAGTGCAGTGTAGTATTCACAACACGTGTTAAATCAAGGTAGATTTTTGTGGGCGGAGAGAGAGAGAAAGTGTTTGTATCTGTCCAAAACACGTGGAGATATGAATGAACTGTTATGATGCAAGGTCGAAAACATTAAAGAGTCACTCCTTCGGATGAAGTATCTAGTAATAATACTCCAGTCACTGAGGGTATCATGATACTGTATTGAGTAATGTTAACTGTAAACTGGGGTTAAAGGAGTGTGATCCTGTTTATATTTCAAGTACAGTAAACTTTTTGTTTGTTTTAGAACATTTTTGATACTGTAACTGTATGAACGGCAGTGTTGAATTGAGTGATCAGGAAATATTATTTCTATTGAAAGAACTTAAGCTGTGGTATTCTTTAGTGTATCAGACACGCTTGCTTGAATGTTTAATTGGAATGAATTAGTAAAGATTTGAAAAGTCTGATCTATATCATTCCCTGCTTAAAAGTTGCTTGGAGCAATTTATTGATGAATTTAAGATTTTTTAACAGCTTGCCATATACCCTGTTAGACATTGATCATTGATCAGGGTCACTTAAAAGCTTGTAACAAAGCTCTTTGTGTGTAGTATTTCCGTTTTATTGTGTGGAAATTAACCTATTGCTTCAAGCAGGTAGAAAACATTTGGCAGTATCAGTTGACTATGTTAGGAGAGCAAAAGATAGTACTGACATGGTCAGGCATAATTTACAAGTTAATCATTTAACACAGTGATTTGGAGTTCAACAAATTTAGAGGTGTGCCTGAGGGCAAAAGTGTTTGAAATAAAGTTACAAGTTTATGACAGTGATTCGAAATGCATACTGATCATTCTAAGTCAATTAACAAGTATGTATAAAATTTGTAAAACATTCTGTAAACAAAATGTGACCGATCAGGGGATTTTTGTTTTAAAGGCCACGTTTTTCTTAGTGACATAGCTAAGGAGTAAATTATACAGGATATTTTTGGCTGTGATTGTTGGTTACGGCATGTGGATATTAGTCAAACAGTGACATATTCAAAATATAAATTGGAAATTAATAATACGCAAAACAGGTAACAAATTAACATAGATGTTTACATAAATAAATAATAGTTCAAATGGCTTAACTTTTGAACAGGAGATATCATTGAATTGAAGTGCCATGATTATCTAAAAATTGAAGATAAATTTCAAATGGTTTGAATTAATCATTTTTTAGAACTATTGAAAAAAATTAAAGTAGGACCTGAATTGAACTATCAGCTTAAAAATCTACATGATCAACCTGTACTTAATGTTAATGTGTTTTATGGAACAGAATGGTTCATAAATTGAAATTGACTTTATTGAATAATTACATAAGAGACATTTCATGAATAAAAAAGTTGTGTGAATTTAAGTTTAATTAGATTTTTATACTAGCACTGAATTAATAATGCAGACAATGTTGCCAGTTAAACGAGTTTCTGTGAGCGCGGCTGTAGAGATTATTCGGGAAGAGGTGCCTGCTCTATCTCTGTCACCTGTTCAAATTGACACACTTCCCACTTGTAAGAAATGTCAACGAGAGCGAAATCGTAATCGAGATTTCAAGCAAAACAAGAAAGGGAAACGTAAGCAAAATCGTGCAAATACTCCGATTGTTATACAGCTCAAAGATACGTTAAAAGCAGCCATACAGCAGAAACAAAAGAGTAAGAGGAATTTGCTTCAAAAGCAAGAGTCTAGTGAGACCCGTGATGAAGGGGATATTGAAACAGACAATAGCTCTGATCGAGGTGACACTTTATCACAGAAAAATAGACAAAGGAAAAATGTGAAGAATTTTAGTGCCTTTATAGAAAAATCAAACAAAAGAGATACAGCTTTTAATGTTCAAAGCAATCTGAATGAAGATAACCCATTTAATGAAAAATTGGTGGCAGAGTATGTTTTAAACAATGTCACCGATTCTCAAATGCTCATTAAAACATGCCACAAGAAAAGCATTGTGGAATGTGAAAATGTTGACGTTATTTGTAACGATTTAAACAGCAACGAGTCACCCATTGAGGACACAGAAGAAAGCGAAATATCCTCGACTACATCAAGCTCAGAAATCCAGTCTGATTCGGACGTTTCAAATCCACAAGACAGTCCCCCGAGTCAAGAGTTTACTCAAGAAGAACTCTTACAGTTAGCAGAGTATACAACTGGTTGTCCTTTGGTTCGCTATGATTGCGCTCCTTCTAATTGTCCACAATGCAAGTGGTACAAAGAGCATATTAACATATCCCAAGGACAGAAAAACCAACATGCTCAAGGCTCACACTCGGCTAGATGCACATCACAACCACACCACTCAAACAGCAAGAATCGTCACAATAAATCCAAGAAGTTTGCTCATCGTAACCAAAATGTGCCTTCTCAGAAATTGTCTGCAACAGTTAAAATCAATAACATATCAAACACTGAAAGTGACATTGATGATGTCAAATCAGATTGTCCTTCAGAAACGTCCGTGGATACGGACAATGGACCACAAGAAAGCAACTCACCAGTGTCTAAACGTAGTTCGTTTAATTGGTCAAGTCGTAGGGACTTTAATTCTCATAAACAATTATTAGATATAGATATAGCTGGTAAGCAGAAAAAGACAGTATTTACACAGGGACACAATGACATTTATCTAGACAGTGTATATGTTGATTTGACTGACACTGATGTCTCATTTAGTGTTTACTATCACCATAGTCTTGCTGAGGATGAATCCATGTATTCCGGCAGCTATGCTCGATACACATCCTCCAATATCACAGGGACCCATCATCATGACTTTATGCCATATTACAGTGTGCCATATTTTCAACAGTACATGTACTGGTCAGGATGTTATTCTCCAATGTATAGTATACCAATGCCATTCTATCTACAACCAGATGAATCTCTACCAAAGACTGCCATGGTTCCTCCAAAAGAGCTAGCTAAATGTAAGTAAAAGCAAAACAAACTAACTTCTTTCTTTATTTGTGGGATGGGGATATATGTTTGAAATATCTGTCCAGTTTTAATATTGCACAAAATTTAACACTTTGTAAATGAAAGGAGAATATGTTGTCCTTGGTTGATTGTGACTGGCTGTATTTTGACATTTATTTTTATGTGTCCTAAAATGTCCTTCCATTGTTTATGCTTTAGTTAAAATGTTTATGTTCTTTTCCTCTTGTGTTTAAAAAAATGGCGAGAGACTGGGAAAATGGATCATCTCTGTCATAAAATTAGAAAATTTTGAATTTACTGGAAATGCCAGACACCTAATTGATTGTGCTTCTTTAGAAAGGTTGTTTCGACCAGCTTTGAGAATGTTTGCTCATTTTTATGTTGTTTCTGCAGTCTGTACTTCATACAATTGTCAATCCTGCTGAACAGAAATTGTCAACATACTGCGGAATTAAAATCTATTTTCAAACACTGTTAAAGGATATTTTCCATTATATCCTGGAGTTCTAGCAGATATAAACTATTTGATTACTGTAATAAATGAGTAATTAGTTTCATACAAGATCAAGTAAAATCAATTTTGAAGCCTATTTGATCATATTTCAGAGAGGAAAATTTCTCTTGAACCATAGAAATTGTTACTAAAAGAGTCTGGAAAAAAAAAGCATTTAAGTCTGAAAATGAATAAATTGAGTGGGTGCTGTTTAATTTGGCTAGAAAATTAGGAGAGGTAATTTTCATGGACATAAAATTAATATCAATTGAGCCGTGTCATGACAAAACCAACATAATGGGTTTGCGACCAGCATGCATCCAGACCAGCCTGCGCATCCGCACAGTCTGATCAGGATCCATGCTGTTCGCTGTCAGTTTCTCTACTTGTTATAGGGTTTGTAAGGGAACAGCATGTATCCTGATCAGTCTGCGCGGATGCGCAGGCTGGTCTGGATCCATGCTGGTCGCAAACACATTATGTTTATGTTGGTTTTGTCATGACACGGCTCAATTATTTTCTTTTCATCAGCTGGCCAAATTGTTTCAATCATAATTCAGTAGGCTTTAAAAAAAAAACCCAGAAGTTTATACTTGTGTACTGTAGTCATAAATGATGCAATGGCTGAGTGGTTTTCTTATTGGACCATAAATCTAAGTATTGCTGTCTGTGTGGGTTCAAACTCTGGAGAGATGAGCGGTTGTCTCCTTGTGCAAGAGTTTTTACACTCATTGCTGAGTACTGCTTGGTTTCAAGAACGGATTTGAGATTGTGTCTATAAACACAATCAAACTAAAATTCTGTATAAACAAAATGATGCAATAGAAATTTTTGAAATTTTATTTAAACTAACACACATGAATTTTATGATCGGTTTTGTTTATACTTGTATCCTGTATTGTTAACTTGGAAGCATCCTGCTATGTTGCCAAGCCTTTCGTCGGGGAAGTTATTTTTTCAGTGTTTATCAATAAGAAACATGACTTGTTATTACTTTCAAAACCACAGTTTTTTTTTTTATAATTTTAATAGAATAAGTGTTTTAATTGTCCGAGAGTAAAGGATTTATTTTGAAATGACAAGAAATGCCTTTCCCTCAATTAAAAGTTAAGATTTGTCATGATTTGGTTGCATTAAGTTTGTTTCACTTGAGTTAAGGATTGTTTAATATGTCAAGCCCTTTATTAAAGAGGAAACGGCTAACTAGGTAATGCCTGCAAGCTGTTTTTCTAAGCCAATGTTTAATACTAATTAGGGCTGGGTTTATTTTCTAGAGCCGTTTATTCCATTTGAGTGCTGACTGCGCCCACTACAGGGTTATACTAATCAGTGCATTGTGTGAATCACTTTTAAGTAAAAGGATTGTTCAAGTTTTACTTTGACTACAGATAGGGATAATCTTGTTGAGGCTAGGGGGGAAATTATTGATATAACCATTTCCTGTTTTAAACAAAGACCAGTAAAAGTATTTTGGGAAGTAAAGATAGTTGATGTATACAAAGGATTTAATTTGAATGTTAGCATTACTTTGAAGAATTATTATTTCTTGTTAATATTTAAGTATGAGGAAACTGCTGAAGTGGTTTTATTCGCGTTAGAATAATATTTGCGAATCAAATTCTTCAGGAATCAATTTCTTCTCAACTTCATATAATCATCATGAAGAAATATGTCACACCTTTAGTTTTGTGTTAATTTTCATGAAAATGCAAAAAATATTCTAATAAGAGAAAATGTTTTCCAGTGTACAAATTAGTTAATTAAAATGGCCGCCTTTAAAGACACACAAACTGTGTACAGAAAATTACTTTGAAATTACTCATCTAAATATTCAGAAATTTCTCTCACTCCATTTAGAAACAGGGTGGAATTTTGGTAAAAAGTTGATCATTATATATAGATTTATGCAGGATAGAGACTGAAATTTACAGCATTATGAGTTTTACTATATAGAATCAATAAAAATTGTAAATTTTAGTCCAGTATGGCCTTTCATACTGTCAGAGAAAAGGTCATGCACTTAAAAATGTGTTAATTATTTATTGGCTATTTGACCCTCTTTTTGCATAGGAAAACTTATCTGTCAATAATTGTTTTCATTTTTAGTTCAACTTTTGGAAGAATAGTTGGGCTGTCTAATATTTCTTCAAGCTAAAATGTTTTAGTCTTGTTCAGTTGTAACTTCTTCTTTATCCTCTAAAGATACTAAATTTTGCTTGTAGCTTCACATAATTATTGGACGTTCTTCTCCAAGGCTGATAACTCTCACAAAGTTTTTGGTTGAATTATGACCCTGAGTGAAAAAATTCCAGGTTAAAGTTTTGCTTGCCACATTGGTCTTAAAACTACTGTTAGTATTCACTGCAAACTTAATATAATTATGTTTACAGGATCATAATAATTGGAGGTCATTTATTATCCAAGGCCCATAACTCTGACATGTAATCTGAGTGATGGAAGTCATTATCCTAGCTCTTACTGAAAAATCTTGTTATTGACTGCAGCTGCTAATTTCAAACCACATTTCTGGTAGCAACAGGCCACAAAGCATGTCATTTTTGTGGTAAAGACTGCATTTACTAGATAAAAATTTAATTCACTTAACACTTCAAAGCCCATCCATAAAAATTGTTGGTTTGCACTTAAGGTATTTGACCCAATAGATAAATCTGACAACATATGATAAGTATTAATTTTATGGAAAAGAAATATGTGGAAAATTTTAGAGTTATTTGATAATAGGCTTATGTAAAAAGAGATTGGAGATAATTTTTATGATGCAAATAGAATGATTTGTATCAATTTTTAAAAAAAATATCATATGTAAACAGCTTGTTTGATGTTCAAACTCATCAGGAAGATTAATGATATTGTAATCATTATCTTATACAACCCTAAATATCTTAAATGGACTTGTCTACTATACAATGTGTGGACAATACCATTCATCATTTTTTAGGGAAAAAATTTGAAAAGTATGTAAGTGACAGAATATAGGAAATAGTGCAGACGATGACCTATGGTGCCGGCTGATCTTGTTCTGCACAGGCAGCATGGTAACGTTAACATGCCGCCTGTCATGAGATCGCTTGAACTTCAAATTGAAAACAAAATTAGCATGGTGCTGATGACATAGAGAAATCTAATGGTTTTTATTATTTGTTTGGGTCGTCAGACCAAACAAATAATGGTAGCGAAATTTCAGACTCTGATGCTGTTAATTGCAATTGCCGAAAGTAGACTGCTTTTTTGAAGGTGTTACTGCCCTTTAAATGTACACTTATCGCCGAAAAATTCAGGGGAGATCAATGCGTAAAGATGGTCAAATGACAGGCGCGTTAATTTTCAAGCAAAGTAGTTCCTAAAGGGTCGAAGATTTCTAATATTGTTTTATTCTTTATAGATATACATGCTTATAGTAAGCTCCATGATTATTTACATTTGTGTTTAACAAGTTAAAACAACAGTTAGCGCCGTTACAAACCCTAATTTAGAACCATATCGTTTTCTTCAGGCCGTTAATATATAACTTCACCATGGCCGAGGGGTTTGCGCGCTCGCCTAGGAAGCGAGAAGTCTGGAGTTCAAATCCCGGTTAAGGCAACTCATTTTTTTTTTCAAATTGTTTAAGTCAAATAAACATTGAATTGAATATCAGTGTTTCAATTAGTCTTATAGCCAATTTACTACAATTAAAACGCTGGAAAGCATTGATGGCACTATACAAAAACAAATTGGTTTATAATCTCACAACCTTCACCTTTCTGACATTCTGAGACCCAAACAAATTCAGCGCCTTCTGTGCTTTGATTATTTATTGATTGTCACCGGTATAATTATAAACTGGCAAAACATGTCTGTTTACTGGCAAAATAAATACCTGCATCCTGGAGTTATAGCCCTTGAATAACCAAAAATGTGTCTATTTAAAGGAAACAAAAGCAGTTTTATTAGTCAGCACATATACCTGGCATTTATGTAAATGAGCTAATGACTTTGCATTTTGTGAAGCTTTATATTATGTAATCGTGTTTTGTAAGATGTATAAATTATTCAAATAACATTAGTATTAGAAATTCATTGGGGAATAATAACATTGGGCGAGGATGGTTTTTAAAGTATTTTATCGAACATGCTTTTATTTGTACATAATGCTCATTATGCGAATTTCATTTTATAATTCAGTTATCAATTCACCATCTTACATTTTTTTCCTAAATAAAGTTTAAGCTATAAGGATACAAAAATAATGTTAATTGAATGTTTTCATTTTAATCGCTTCTTTGGGCCTATTATGTAATAATGTCAAAGTTTATTTGTATTCAAGGCACTCATGATACAGATTTGTTTCATGTGATGACATGACCTTATATATAATAGTTTTATGGACAATTAAACAAGAGTACAAGAAAAAGATAACTAGAGCTTGTTTAACCAAACTTGTATCTAGTACGGAACATGTTCTTATATAAAAAAGGGCTAAATTTATGTATTAATACTACTAATAAATCATTTATTTACTATTGAGTATAATTATGTATTTGAAGAATATAATGTTAGGTAATCAATCATTTAGTTTAAAGTCATATTAAAAAAAAAATTCAGTTATCGTTAGTAAAGGATTGGCCCTGATTGACCTAAGCGTTACATGCTGATGCCATGCACCATGCACAGTGGTGGGGGCAACCAATGAATACCTCATATGCTTCATGAGATTGATCTTTAAGTTGCTCACAGCAAAGAATTGGCTGCGTGAAGAGTTAGCTGTGATGGTTGACAGTGAGTGTTACGTGAACAAGCTTTACACAATACCATACATGTCTCTGTAAAATAAAGTTAACAGCTACTTGCAAGTGCAAACCAAATCTTTTTCCTCCCTGATGGCTGCCATAGTAATATAAATAATACTGGGTTGATTTCATTTGAAAACATTTAAATAGGAAGCCGAAAGCAGCTTTTATAATTGTGAGTATTTATTAGTTTTAGGCCATTTGACATATTTTTTTTTGTAACATTTTAAAAGAAAAGTGACTCAAAATTAAGTATGACTGTCTTATCTTTCAACATTTGATAATTTATTTCATTGTGTAATAACTAAAGGCAAAAGCAGAGGGTGACAATAAATTGTAAAAAAAGTACAGACATCCTAATAGCTAGGACATATTTTGTTTCATTTAAGGTAGTGTAACATTTCAGACTTTGATACTTTTGCATTTTCTTTTCTGCTTAGCTTGCAAAAACGCAGCTGTAATACAAAGTTTTTATAATTTGTATTTATTAAATGAGGGATGAAATAAGATCCAAATAAAAATATGATTTCTGTGGAGTTTTCTGTTCATGTTTTTTTGTTTTAGGAAACATTGTTTTCCTTTAGTTCAATCAGGCACAGGTGTGTAGGTTATAAATATAATTATACTATTGAATAGTGGTATAATAAACTTTTTTTTATTGAAATAACTACAGACCTTTACATTTCATAGATCAAACATTGGGTTTGCCCAGTTCAAACGGTTTGATGAAAGTAACAACAGAATACTAAATGTGAAAGTGAATGATATTTTTCATGAGAAACAAGAGTGTTGTGAAAAATAAATAATTCAGGTCTCTAGGAGTTTACTAACATAAAAATCTGATGACCATTGTTTCTCTGTGTAACAGGGGTCTTCAACCATGAACATACTGTTATGGGTTTTCATTTATCTAGCAATTAAATGATAAATATTTAAATTGTCAATTTCCCATGGACATTTATTTTTACACTGTAATAATGGTTCTTTTCATATACCTTTTTAATGTACCTTTTAAAGATTCTACAAAACTGTTTTACAATAACAAAAAGGGGAAAATATTTCGAAAATGAATTAAATTTTTAAATAGGACTGGTAAAGTAAGATCACAGCCTTGATATTTTGATTTGATATAGATAATACTAATTGATAAGTTACCCTATTAGGAGCACAAATTTTGAATGGCGAGGAAGATTCCAGTTGCCCAATCATACCAGTATAATCCATGGCCTGCTTCAAATCAAGTCATAATTATAACCTCAATGGTATGAGCAGGACTGAAAATTCATTCATTTAATACTATGTTGCTTTTGTTTTTGGTTTAAACTTGTACTTTAAAAATTGCTGACATTTACTAAATAAAGATACAATATATTACTGTATAGGGCACTAATCAGTACGACTTTGAGTAACAGAGAAAATATCTTGAGGTGTATGTGTCATTCTAGCATACCTTACTAGTGAGATTATAATCGTTTGAAATTTTTAAAGTGGCTTGAAGGTTTTTTAAGAAAAAATGTACTACTAACTAGTAACAAACAAGTCAAGGTTATCACTGTGCAGAACAAAAACTTAGTTAAGACTCTTACAATTCTACCTAAGAATGGCTATGTATATGTATAAATTTATATATTGGTGTCTGGAATTAAGAATAGTTTAGGTTTTTCCCAGCTTATCCAGGGCACAGATACAGCCTCGAAAACATGTTGACTTCTCTATTGTGACTGGTAGTGCACTATGAAGCTATAGCGGTAAAAATTGTTTGTACCAGGGAATGGGGTGCAGATATTGGTTGGAAAAATGAACATTTGGGGAGTCCTGACCATTATACACTGATGAGACTTAAAGAAATGAAAAATATATAATTATGTACACAGTCAAAAATTTGTATTGACCAATTTCTATTTAAACAGAGCTCCTGTAACAGAAGGTCAAAAGAAAATATGGCAACTGTCTTAATGTTAGTTTTTACATGTATATAATTATTTTTCTTTTTTTTTTCATCATGTACAAGACTGGTACGTGATGTGTACAATGTAACAGAAGATATTATATTGATAGTAGAAAGTGACTCAGTTAGCGTAATTACACTGTTATGTTTGTTGTTAAGATACTTGTACTACATTCTCAGATCCTTTGTTCTGTTTTGCTCTCAGTATTGATTTTTGTGTTATTGATTGACAGATGTTGCCCTAACTTTAGATACAGTTTTTTTATAACACCTGGAGCATTTTGATTGGTTGTTTTCAAGGTTATTCCCTGAACTCTTTCTAGTAAATGTGGGCCTAGTATGTTTTTGTTGTTGTTTTTTTATTAAATTGTAAAACACATGTACATAGACAGGCAATTTACATTTTACAAATAAGAAATATTAATGAAAGAATCATAGTTTGATTTAAAGTGCGTGCAACATATGAAAGTCAATTACAAAAGTGTCATGATGAATTGACATGTGTTAAAAAAAATAATTATGAAATGATTTTCTAAGTTTCATTCATTTACATGTTATAAATTGATATAAAATACAAAATCAACAAGTAAAATGATATAATGAAAAAAATCAGCAAGTAAAATGATATAAAATACAAAATCAACAAGTAAAATAATAAAAATAAAAAATGACAACAACAAAAAGAATGAAATAAAAAATCCACAAGTAAAATGATGAAAATAAAGTTCAATAGTAAAATTATATAAAAGTAAAGAATCAGCAAGTGAAATGTTAAAAAAATATTTTTTTTAAATTAGCAAGTAAAGCGATAAAATGAAAAATTAACGTGTAAAATTATGAAAATAAAAAGTCAACAAGTAAAATGATCAAAAAAAAATATGAAAATTTACTAATACTGTGTAAGTCAAGTGTCAAAAGGAACACATTCAGGACAAAGTCATTAAAGGTGCTGTTAAGTGTTTGACACTGGAACAGTTAACGTAAACCCATACATAAATTATAACAGATCTAAGTAATGTTGTACTGAGAAACAACTGTCGAGTTAGATTAAATATTCTAGCCTCGCTTTGGGAGTCATAAATTAATCATTGTCAATAAGTAGATGTGTGTCGTATGTACTAATTACTAAGATGGTGCGTCAGGGCCACCGTTTGAAGTCTGATAACTTATTAATAAGCTATATATCTAATTAAACCCATTTAAATTTCACCAAAAACAAAAGAACATACCGATGAAAAGATATGTAAAATTTTTAACTTTTATGTTTTTTAAAATATTTTTTAGGAAATTTAAACCATTATTATAATTTATTTCCCTTTCCCAAAAATTTTAGAGAAATTAAAAAGAAAAAAAGAATTGTGAATTTTAAATTTGGGCCAAATTTTTTAATTACCCACCTGTTTTTAAATGTAAATAATGATGTTTTTTGTTTTTCAATTTTTCCCTTTTTTCTTTATCAAAAATTTTTTGAATGGGGAATCAGATTGGCATTTACCCAGTATAAAGGGGGGCCTGTTTAAATCCAGCATTTTCCCCTTTCCCCCAACCTGCCCGAATTTAAAGCATTTATTGCCTTTCCCCTTTTTTGGGAAAAGTCCATATCATTTTTTTGGGGGGAGGGAAAAAAATGAAAAATTAAAAAAGGTTTTGGCCAACAGTTTTAGGGGCACTGGTTTTAAAACTGCCAAGGGGGGTGACAACACACGGGCCTTTCCCCCTTTTTCTGGGGGCAAAAAGGGTTCCCAGCAGTTAAATTAAGGGGCCATTTTGTACGTATTTACCAAATATTTCTATTTCATTCATGGGCCCCAAATATGTTTTGTTCCCAAAAATGTTCCTGCCTTTAAAAATACAAATAATAGCAAAAATGACTGGAGGGAAAAATTTCATAAATTTTATTTTCTCTCATCCTTTTTAATTTTAAAAAAAATTTTTAAGGTTTTAATAGAAAATAAAAATTTAAAAAACATACATGAATGGAAGAAAACTAAATAAAATTAATTTTATAAAAACTTTAAAAGGGAAAAGGGAAAAACATATCTGTGGCCTTTTCAAAATCAAATAAATTTCCTTTATTTGGGTAAGTTTTTAAAAATTTAAGCAGTGTTTTACATTTTATCGTATAATTTTTTTTTTTTTATCCAGAACCCCAAATTGGCCACTTTTGTATATTCATGACATATAATTTTTGGCAGAGGAAGTTATGATGGAGTGATGCAATGATGTTTCACTGTCTACAAATTTGGCAAACATCTCTATATAATATATAAGTTTGAAACTATTATTGTAAAATGATATGATTTTAGTCTGAGAGTTTGATGTCGATTTAATTCCTTCTCTGTGTTATAGTTATACTGCTCTACAACCATTCATCAAACCAATTATGATGATTGGGGTTTACTTAATGTTTAATTACTTGTAATGTTAATTATTGTTATGTTATGTTGCCAAATATGGTAAAGGAGGTGAAATTTTGTAGGTTATTGAAAATCGAGCAAAATTTATTTTGTCTTCCTTTGTGCGGAGGTGGTGGTGGAGTATTAAGATAATGGTTGGGGGATGGTTGTCAAATTTAGTTGCCAACAACATAATGACTTTTGAACCATAAATAGAAAAAGAAATATGAAGGACCTGCAAATATGAGGGACCTGCAATGATGCCATTATAATGCTTCAATAGATATAATAGTTTTATGGGTAATTAATTTGTAATAGCTTATTAAATATGTAAAATTAATTACTGTTTCTTTTTTGTAATTTTTAAGAAAATTAGAAGTACGTAACATAACATGCTGGTGTTTATGTGGAAATGATGACAATTTAATGGAAAATGTTGTATATGAATATTGAATATAAATGTCGTAAATCTGTCATTGTGCCTGTCTGAACATCTCTGTCAGCCACAACACTTTGTAAACAATTGTACATAAAAGTTATCACTGTACTGTAAACAACCTTATATTAAATTTATTTAAGTTATTGTGTGACAACAAAAGAACATCATTCTGTAGAAGAAAAGTATAATAATTCAGTATAATAGAAAAATATGAGGTGATAAAGCCATTCATTCAAAATACATACTATAGCTTTTATAAAGCATTGAGTAAGAATTGATTAATGTGCCATATATATTTATAAGTTTCTGAATCAATTATATTTACAATATTTTACCACTTTATAGAGTTTGTGATAATTCGAGTTTAAGTTGAATGTCAAAATATACAATTAAGATTTAAAAGGAGACTAATTAATGTCAAGCAATATGTAATCTTTAAAAATATTGTGCCTTAAACCTTACTGATGACATAATGTGTATGTATGTAGTTAATTTAAAATATAGGTACATGCACCTTATTAAGTTTGGCTTATAGGCTTAATAAACCTCGAGGTTTATTTACAAAATCATTAAAGCTTTAAACTAGGGTTACAGGGCTAATATACCAGAAAAAGGCCTCTTAGGGACTTAAACATGAAACCATAGTAATTAAGAGCAATGATCAAGAGACTTTTAAGAGTTGTCTTATGTAATCACTGGAACCTGAGAGCTTTTTCCTGAACCGAATTACTGAAGCAAACATAGATGCTCAAACAAGAGAATCTGCTTCTAATGACATGTGAGCCTCTGAGACTTCTCCAATAATCATACCTGAGACTGTTTCAGAGCGAACTTACAGAGAACACTCTCATATGTCACCCATCATTGTGAAAAACTAGCTCATATGTATATTTCCTTTTATATTTTGTCATATTAATGTCTTTTATGTAATTTCTTTTGTTTTAGATCCTAATGATCAAAGAAATAAAAACAAATTGAAATTCAAATAAACCAGATGAAACCAATATGAACTTTTATTTAGTGTTTCCAAGGATATAAAATATGTTGTTTATATAAACATTGTCTATATTGTTTGTCTGTTTTAAATGAAGTGTATTTTAGGACTGACATGACTTCAAATTTCAAACCCCTGCTAAATTTGTATTATGAATTTGCCTGCCATGCTTTGAAATTTTAGCTGTCGATTTTTTATTTCAAAGGACTTCTGTATCACAAAAATATATAAAATGGAATCTCCATGACTAAAATTAAAGCAGCCACTGTTAGTGTCATCTGTCAATCAAACTTATTAGCATTGTTCTTTACTGGTGCCATGGAAATGTCCAGCCATTTTAATTCATTGTTTTATGGTCTCTGCAAGTTTTTATTCTTGGCTAAGCAATAACAGTTTTTTTAAAGGACACAAAAGTTATATTTGATTCCTGCATGTTCATTTGCCATTGTAAAATAATAATGAACAGCTTTAGATTTTTGAATTGTTCAATACAATTAACAATAAATTAAGGCAAAAGACCATAAGTTGGTCACAAAAGATGGCCAATTCTTTGTGAAATTTAAGACTTACACTTTGACTTACAATAAACATTTCTGTATCTTACCTGTGTTTACTAGGTGTCAAGAAAAGTATACACATGTTTGTCATCAAATATTTACATATCACATTCATGACAAATTATATTGACCTTGAATCATGTCTGCCCATGAAAAAAATCTCCTGTATATATTATATATGTAAGATGTATTCATTTTGCCTTTGTTTACTATCTTGCTGGAATTTTTTGTATTTTACTTGTTCTGCAGTTAGAAGATATTTACATATAAAATGCTGAAATTGATCTTCTAACAAAACTTGGCAAAACTATGATCAGACAAAACAAATAATTGAGCCGCGTCACGACAAAACCAACATAATGGGTTTGTGACCAGCATGGAATCAGACCAGCCTGCGCATCCGCCCAGTCTGATCAGGATCCATGCTGTTCGCTTACAAACCCTATAACAAGTAGACACAGCTCATATATATTTTGCAGTCTATGTCTGTATTTTATGATGTTATTGATACTGTGTGTATAAAGTTGACATGATTGCTGCAAGCTTTTCCAAAATTCATATCCAGCCAGATACATTTGCACTTTACTAAGAGCAGATAGTTCTGTATAGGTCAGACTTTCAGATTATTTTTGATGCCATGTTTTGTCATTGAACTGTTTTGGTATTGTAAATAGCACTCAAGGTTTTTGTTATTGCAAATTTTGTGCCCAGGTCAGAATTCAGATTATTTTTAATGCCATGGTTTGTCATGGAACTGTTTGGGCATTGTAAATGACACTGGGTTTTTGTTGTTGCAAATTTTGTGCTCTGACTGTATCAAAATGATTTTAAATGACTTTTGAAGGTAATTTTGCCATAGTTTGAAATAAGAATTGTCAGATACAATATTCGATTTGACATAGTTTGTTTCATAAATTTAAATTAATATAACTTAATATTTGATGTCTATTTCTTGCTTCCTGCTATACTCTAGTATATCCACTAACAACATGATGTATTTCTGATATAGTTTTGTAAGCAACAGTTTCTTACATATATGGATATTGATTAATGTAGAAAGCAACTTGATTCTGGAGGCAATTTGTTCCCCCCATTTCATAGTATAGAAGCTGATGTACATTGATTTTTGTATTGTGTTTTACTGTGAAATCATTTTGGTTGGAGGTTGGGATTATTTTTAGTATAAGACTAGATCTTATTAATATTTAATCGAGTGAAAGTTTTCATAATGATATGATATTTTGTCTTAAGGAATTTTTATGTTTTTGTTATTTTCAAAGTTTAAGTCTATACATTTGTAGGTTGGAACATGTTATAGTAATGAAATAACAATAATAAGCAAGCTAGATATTGACAAATTTGTGACTACGGAAATGAGTAAATCTACAGAATTAAATGACAAAAAAACTTTGATAATTTTTTGTTTATTCGTTTTTGAACCAATTGTCCTTTCTTTATGAATATTGACCGTTTTGCACTTTGAAAGGGAGAGTCATTAGTAAATCAAACACAGGGCCATTACTGTGTATTGTTTATAACATGAGTTCAAATGAAAGTTTTTGAAAAAGATATCGATGTTGTTAAGTGTGAGTCAATATTTGGTGATTATACTGGCACACACTTAAAGTGTTGACTTATTTATTAATAGCAAATTGTGATAAGTTTTAAACCCTAAGTTAAAATGTAGTGATATAATGTACGATAGAGACTGAATTTTACCTGACTTATCATTTCAAGTAATAAGATCAGAGTTATTGCCCTTGACTTTGTGAAAATAATGCTAA
Source organism: Ruditapes philippinarum (assembly GCF_026571515.1). Taxonomy (NCBI): domain Eukaryota; kingdom Metazoa; phylum Mollusca; class Bivalvia; order Venerida; family Veneridae; genus Ruditapes; species Ruditapes philippinarum. Next base: position 54,644 of record NW_026851615.1, read on the forward strand.
TGCTAAATTTTAGCCTTAAAATAGGATATGTCCTTTGACAAAGAATATGTTATATGTTATTAATATTTTGTTCAAAGGCAAAATGAAATTGGCCGATAACAAGATGTATTAATTGAATACAAAATAAAGTAAAAGAGGTTATGTGTATTCATATATATAGACTCTGATGTCGAAGTTTTATCCAAAATCAAGACTTTATTATTACTTTTACTATTTGCTTTTATGATAAAAATCTGATTCAGTTTTCCGGAGGGAGTAAAAATATTAAGATATTTTTAAGTTTGAGTGTCAATTGGAATAGTCACAAAATACTGTATCAGTTCAACAAAAAGAAGTAAAAAAACTCCAGAATATTTAGTTCAAATTACAATATACAGGTTGAGTTTAGTTATATAGGGGAATGTCTTTTCTGCACTAGCTGTTTTCATAAAAAATAATCAACTTACAAATACAAAATGTCACCAGATGTAGGTCTCTTAAAGAGCAACCAGATAAATGGTTGGTCTTATTTCTTTGCTGGTATCAAATTTAACTTTGTATAGAAATTTTGAAAGATCAAGTTTCAGATATGTTTTAACAAAGGCTTCAATATATACTCTATTACATTGCTGATATATTGCTTTGACTTAGTTTAATCTGTATACTGCTAAATTTGTAGAAAAGACTTGTCCTGTTTATAAATCTATAGATTAAGGTAGTCCTGAGTTAACATGTTTAGACTGAACCAGAAGGGTAGGCTGTACAAGTGTGTAATTATACAAATCAATCCTGTTGTTTAATTGACCACCTTGAAGAATTAACTGCTTTGTATAATGTTAATTTGTTATGTTTAAATCTGTCATGTTTTTGTATATTTTGCTATGATTCACTGGTCATATATTTATCTTATTTTCTCGTTACAGTTAATGCCAGTGCCCCTCCACAAAGACAATGGATTCCACTGTCCAGGCCAGAACCTGGGCGACCTGCAGGTAATACATTAAATAAATGAACTTTACAATATTCATTCCATTACCTCCCTTTATGAACATGGCATTCAGTTACCTCCCTGTATTAACTTAATATTCCATTATCTCCCTTTATGAATTTACAATAATCATTCTATTACCTCCCTTTTTGAACATGACATTCAATAACCTCCCTTTTTTTAACTCTCTACTTTAATAATCTCTTCATGAATTTGACGTTTCATTATCTCCCTTTATGAAATTTTGGGAAGATACATAAAGAACTTCAAAAAACAACACATGTTTACCATTGAAATATATACATAATATCAAGTGTTAAACTTGATATTTATATCATGAATATAAATTGGCCTGAAGTTATTTTGAGAAATTGTATATATTTAAATAAATGGACATTGACCTTTTTCATAGGAAGTTTTAGAAATATTATCTACTCTAGGCAAAGGCTCAGGAACTATGTGTCATTGACATAAGAGAGGTGACATGTTTTATCCTTTAATTCTGCAAATTATTGTGTCTAGTGTTCACTTAGTTTACAATAAATCATCACATTTCATGAAACATTGACCTTTGAAAGTGCACTTTGCATTTTATGACTGATATAAAATATAATAGCTCATTCAACCTCACATGATGTTGTTTTTTTCCCCTCAAAACTTTTCTCAAATGTTAAATTGTGGGGTGTTTTGGCCAATGGTTGCGGTTGTTCACTTCAAACCACTTGCTCCACATTGCTGTGGGTAAGAATCTTGCCAGAGACTTATATAGAGGAAACTATCAAACTAGCTTACGGAACATAGGTAGCCCGCTTGTGCCTGAAATAATGCACATAGGGGCATAGGAGGTCTAAGAATCCTCCACCAGTAAAGCTGGAAAGTTGCCATGTAACCCCTACAGTGTTGGTGGGACGTAAAACCCAACCAAAAAAATATATATGTTTAAGTGAAAAACAAAGCTTAGTTTATGTGAAAAGGTATGAGCCTAGTACATGGATTAGTCTGACTCAGAGTTAAATATATGGAGTGGTGAAAGCTAGATATATTAGATTTCCAGATATATTTAAGTCTATATACATATATTATACAATTATGAAATGTTTAATGACCGATATATAAGTATATACAAGAGTATGATATTTATTTTATTTCAGCAATTTTCACTGTGATGTGTTACAATGTATTGTGTGACAAGTACTGTACAAGACAACAGTATGGGTACTGTCCATCATGGGGCCTCAACTGGGAGTACAGAAAGAAAGGAATCATGGATGAGATTCGAACATGTGGAGCTGATATTATTGGCCTTCAGGTATGAGACCCAAATATGACACAGAAAAAAAAATTACATTGGGAATACAAACTTCCTAGATAAATATTTGGTTTATTTTCACTTCTAAACTTTAAAAAAATGTAAAGGATATATAAAAAATAACTATCATAATTATTTAACAAAAAAAAGAGTTAATTTTCACCATTTCAATCTTTAATGTGTATTAAAATTGTTGCTGATTTGGTTGGCTTGAACCTGTACAGCTGACTTTGAAAGGGCATTATCTTAACCATTAGAACAAATGTTAAATTTAAAAATACAACGGTTCAATAGCTGTATCACTATCAAGCATATCGGCCTGTTTACTTACTGTACTTGTAGTTCCGAGCATGTTTTCGCTCTATTCAGCCTTACTTTTTGCGCAATTCCTGCATTATTTTTTTAAGGCTTGCATTACAGCATTGAACTACCCAAGTTGTGAAGTAACATCCAAAGTAGCTTCGTGTCAAATTTATAAAGTTAAAAATCTTATGCTGAAATGTTCATCAGATTAGACATTAAAAATATGAATAAAAACATTTTGATACATCAAAATTTGCTTATGCTTGACTAAATTGTCTGAAAACAATTTCTGTTTCACTTTGTATTATAATTCTTTCCTCAACAAAAAATGGTTGTTTTATAGACTCTCCTTAACAAAAAATACGTAATCGTTTTCAACTGGAAACATTGACACTTTATCATTCAGTGTTTTTGTTTTCTGCTGTATAAAAGATTATTTATTCTTCAATAGGCAATAAATTTTAAATAGGCTGAAAACTGACAGATTAATAAACAAAGGTTCATTATATTAAATAGAATAGATAATAAAATCGGGGTTAAATTTGATTTTTTTTCCCCCAAGTGCATGGTAAGTGCATTAACCCAAATACCATGCTAAATATCTTAAATAGATTTGTTTGACTTAATTGGGACTAAACCATTCATCATTCTAGAGAAAATTACCAAACAACTACTGACTGAACTTGGTCTGCACTAGTTGCATTGATAGATTTGAGCCGCGTCACGACAAAACCAACATAATGGGTTTGCGACCAGCATGGATCCAGACCAGCCTGCGCATCCGCGCAGTCTGATCTGGATCCATGCTGTTTGCTTACAAAGTCTATAACAAGTAGAGAAACTGATAGCGAACAGCATGGATCCTGATCAGACTGCGCGTATGCGCAGGCTGGTCTGGATCCATGCTGGTCGCAAACCCATTATGTTGGTTTTGTCGTGACGCAGCTCATTTAGTTGTAGATGGCTGGATAACGGATAAAAAGTGAGGTCTGTAGGCAGTTATTGTAATATTATTGCTCGGAAATAAAAGCCATCTTCATGCGCATTTTATCAAATAATTTTTAGAGGACAAAGAGGCTAGAATGTTTTACTCTTCAAACACATGCGTTACATCAGAACTGGACTGATTTATGAATTTTTGAAATAAGCTGCTTTAAGTTTGAAATTTAAAAAAAGAAAAATGAGCAGGGTAGTAGTGTTTTATGAAACAACTGATAATCAGACTCATCATAAGTCCTTTTAAATGAAACTGATATATTTATTTTAGGAAATATACAATTTTATGTGTCATTAAAGACAGCTTTGAATTTAAAGTTGGGGGAAAATTGAACATTTTATAAAATTTAATGTTTAATGCTTTAAACTAGATGATAAATTTTATTGTAAGATTATAAATGGTCCGAGCTCAGAACACCAAATCTATAGTGTTATAAGGTTATATAATAAAATGTCATGATATTATATAGTAATTATGTTAGGGGGTGGGGGAGAGTATCAGAGGCTGATCATAAATATGAATGTAATAATGGTAGAACTTGTCAATATTCAAATAATTATAGTAATCTTTTCTCTAGAAAACGTTGACACTTTCCATAATATGGAATAAGGAAGGTCTGACCTTTTGGTAATTGTGATTGGACTTCCAGTCATTGTCAAAGTAAATATTTTTCTATAGGTACATGCAACGTAGTCAATTATAACTAAAAATACCTAAAATGAGATTTTTAGCTTAGTAGATGTATCAAAGTGTAAGTCAGGTTATAAATTACAACTGGTATACAGGTCATAATTGGCACCTGTCCAGATTTACTGATGGAGGAAGACCTCAGATACCACTTTGTGCATCATTTCATTCATGAGCAGGCACCTGAGTAGAGCCTACGAAGTCCTCTAAGCTAGCTGCATAGCTTCCTTCCATGAAATAATCCAAAGTCTTGGACAGGATTCAAACCCATAGCGGTGAGGGGGATGTACAGCTTATGTACAGATACAAATTATTATAAAAGAATACCTCAAGTTTTTGTCAAAATGTTTTAAGAAGATATTTTTTACCTATAAGATGAAAAAGATTGTTATAATGTTTTAGTACGCCTGACGTACTGATGTACAAATCAAAATAATTACGATAGAACATGATCATTGTCTGAAAGACTGACATTTAATTAAAAGAATTGAAGAGATGGTTTTTGACTTCATTATATCTGTAGTGTGAAATTTATTGTTGTATGTTCTAGTCATTATTAACAAGAATATAGAACAAATAGGGAAGGGAAATCACGTATATTTGCTTTGATATCTCCTTTTGATTAACTATATGTATGTTGAGAAGCCCCCTCAAGTTGTATGCTGAGAGGCCCCCTCAAGTTGTATGCTGAGAGGCCCCCCTCAAGTTGTATGTTGAGAAGCCCCCTCAAGTTGTATGTTGAGAGGCCCCCCTCAAGTTGATTAAGGGAGTTGACATAATAAAATCACTTGCCTTTTACTGAAAAAATGGAATTCTTTTATCTGAGAAGCTTGTACAGTAGGTATGGTTAATAATTCTATAAATAGGCTTTGTCTTGGCTAAAACAGGGGCAGAGTAAGATTTTGAAACTTTTACATTCTTTGTATGGCTTGAAACAAACAGAACAATTATTTTTGTAATTGTCCAGAAAATTACTGTAGAAACTTGTAGGAAATACTGAAGTGCGATTTATACTCACATCTCTCTCTCCTACTGGCTTAATCCTTATTAATTAAAGTGAACGGTTACCTATAGGCAGAACTAATTGATATTATTGGTTGTTATGTCAATGTCCTGACATTACGCATCTTTTTTTTATCCATTTTGTAGGAAGTTAGTAATTTCTGGATATATATATACATGAAGAGGCGCTGACCTGTTTGTAGTCATGGATTGACTGAATCATTATCAAATCAGATTATTATCGATCTGTAGATGGAACAAAGAGAAATTTAGTGTCTAGTGAATTGTCCCACAGAGTAATCTGTTGAAGACATCATGTAAATTAGATTTTAGAAAATATTTCACATTGTGATGGAAGAGATAGAGTATGATCATAGAATGAGATCTCTCTTTGGATTTATAAGGTCATGACAATATGATTGTTAGGAATGGAAGCTTACGTTCCTCATGTTAGGTAGATTTTAGATGGTCTGCAAGTCTGCCATTTGTGAGACTACACATGTGTGAGTTGCTCTTGAAGTAATTGATTTTTCTATGTATGTAACCAGTGCAGACCAAGATCACTCATCAGTTGGCAAATCTTTGCTGACAGATCATGGTCTGCACTGTTTGCTATTACAGTACTCGGTACATATTGTAAAAATGGTCCCTAAAAATGATGAATGGTTATGTCCAGATTAAAATTTTGAAAAGTCCATTTAAGTTATTTAGCATGGTAAGGGTTTATGTTTTTATTTTATTGTTAGGGTGATCGTTACGGAATCACTTGGCCATGAGTTCATTTGTTTGAATCCATTAATCCATTAGGTGGCATTGAATTATTGCAATGTGAAAACTTATGAAAGCTTTAGTTTTTCTACTCCAGTGCCCACTCAAGTCCGAAATAATGCATGAAGCCATGGTGAAGTCTTTCTCATGAACCAAGTCTGCAAATGCACCATAATATATTATCAACAACTTTAGATTTATTAACAACCTTGTCAAATAAATAATGTTTACTGTTACTTGAAAGCAAATGTTAACTTATGAAGCAAACAGAATAAAAGATGAGGAAAAGAAATAAATGATTTATTTTGATGTGTCTTTTAAAGGACCCATTGTTGAAAACTGGTTGTTTCAAGTTTCATAAAACAGTTTCAGCTAATTTGATAACTGTACAAATTTGTCATTTCTTGGAAAAGAGTGTCAAGTTATTTCATGCGGTAATTTATAACTTTCATATGTTGCAGTACTCACAGGAATTTTTTTTTTCCATTTAAGTAAATAACAAAATTACCAAGCATCATTATAGCAGTGATTCATGAATGATCAACTTATTATGTCATTTATATTGGTATAATTTTGTGTACTAGATGTCTGTTATGTAAATGTGAAGAAATTGTTTATGAAAAACTTTGATATGTCTTTTGGTATTGTTGTTTTTTTTTCCATGTTAAAATTTTGTTTTCCTTAGCAAGGCTGTACGCCATTGGCCCTTTAATTTCAATATTTTAATGTTGAATACCGTCTGACAAACAATGGACAACCAAATGAATTTAATATTTATATTGTGTATAATTATGTTTCAAAAGAAAAAAAACATGAACTACTAAATTTAGATAAATAATGGCCTTTCCCAGCTTTAAATTTGGCATAATGAGTTGTTTAGATATAAAAATGCTAAAATATGAACAGCTTAGACAGTACATATGTAGTCCTTAGTCAGAATGCACACATGTGAGGTGTGGACTGTCAGGCTCCATACTTGACACATGCAAGCTATTATTGCCATTAACTGCAGTGTTAATTTAAAAATGCCAGGAAAATTATTTATAGTTCCTGGTCAGAATACACACATGTGAGGGCTGGGCTGGCTCCATACTTGACACATGCATGCTATTGTTGCAAGTAACTGCAAAGTGTTACTTAAAAAATGACAGGAAAATTATTTTTGAAAAGAATAAATTTGTAGCTTTCTTAACCAAGGAAAAGTTTTAAGTTTTCTTTTGAAGTTTAAAGTGTTTGGGGAAACTTGCAAAATACAGAACAGTGGAAAATAATCAAAATATAATCAGCTAAAAAAATTGGATAATTATCATTAAGGAAATTATATTTTAAAAAAAATAACTGGTACAACAAATAAACAAATGATGATTGTTTTGTATCTATGTGTACCTTACACATTGACCTTGAGGTCGTCATTCACATTTATCATTACTAATTTGTAACCACAATTGATATGATCAAATGTTTACTGGAAAGGAAATAATAGCATTTTTTTTCTTCAATAAATTGAATTGTCATTGTAGTTCATTTAAAATAGTTCTTCTTAATTTCTACTTTGTGTCTGATGGCAAAGTTTCTCAGTCTGTAAATTTTACCATTTGTGAACAGAGTTGCTCATCATTTATTTGACAAAAAAACGACCAAAAAAGAAAAGAAAAAAGATTTGGGATAGAGGGTTGACAAAACACACATGTTAAAAAAAAAAAGGAATGAAATGTATTGTCAACTGCTTCAGTGTTGAGTTTAAGTATATATGTGAAATATTACAGTCGTTATTAGATAAAAGCGTTATTGTTTTCATTGAGGTATTTTACCTTATCCATTCATTGAGTCAATTAAAAATATAAAAAAAACTCAACCTTTTTAACCTCTGTATAAGAAAATTTTGTACAAGTTACAGTTTGTTACAGCAAATAAAAACTCTGATGTTCATCATTATATAAGTACATTGAGGCCACCTTGTTCATGTTTAATTAATTGGGTCATACTTAGTGTTGGTCTTTGAAAGCTAGGTACATTGTATATCCTTGTTTCATTATTAATTGTTTGATTCACTAAAGTATCCAGGACTCATTATTTTTGGTAATGCTAACAGGGTAGTGTTAATAAACAAAAAAATATTAAATTTAGACCTTAACATGTCAATATCTTTCATTTTGGGAACTGTCATTTATCAATTATTTCTTACTCTGGAATTAAGAATATTTACAAGTGTCCCAACACTCTACTGTTTTGTCAGTTTAGAGACAGATAGTAGGATGGACATGGGAGGAACTTCAGCATGGGCGTTATGTTATGTTAAATGAGAACTTATACAAAATAATTTACATGTTTTGAGGAGACTGTGCAAAAAGTGATGTAATAGAAAGTGCATTTAACCCAGATAAATTATTTTTTACATATTTAGATCTACTTAAGTGTAAAATAAAGGAAGTTATAAATGTAAAATTATACTTATAATACTTAATGCATTCTAAATTGTATCCACTTTGTACCAATTTAATATTAAATAATAATTTTATGGGTTATGCAAAGGGAATTGTGTGGCATTAGGGAAGTTCAAAACAGGAAGTGAGAAAAATGAAACAGTCTATTTATGTCTGATTGTTCCTTTATTTATTTTGGCTTTATATGTTGATTGTACAGAAATAAAAGAAAGAGAGAGTGGGATGGGGGTGCACATAAGGAAGTAGTAATTAAAGAAATTGTTAATTCATAGTAATAAAAAAGCTCACAGTTTTGAATGACCTTTAAATTATTATAATAAACATTTGTTATTATTGTTCAGGAATTATTTTATTTAATACCTTAACGGCTACAGGTATGAAATATAACATCAAGCCTCAATTATGAGGAAAATTAACTCTAGTTGTTATAAAAATATACTATTTACATAAGTGTACTTATGTCCTTATAATATTGTCTCCTTTGTTTAACACCAAGATTACGGAACATTAAGTTCATGGACTTATGTTAGTGTTATGCTCAAATTTTAGATAATTTAGGATATGAGTAATAGAAGATAATTATTACATTAAATTCCTTCATGGGAGGAAGCCTTTCCTTAAATGTATAATTTATGATTATACATAGATGAAGAATATATGAGCTGTTCTCCGCCATATATTCTTGAACTTAAAACTTAGATAAAACAGAGAGAATTTTAAAAAAATGTATGTATACAATAAATTATTTATTTATTTTCTCTTTTTTTCCAATCATTGCAGGAAGTTGAGACTGACCAGTTTTACAACTTTTTCAAGCCGGAGTTAGAGCGAGATGGCTATCAGGGTATATTTTCTCCGAAATCACGTGCCAGAACCATGACAGAGCAGGAACGAAAACATGTCGATGGCTGTGCCATTTTCTTCAGGACATCAAAGTATGTACACTTAGAAAGTTGGAGAAGATCTTCTCTCTTATTGAACGTCTTAACCCCCATTTTAAATAAAAACTTCTTCCCCCAACACTGATGAAAAAGAATTTCCTCTTATTGTAAACAATCAATCAACCGCTCCCCACCCACACACACATCCCTGCCAAGTTGAATTTCATCATATCATCATTCCTAATGAGAAATATATCATGATCTGGCACAAACACATAATTTCATACTATTTTATTCCTTGTTTTGATTGTCACCCATCAAGAAAATGTCTTCTTCATCAGGCTTAATTGTGAATATTTCACAATCCATTGTACAAAGAATGCCACTTTCAGCTTCATTTTCCATGCAAAAAAATGCAACATGGAAATAATTAAATGTCACTTGAATTGTTTTTTCCCCTTTGTTCATTTTAATTAAAACTTCCTAAATGCCAGTGTAGCATTTTAAGAATTGTTAAAGCATTTTAAGAAGGTACTTTGTTAACCATCACCACTTAGTTAATTATCATCCATAACTCATTGTTTTATATACCACCAAATTTCCAGTCATTCTGAAAAAAACTTCTGGCCATAATAACTTGTGTGGCCCTGAATCAATGATCGATTGAGTGGCAAAGTCTGTTTTTGTCCTGTCTTTCTGTTGACAAATTAAACATTGGCCATATCATTAAATGGCATGCATTCATATGAGTGAAGTAAATTCAATAAAAATCGAAACTAAAGAAAAATAAATTTATAGTTTTAAGAAAACGTATATTTTTTTCACAATCCAGCTGAGACTGTGAATGTATAAAGTAATACAATGCACAGAAGAGATTTTACTGTTTATATCACCGAAATTTTACCCCTGTTAATTTAACAGACAAATATAGACATATTTTTACAAGTTAAAAAGGTGATTTCTGTTAATAGTAAGTGCCTGGTGCAAGGTTAACTCAATTTGTGTGCTTAAAATACCAACAATTTATTTATTAGAATAATTATTAAGTTGTCATAAAATTTTAGAGAAATCCTCTGGAACCCTGCCTTAATATAAGCTAGTGCCTTCAATATAAGGACACAATACATATAAACAGGTATATATATAATATTATATTGGTATAACAGCCATGTTTTGTTTAGATGATCATGACCTCTAACCAATGTCATGAAATTTGTCCGTAACTTTGCTAAAGTAACAGATTTTGGACATAGTATTATGTATTTTGTTCTGCTCTACTTCTGACTAAAAGGTTAAATGGACAATTGATATTTTATTCTTTCTAAATGTCTTGTAGGGGGTCAATATGATTAGCCTATTTATTTGTATATTGATACTTGTTATCCACATTTATCATAATAATATTATTTGTGCCAGCAAAATATATGATCTTTCCCTTAGATTGTATGTCAAAGTATGATGTCAAAATACAATCACAGGGTCTCTTCTGTGTCGGATAGTATCATTAATTTATTAGTGACATTTAAGGTTATTTACCAAATTCCAATTGTACTAAATTGTTTTGTTTTGTTGTTTAAGGCAATATCAGGTTCATAAGTAATTGAAGTAAGAAGATGGTTGTTTTTATGTGTGTGTGTGTGTGTTGAAACAAGATTTCATAAGGTCTAGTTGTTTTTATGTGTGTGTGTCAAAATAAGATTTCATAAGGTCTTAAAATGTCGGGGATAATGAAATAAGATTTAAAGTTCAGAAATCTGTAATGCTGATTTAGGCTTGTAAATTTACCTCAATGCTATAAGTACAGAATTAGAAAATAAGCAGAAAACTTAATTAAGTTGTATTTGCTTTAACAAGGGGATTACATGAACCCTACTGTAAAATAATGAAATGGTAAACTTGACAGAAACATGCAATGCTAGAGAAGTCAGTTAATTAAGTCAAACTTTCCCTGCAATGTTATATTTTCATGTTTAGTTATTTTATTGTGACATTTATGTGGATGTAGACATTTTAACCTATATGTAACATAGGGGGAAGATGGGAGTTAATTTTACATAGTGCTCTTTTGAAGTTTCTTTTTTTTTTTTTGCTTTAATTTATAATGCTTGTCCTGTCAACCATTTCAGTTCAATATGGAGGTTTGGTTTGAGATTATATTGGAAAGTGATATTTCTCTCTTTTTTTTGCTTTGTTTGAGAAGATACAAATAAATGATTCTGAATCTGTTATAAGTACCCTTAGTTGTTCACTGCAAATATATTTTTAAAATATCACACAAAGATGTTGACATTTACTTGTTGATTAACTTGGGTAATAAGTTACCTGCCTGCCAGTATATGACTAAATACGGTTCTGAATGTCCTAAAAAGTAGTGAAATTAAAAACCATAAAGACAGTGTAAGATAATGGGTCATAATATAAAGGTCAAGGTTCAAGGTCATAGAAAGATGTTATTGATTCTTAGATTATTGATTGATACAGATGTAGAATTGTTTAATGGTAAGTTTTCACAGTTCTTAGATTTATGTCTCCACATTGAGGTAACAACCATTTAAGCAACGATCATCTTTTGAACAACCAGTTATATTGATAATGTCATTATTATATTGAAGGTCACTAGAAGACATGGCAGTATTTGACAGAGCCGCGTCACGACAAAACCAACATAATGGGTTTGCGACCAGCATGGATCCAGACCAGCCTGCGCATCCACGCAGTCTGATCAGGATCCATGCTGTTCGCTATCAGTTTCTGTACTTGTAATAGGGTTGGTAAGCGAACAGCATGGATCCTGATCAGACTGCGTGGATGCGCAGGCTGGTCTGGATCCATGCTGGTCGCAAACCCATTATGTTGGTTTTGTCATGACACGGCTCATATGTTTATGATAATTTCATTGTTCTTGTACATCTCAAAACAAATGTACAAAGATATAAGTCATGAAGAAAGGGAATCCAGATGAAAAGTTATGAATTGACCATAAACTGAAATTACTTGAGCTTGTATCTATTTTAAATGTTAGAAGATACTTATCTGTCATAAATGACACAATGTATTAACACGATGTATTGACATGATGTATTGGCATGCATCTTTAACATTGCTCCACTCTGCATTTGATTGAAGTATGGCTGAAGTTTTTTGTATTTAAGGAAATGTCAAAGTTCATACTAAATTGTCTTAGTACTGTAAGTAGTGTAGGATGAACTTGATTTATTGATGTTTCTTGTTTTAGAAAGATGTATAATATTTGTCTAAATCGCATATTGGTATAAAAATGGAATAAAAATGTATTGAAAAGGTCAAGACACCTTGTTTGGATGGCATAAATAAAATGTTCAAAAATAGTTCTTTGATGTATGATGTGAACCTATTATTGATTTGAAACAAAAATTATGACTTTCTTCCTTTGGATTGGGTATTTAAAATCGGACTGTTTCGATACAGTAGTTACAGGTGTCATTAAGGCGGCAGAGCCAAATGCTTCAAATCATTATGGCCGCTCAAATAGAAAAGCTTGTTATGATATAAACAGAAATGCCGCTCAGTTAAACAACCTTCTGCAAAATGTTATGAAACCCTGGTATAAATAATATATATTGTTTTTTTAAAAAAATATATATATATATAAATTTTCATGTATATTATGGTTATAAAAAAGAATTTAAATTTTAATGACTATCTGAAAAGATGCTCTTTAAGTATGATATATTGAGGAAATAATTGAAGATATCATTATTATGCATGTTGTAGGTCATAGGTCAAATTGTCTAGACGCCATATGTTGTTTTAACTGAACTTAAAAAAATGGGGCAGTGGAAAATAGAAAATAAGTATTTCTCATTTAGAAATGATAGTCAAATAGCATTTAAAATAGGATAATAATGCCCTTATATAGCTATAAGAATTATAAAATATTATGAATTTCTGTTCCAATGGCAATTTTTTGTTAAAAGCATAATTATCTTCATCAGGGCCGGAATAATCTGATTTTTACTTTCTTGTCCGTTTTAATTTGAAGCATTTCTTAACTTGTCCATATAATATTTACATAGTTTACTTCTGAAAATTTCCACCTGTCCATACAGGCTGTGGGACAACTTTGGCAATACAAACAATTGATTTTGCCACCCCTGTCTTCATATGGATAGTAGGTAAGAATGAGGGCTTTAATCTAGGGTTTGCATAGATTAAGGCTTTTAAAAAAAAAAAAAACACATCTTTAGGGAAAGAAAAGGAGAAAATGTTGTTTCGCAACTAGAAATGATTTTGCATTAACTTGATAGAAAATGTCAAAGACTTGAACGGTTGATAAAAGGATGATGAAAAATAGTTGACAGAATAGTGATATAAACAATCTCTGAAAGATTATATTAGTCAAAAATGTTGGCGTTTAAGTACCTACAAAAATTATGACATGTTTTTGCATCATTCTTTGTAAAATACACATTTTACACATTTTTCTGAAGAAATATGTCTTAATATGGATGGTTCTATGCACCTAATTCTTTCACACTAATGGATAATGTCAAAAGAGACGAATGTTTTGTAACAAAAAAACAAGGAAGACTCTTAAAAGTAAGATAATAATTTACTAAAAATTAATGTCATCATACACAGATTCTTGAGTGCATTATGGAATATCTTACATGATGGAATATATCTCTTGATATTATGACAGTTAAATCTGTGTTTTCACACATATCAAAAAAAATAATGTCCTGATACCTCCTCTTCGAGTGAACTAACGAGATAATGTATATTTTGATTACTTCCCTTGCTAGAATTCAAGAATATTTGACAACGGAACTTTATTTTGCATAAAAAAACAAGTTATATACACATTATATTTTAAACATAATTATAGGAATGTTAAATTTATTAGATAAATGTTCGTAATGATTTTATAGTTTCATCAGGTTCTATAACCCTTCATTAACCGCTAGCAGCAGCAGCATATTCTACCCTATGTGACCAGTGCAGACCAACATCAACCAGCACATCTATGTACAGTCTGATCATGGTCTGCACTGTTCGCTATACAGTCAGTACATATGTATTAAAATTTCCCCTTAAAATGATAAATGGTTTTGTTCAGATTGAAAGATTAACAAATCAATTTTAGATATTCAAGAGTTCTCATTTAAATGTATGAAAAGTTCCTTTCTTGAAAGGAAACCAGGCTGTTATCAAGATTTCAATCAAATACAAGCTTGCTGAATGATCCCTATAGATCAGTCGAACGATTTCCTGATAGATTCAAAAGCTTCTGAATATTTCTAATATTTCATGATAATGTTATTCAAGTGAATGCTTTGTAACCTCAGAACTGTTAATATTTAATGTGACACTTTCCATTTGAACGCATTTTCTGAAAGAGAGAATATTTCCTTATGTGAAAACTACCTTTTGTATCTAACTTTATCCTTATAGAATGTTATGTTAATAGAAGTAGTATTAGAGTTTTGAACTTTATGTTATACTATATAAATGAAATTTCCGGCTTTAAATATTTATATAAAGTTTATCCAGGAACTATTATAATACTGTAGTAACCTGTTCCGTAAAAAAAATTATGAGAACATAAATCGAAAGGCAAGGGGACACTCAACAAAACATTACCCCCTCAAACACAATACAGTCCCATAAGTCTAAGAAGTTATAAAGATACAACAACCCAAACACTTTGTAACTTTTTATTAACCCCTACCATGCTAAATATCTTAAATGGACTTGACCATCTTTAAGTCTTGGCAAAAACCATTCATCACTTTGAGAGGAAATTTCATGATATTATTTACTGACTTAATTAGTGAACAGTGCAGACCATGATCAGATGTCACAGAATGTTCTGGTCGATCTTGGTCTGTGCTAGTTGCATTGGTTTAAAGCTGTTGCGATAAGGCAGGCAGGGAGTTAATCATCTCATATTTTTAAAGCTACATGCCTCCAGATGAGCCAAAATATTTCAAGAAAATTAAAGTTGAGAAAAATGTACTAAGATTTTAAGGAAATTAAAAAAGTTCAAACAATAATTTACATGTTATGTAGGATTATGGACTGATTTTGCTGTATTTATCACCATATTTCTACTGTGTGTTACTTACACAGTAAAGGGCAAATTTTGCTTATATTGAAGTCTTTTGGGTAATCTATATGGGTTGCAAGTGCTGATTGCAATGTGTAAATTATTTTATATGTTCAATTCACAATACTCCACTTTTATATACATTTTTAAAATTTTCATGAAAATTTGCACGATTCTGCTGGGGGCATGCTGCTTTAAGTCAAGGTTTTACAATATCTGTTTTCTGAGAATTTTAACAAACATTCAAAAAAAGTATACTTGTCTGTTATAGTGTTAATAAACATGCACCGGGTATATCTTTACATTTATCCTGCATTTGGGAAAACTTTCTATTTTGAACTTAAATTCATCAAATAAAGTTATAAATTCAGTGCACACACACGGGGGTTTCCGTTTTCAGTTACATTTACATGAGAAGTGTGATAGCTTTTCCTGTCTTAATCAGAGTAAAAATAAAAAAATACACATACCAGTGCTATTTTCAGGATAGATTTTCAGATACAGTTGATATAAATTGTATAGCTGTAAATTGGTCAGTAAAAAGTAAAATTTGATTGCATTAAACTGTATGTACAGAATAAGATTTCAGAAAAAAAAAACCTTCACTTTGTTAATTTTCAGTGGTTTTTCTTACTTTATTGGGAAGAGGCCTTAGCCTCTTGATCTTGTCAAAAAGTTACCAGTAAAATTGCTAATTTGGGAAGTAAAAAAGCTACATGAATTTAAAGAAAATTTAAATTGGGGAAGAGGGTTTTATAGGCCTCTGTTTTTAAGGAGGAAAATCACTGATTTTGTTGTATTGAAGAAACACTTAGTTCTGGTTTAAGTTTGGAAATGTTCATTTTTACTGTAAAGGATAGCAGTATTAGAATTAACGGTCAACTCTATAAAATGTAGTGAGACTAAGTGACCTTGCTTGATGTTCAGCCTTTATATTAATAGGTTAGACAAGTCATTGATGTGTTCAGTTTTTCAAAAAAAGTAAACTTAATTGTTTGTTTCAGATTTAGCCTTGTTAAAGAGCACCTTATCGAGTTTAACCAGTTAGCGATGGCAAACGCAGAAGGTTCTGACCAGATGTTGAATCGGGTCATGACCAAAGATAACATTGGACTTGCAGCATTACTTGAAACTCATGAAGGAGTTTTCGACAGCAGTGGTAAGTAATTATACTAAAATAATCCAAAAATTTTATAGGTTTGGCCTTATTTGTGCAACTCTAAAAAACAAAACAATTAACAACTGCCAGTGCATTGATATGTACAGTTATTTATGTCCTTTTTTGCCCATATTTTCAGTGGAACTGCTTAACCTTATTATAAGTATTTGAAAATTTAACTTGAAAGTCGAATTTAAAAATTGAATTGAAAATTATAATTAGAAAACCTTATAAAAGTTTCACCTTTTCCCAAATATAAAACATGGATTGAATGTCTTGAAAAAAAAAACCACTTAGATCGACAGCCTTTTAATTTGTAAAAAAAACCAACAACATGAACACGCGACTAAAATGAACGTGTGACCGCCAATATGAAAGCATGATTACGTAACACATGTCAGAGGGACTAAATCTTCCATTATTATAATCGAGATTAAGGTCAATATAGGGCAGCTTAAATATTAAAATAATCCGCTTTAACATTAAATTGAAAAGTGCACAATGGTATTGCTTTCATATTTTCATGAAATCATTTTAAACAGCTTATTTTTGTTGTTAATATCTTCAAGACGCCACCTATGATAATCAAATGTCAGCATTAAAAAAATTAGTATGCATATAAAATTAACCTTGTCAAGTATGTAGTAGTACAAATCTACTAGTAAGCTTCACTAATGAAGTTGAAGACCTTTTATTATAAGATTACTATATAAGCTCTAATGACTATTAACCTGCAGTGATTTATGCAAGCATTGGTAGTTTTGTTGTCTGATTTAATTATTTTGATTTAGAATGGTGTTTATGTTGACAGATTGTTTTCAAGCATTTTTCAAGTATACACAGTTCGTATACTGTCTGAACAGTATATGCTGTCACCTCTTTATAAAGTGGTGATTCTGGGCAGGAATAAATTCCACCATGTTTTTAACTTGACCACCATTGAACATGGTTTGTGGCCAGTATAATGCTGACTGGTATTGATAACTTGATAACGGTCATCAGCAAAATGATACAAACATCATGTCTTGTTTTATCAATGTATATGATATTCATTGCAACCTGTATAAAGTGACCCACCTGTCTACAATGGCCATTCTAGCTCAATCTGCTTGCTGACCATCATAGACAAGTTAGACTGTATGTACAAATTTTGTGCAGTTGATTTTATTTTCTTAATAACTATGGTTTATTTAAGTTCTTCAGTTCTTAATTACACACACAATTTTTTTTAACATTTAGTTGACCATGTTGTTAAAGTGGCCGACAAGAGTTTAGATATTGAACAGGAAATTTTTGGCCATGAAAATGGATCCTGTTGCATTAATGTTATGCCTGTAGGTTTTAAGAAAACGTAACATAAAAAAAGACAAATAAGAATTACTTCATGT
This sequence comes from Ruditapes philippinarum, assembly GCF_026571515.1. Classification (NCBI taxonomy): domain Eukaryota; kingdom Metazoa; phylum Mollusca; class Bivalvia; order Venerida; family Veneridae; genus Ruditapes; species Ruditapes philippinarum. Next base: position 72,637 of record NW_026851615.1, read on the forward strand.
GAAATAACCAAATTAAATAAATGCAAAAGCAAGCAATTATCCTTCTGCATCACTGCAGAAATTGTAATTTGATCTTACAAATTTGCTGCATGAATGATCATTCATGGATAAAAAGGGGTATTGGGTTACTTATGCACATATTTTAAAAGTAAATGAACTGTCTGTATATGTAGGTTTTCAGTAGTATAGTTTCTATTGACCCTTTAATGCACGGGTGAATTCCTCCAAGGTGATTTATAAATTTGGGTAATTTAAATCTTGAGTTTTAATATAGGTTATATAATGTAGGTTATGCTATTTTTTGTGATATTTTAACTTGACTGTCCGTAGATTGTGGAGAATTATGATATTCACGTTGGTGTTGGCGTCACATTTTGGTTAAGTTTTTGCAGGTTGGTATCTCTAAAACTACTGAAGGGAATGGATGGAAACTTAGCATACTTAATTGAGGGCATAATAGGTCATTTTCTATGGCCCCGTAACTCTAACATCTATTTTGACAGATGTATGGCCCTGTTTGAACAATCACTAGAACAATCAAGCACAATGTCCTACTGGCAGCTGTTGTTTTACATTTATTTTTTGTGAGAAATAAAAAAAAAGAAATACACGGTAGTTCAGAAGACATAAAATGGATTTTCACAAGCAATATTAAGATTCAGATTGTATTGCATTATTCTGTTATAAGTAAGAACTGTGTTACGGTCATGACCTTTTTGCACTAAAATAATCCAACAATTTTAACCGCATAAAGGGTGGTTTCTTACTGTCAGGCCTGAAATATGATGAGATATAGTGAAAATCTTCAAGACAAAAACATATAGTATTACGTGAAGTTTAGTATTTCATGAAGTTAAAATATGACCACTTGTAAGTGTTCCTGCACTTAATGAAGCCAGAAGCTGTTGCAATGGCATAACTACAAGTAATAAATACAGTCCTTACAAGTTTGATGCAATATCATCGTACCTTGTAAGATTTCAAAGAATAAGTTAGTGCAGTGTTAAGATGAACATTCAACTTATCAATCTTACTTACTGGGGCTTTATGCACTGTCACATTGCATAGAATGAGTAGCTTAAAAGAAGCATGCTGAAGTATAAGAGGTTTACATAAACGATGATAAGACTCGTGATTTTGTATTCATGACTGTATAATCCCTCCTATATAAGAAGATTATTAAAACGAAGCAATATGTGGTGAGGTCAGTGACATATTTATTTACGTCAATAAGAGAAAGTAAGAGACAGAAAGTAGTCTTTTTTGGAATTAATCAGATTTTGTTGTTACATTGTCTTTATTTAATCCTGCGTCTCTGCTGTTCTGTAGTTAAATCATCCAAAAAAATTAAAGCACAAAATATGTTTTAAGTTAACCACAATCTGAAAGGTTCTAATTATGTATACAAATAGAAACAATAAGAACATTGTGGTGTTTGTTAATTTGATGTCCCCATGTGTAGTTATGATTGTCATTTCGGAAGCTGTGACATTAATCTATGTGTTGGTGTAGCAGATGATAATGATGATGATGATGATACTGATGACGTTTATGATGATGATACTGATGATGATGATGTTGATGCTTGATTTATGGTTTCATTGAGCCTGGTGGTGGTTTGGCTGATAATATTGATGATGATAGTGATGATTATACCATGGTCAGTAACCTTAATGACCATGGTCACACCATGGTCAGAAACCATGTTTGTGGCCATTTAACATAACATGGTCAACCATGGCTAACCATGACCTGTGAGCCATGTTAGTTCATGTTATTTCATGATAAAACATGATACATTTCACCTGGGTAATTTTAAGGCAAACTTGATAATTATTATGATTTATCAAAAAAAAATAAAAAAGTGTGTCCTTCACTTAAAATTACTAAATTTAATTGATATCTTTGCATTTAAATTAAATGTGACCATGGCCTTGGCTCCTATAACAGCAGTAAAGATTGCTTTAAGGAAATATAGTAAGACATGAAGACAAAGTCTCTGAGCAACATTTAATAAAAGAATGTGGTTAGAAATATGTTGTGAAATTGTTTTAGGTTGCTGCAGTTGTTGACAAAGTTAAACTGGGTTTATTTGATTTTGTCGTTATTTCCTTGTTGTTATTGATCCCAGTTCTAGAATTCACATATCACATGTTTTCTTGTTTCAGATGATATTTTAATATGTTGTGAGAGTAGCACCTGCGTAAATGCTCACGTATTTAAGTTCTGCTTGTATTTGACCAAAAGATCGCGTAACTGAAAAAACAAAACAAATTATGAAAAATAGAATAAATAACGAAATGTGAAAAAATGACAAACATGTCCGCAAAATTCTATATAAAATTTAAAAATTAATTTGCTTTGTGCACATTAAAAAACATGCAAGCTATTATTTTTCCCAGTTTTATATGTTATTTTCTATGATTTATTGGTCAGATTTTGTTTTATATGGTCTTTTTTTACTCGATAATATATCAAAAGAGGAAGTTAAAATACCGGCATTTAGTAAAGTTTTAGGTTTTTCTCTTTTTGGTTTTATTTGGAACTGGTTTTTACCACAGGGTTATGTGTAACTAGGTTATGATAATAATAATACTTGTCAACATCTCATGTAATGTACATTCGGAAGTTAAGTATTCTGCAATTATATAATAATGCAAATGATCTCATTTCCCTTACAAATCTCAAAACAAATCACAATTCGCAAATAAATTGATACTGATATTAGTTTGATATGGTTATCTATAATTTATTATGCCAAAAGCATGAATACATTGTACTTTAAGTTGATAAGATGCTGTTTTCATGGTCCATTGGCAAAAAAAATAAATTATGTGATAATCATCTGAGAAAGTTAACCTAGAAAATCACAGTTTGGAAAAATGATATTTATCAGTTGTTAGTATGACCTTAAAAAGTAAAATTTGCTGTAAGTTTTTCTTTGTGTTACCACTATAGAATAAAATGTTGTGTGATTAAGGTTATTGCTGGACTTCGGTCACTGTTCTTTTGTGACATAAATGAACACTAAGCATATTTATTTAAGTATGTGGTTATAAAAAAAAAACTTTGGGGGAAAAAAAAAAAAAAAAAATATGTAAATTTTTATCATCTGATAAAGTTATTTTTGCAAAGGAAAGGGTGTGTTTATTGCACACTGTTAAATACATTTTCTCCTGGGGATGTGATAGGTGCATACGTTTTGCATGGTAATTGTTACTTACTGGTATATACTTTTCCCCACTTCAGGTTGATACTTTTATCAAAAGAAATCAAATTTCACACAGTCATAGTGTATCAAATATTTGCTGTCATTTGGTCTATTTTGTCCATACATGTACAGTAAATGCTCATTTTTATAAGGAGGACAAAAAGTATTAAAATTTATTCATGTTTTTCCAGCAGCCATGTCATACTATGTCATGGGTTACTTCCCCTGAAACTGGTATAGTGATTTTAAAGAGAGAATAGCTATGAAAAGGAAATAATTGTTTGTTTGTTTCATTTTACGCCTTTTTCCAACAGTATTTCAGTCATATAGGCGGGTAGTTTCCTAACCATCGTTCCTGGAGAGTTACACCAGTACTAGACTACCTGCCTCCGCGCTAAACTACCAAAGCATCTCCCGGGATCGAACCCACGCCAGAGAGGTAACTGGATTAGAAGTCATTGACTCTAACCCCTCAACCACGGAGGCGGTTAAAGGAAATGATTATTCACAACTAAAATATAATATTCTCCTCTAAAACACATGGCAAGAACCATTATAAATGACAATAAAACAGTGGCGGGGTGTCCTTTACCTGCTGGTTTTATTTTGATTTTTTCTATTGGATGATTTAATTCAATGTACCAGTAATGACATTTTGCATGTTCTGTAGATTATTATAATTATATCCTTATTAATTTAATGTTTTATTTTCAAATGGAAGGCAATAATTTACAAATATAATCATTAGTAAAAGGTAATATAACCTGAGTTATGATGATAGAAAGAAGTAAATGGCATGAAAATGTGACAATTTATATTAATATGACAATAGCAAAGTAATGAAAAAACTAAAAAAACTGACAACACATGTGTACCATGCTGTAATAAACGTGATTTAGAAAAATGATAATTTGCTGTCAATTGTATTGAATACCTCATTTAATGTTGATAATTGAACTAAACATCTGTCTATGCTGACGTTTAATTTTGCACATATGCTGAAAAAAGTTACAGCAGGTGCTTGCTGTATTACTTGTAGGATTGGTTTGAGAAAGTTATTAAGTTTATGTTATGAGAACATGTTTGGGAACAAAGCTCAATGTATCATTTGATTGGCTAAGGGTTAAATTAGTTCCAATTAGCTTTGAATCCTTTCAATCATAGGAAGTAAAGTTCATGATTGAAAATTGGGGGTAGGGGCAGTGAGGGGGTGGCGGCAGTGGATTGGGGGGGGGTTGTATTGCTCCAGCATAAATGTTAAACAGTTTTACGCACATGATACTCTGCTGTCGGTGCGATTTAAGATACAAGAAGTCTTCCTCCAGTGGGAGAGTCAAACAAGTTTTTATACCTAATGGCTTAAAATACAAGGACACTTACTTCAGCATAAATGTTGAACAGATTTGTACATCTGATTCTGTGTGTATGTGACTTAAGACATCATTGTCAAATTATATTCTTTGTAATTCTTATTGCAAGTCAATGAAAGATATAGTGTGGAAGGCCTGTGAGTTCCAAATGGATTAATGTTGCTATGAGAGTTTAAATCAATGATCAGACAAAAGTAAAGAAAATAAGTATGAAGACATGCTTCTGTAACCTCATTTATCAATCACATATTAAGAGAACTGTTTGTGTTCCACTTTCCACTTTGAGAGGTCCATGTATTTATATTGAATGTTCTCAATTCTGTCCACATTTGAATGCTCTAGTTATTTGTAATTTGGTTACAGATATTAAAAATTAAATGTGAGCGACAGCTTGCAGACTGAATTCATTATTATGTATAATTTTTTATTTTATAGGCCATAATCAAGTGAATTTATCAATATAGAATGTATGTATCTTGTATAGCATAAGAAATATACGACATTATTCTGAGTGAAAAATTAAAGAATTAAATCATTCTTGGCAACTAGTCCTATAGAAAAACTCTAACATTGAACAGTTCTATTTTTGGGATGTTTTTCTTTTTCAAAAACAAAGTCAAATAATGGTTAAAAGTATGATTTTAATCTGAGTATTTGTGGAAAAAAACCACTCCAAGACTTTCTGTATGGGATGGACACAAGTCCCATTATGTAGGCCTAACTACGGCTCTTATACAAAGACATTTTCAATGAAGTATAGAAAACATCAGGGTGTATACCTTAATAAAGTCTACCTTTCATCTTAGTCTGAGGGCTAAGATATTCAATATAATGAAAGTTAAAAAATACAGTATGAATATAATGATGTTATCTGTAACTTTTAAGGACAGAAAGTTAACCACATATTTAAAGTTAACCACATTATACCTAATGGTACATGAGAAATTTACAAGTTATGAGATTTATCAATCTTAACAAATGTAGGATTCTATGATTTTCTTTAAGAAACTTGAATATTATTTTAATGGCATGACATCCCCACTTTACGTTTAAATATTGAATTTTACGTAACTGTTTGATTCTTAAACTGCAACTGACTCTTAGCCTTGCAACCAGTGCAGACCAAGATCTGCACATTTGCGAACCTTTTCTGTAAACGTGATGAATGTCTAGATTGAAGGATGTACAGGCCCTTTTAAGATATTTAGTGTTAGAATTGTTAAAAGTGGATTTTTTTATTTATATTGAGATTTAGCATTAACGTGAATCAGTATATCTTGTAACCGCTATGTATGTAATATACGGATTTTATGACGCAAATTTATCCATAATATTACGGCAATAAAATGATGTCAGTAAAACCACATCAATCTCGTTGTTAATCCTCTTGTTTCATTTTTTTTATGTTGACAATCTTCTGCTTAATATTCTGGAAAATAATAATAAGCTGAGTATTAATTGTTGATGCAATTAAGGCATGCAATGTGCACTTTTAGTCGAGGTAATTATTTTGCGTTCTGAAAGTTTTAAAGGATGATTAACGATGATTATTACGCCTTGATATTCCTGTATAACGTATAAGGAAGTAATTCCGGTTTTTACCTTAGAATACAATCTCTTTAAGTTTTATTGTAGCATAATAAAGATCTTATTAATAATTTATTGATTGGTTTTTATTGTTAATAAAATGGAGGGCAAATATAACAAATTATGCTCCTTAACACCTGATCTTACATAATATCATTCTTTTCAAACTTGCAAATTTGTAAAGATAATAAACATTTCTATAACTTACCTGTATAATATAGTCTGCTGTATGACATGGAAAAAAAGATAACCTGACAGAAAAAAGTCTGTATTGCACATGTGATGTATAAAAAATATATATACATGTACAATGTATATACATGTATATATAAATGTTTGTTTTTCTGAAGAAGGCTTAAAACAACGTTTGTTTTTATTTAACAGCTTATACACTTGATGTATTAGATGCAGGCATAGTTAAATTCATTTCATGCCAAATTCAGGTTTTAGGAGTGAAGATACATACTTACATAATCCAAAAATATTTGACTATTTTATAAAGGATCTTCTTATATTTTACCCCCTTCTCTTTTGTAGACTTGGTCACATGTTCTGTTTTGTTTTCATCACACAATAGTTCTTATATTGATCTCTTTTTCTCCCACACAGGTGGTCTCCCTCCAGAGGGTAAGATCAAGCAACCCCTGCTTGTAACGACGGCTCACATGCACTGGGACCCAGAATTCTCCGATGTGAAACTGATTCAGACGATGATGCTCATGTCTGAACTGAAGAAGGTGGTAGAAGAGAGCTACCAGGTTATACGTCCAGACATTAATGGACAAACTGTTGATTGTAATTCCATACCTATGATACTATGTGGTGATCTCAACTCTCTACCGGAATCAGGTACTTGTTAACTTGTTTTCTGAATTTTTTTTCGCCATGTTTTAAGTCCATTAAATTTTGTATAATGCATGTATTTGATCTGTAGATATTGATTTTGTTAGGACAAAAAGTAGAGCTGTTTTCATGACCTCAAACTCAGGTCTCGGGTTTGAGTGGTTAGAAATGGACACAGAGCCTACCTTGACCAAAAACTCAGAAAAAAAGCTTCATAACCTCAAGGGTTTGGCTCCTTGATTTTTCAATATTTTGTTATAATTCAATGTACTCCATTAAGTGATGATGTTGAATAAAATTCAGTTCAAACTTGGAATTATTGTTCATGAAAAGGCTCGGGTATTGGAAATATTTGTAATGCTGACTCAAATTTTGACAGATTGAAATTTAACATTTATTCTTGGTGAGATAAGTACTATTCTTTGTACAGACATCTCTAGATATATATATATTTTTTCAACATTACAATGATATCCTGATTTGTTTTTTAAGTGCAAAAACATTATACATGTTTACTAAATATTGCAAAAGTGTGTACCATAACTATCCTGTTTAACTCGTTCGCAATATGAATTCTTTTTGCCTTTTGTGTCAATAGTTATTATATTACTAGGGTATTTTTGCCATTGTCATATTTATTATTATGTTCTATAACAAAGTTGTTTGGCATTTAGAAACAAATTTTGGCGCAATTTCATAGTTGTTTTGTTTTTTTTTAATAAAAAAAAAAGAATAAAAATAAAAAAAATAAAAATATAGTCTAAGGCATATCATGTGAATAATTTCATAAATTGAAACTAGTGATTGTGTCATGCTAGAGTAGTTAAATACAAACATTGGGGGCTGATGTTAGCTGATCTCCATGCAGTATCTGATTCATTTTCCATGGCTGCCTAAACTTTATGAGCTAGTTTAATGGATTTTGTTCAAAATAAGTGTAGAAAAGTAAAATTTTACACCTACTGCGAAGATCATTATAATATGATTATTGACAACTATTTTTTCTTAGTGAATTGCGAGCTTTCATTTATTTGTCTTTTTTTTAATTTACAACATTGCTGTATTAAGTTATGCTAAATAATGCAAACACACATTTAAATAATTCTGTTTGAATCGCCCATGGTGGGCGAGAAACGTTTAATTTGTCTGGAGCATATCTTCTACATGGATGGAGGGATTTGAGTTTTTATATATGATACATAAATTTAAATGTTCACCATCATGAGAAAGTGTCTCAAACGTGAATTAAATGTCTAGGTCAAAGGTCAAGGTCTTATTTGGTTCAGTCAAAGATGCTTGTCTGCAACAAAACTTCTACATACAATTGATGTCAATGTTTACCATTGTTAGGGGGAGTATCATATCAGTTTTTGTGGTCAAGATGACACATAGAGGTGAAAGTCTGATAAAAATATGAAAAAAGTGTTTGCAGACCTTTTTATTATCATGAATTGAAAAAATGTTGACCATCATGAAACTATTTAAAGCATAATCTAAGTGTCAAGTCCATTTATGTAAATACAACATACTGGAGATAATGAAATGTCCTGATTTTGTCCATGCCATATCTTATACATGCATGAATGCATTTTAGTATGACATGATACAAATGGACACCATCAGTGTTGCCCACTTAAACTACCATATGAAAGTAGGTCAGATGTCAAGGTCATACATAGAGGTCAAATGAAACTCTCTGTAGCACATCTATGCAAAATTAGAGCCTTGTTGCTCTTGTGATATGAACATTGTGTGACATGGTGACACTTTCTTGAATTATAATATCTTAGATATTTCTTGTGCTATTTTGTTATTGATTAGAAGGAAAATGCTTACGTTTTTACTTAATGTGTTAGTGAATACTTAAAATAACTATTTCTCAAGAAGCAGTATTTTTAGTATTCAATATCTCTCCATTTGCATGTGAGACTATGTAGTTTTTGTGCTAATGGCTCTTGAACACGAAATCACATGTTGAAAATGTTCTGTTCTTTGCTCTCGGATTACATTGATTATGAGGATTTTTACATTTTCTTTTGTCTTCCCATGTTTTTCAACCCAGAATTTCATATTGATTTTTGTATATGTAAAGTACAAGTATCACTCCTTTTGTTCTTTTAACTAGATAACCAGTCTTGCCTGAAAACTTTAGTTCCAACCTAGTAAACTGGAATATTACTCTTTTCTTATCTGTTCATAGAACTTGTGTAGAAGTATAGTCCGCTGAGGAAAATAGAAAACCAGCCTGGTGAATAAGTGTTCCAGTCTATTAATCTTTTAAACCAACTAAAGTACAATAATAAACAAGAAATCAGTCAAGTGAACCACACCTTACACTGCCGGAAAAGAAAATAATTAGCCTTTGCCAGCAGTATAGGGGCTGGTCTGAGACATAACTTCTGTGAAGGCTTACCAGGCTCTATACTTTTGGCTGACCAAATTCAAATTTTAATCTTGATATCCCTAAAATTGATAATGGACTGTCTCAAAAATGGAACCTGGACTGGTCCTTCTAAGAAATTCAGAAAATTAAAGGCTATGGTACCAATCTGTTCTGGTTATACAAATAATGTACCAGTTAAGTGTACTAGAATACCAGTCTGTATAACTGAAATGCCAATCAGGTTTACTAGAATGGTTATCGGTTGTGCTTATATTCAAATAATAATACTTGAGTACCAGTTTAGTGAATGAATGTACATGTACCTGTTTAATTCATAAAACTTCATTATTAATGTTGTCAGCATGTTACTTAACTTACTTGTACTTTATATCAAAATAAGAGGAAAATGGAGAAGTTCATCACATCAAAACCAAACTATCTAATGGTTTTGGTTTTATCAAACTTTAATCAGGGATTTTACTTTATATATTGTGACTATATTTACAGGTGTAATCGAGTATTTGTCCACTGGTCGGGTTGCCAGCAATCATACAGATTTTAGAGAAATCGGCTACGAGGCGTGTCTTCAAGTGTTTAATAATCATAAAGAAACTAGAGAACTCATGCATAAATTCCGATTAGCAAAGGCATATGAAGACAACATCATGAGACACACAAACTATACGTAAGTGAAGGGAAAATATTATAAGCCTGACAATATGTGGCATTGTCTTAAAAAATGTTAGAATAACGTTTTTATATAATCGATAACTATTCTATATAATTTTGTAATCATTATCTTGAATACAATCTAATTTTGCTGGAAATATCGGCATAGAATCTAGATCTACATTTTAATCTAGTTTAGACCCTAAATGGACTTGTCCAAATTAAGATTGGGACCGATATACAAAATTGCAAGGTAAAAAGTTCATAAGTGAAGCAGTCAAAAAGAAGTCTAACTTGCAGTTTGGCCAATCTGTGTTGTTAACTAGTGTCAACTACAAATCTAGAAGTGCTGTTATTCAGCTATAATTGCTGTGACTGTGTGATTAATTAACAAATGACATTTGATAAATGATGTTTGTTTAGAATCTGAGAAGGTGCTGTAATACGATGCGGTATTAACAAGCTATCTGTTGTATCGTGATTGATATTGCAGTGCATGGAAATAAAGAAAATGTAAAATCTGAATTATGCAATAAAACTTTGTATGGCAACAGCTTTTTTGTATTATATGATTATAATAGTTCGCTGGTATTAAAGATACAGGTCAGTGACGTATATGCTGAGTCGTGTTTCATGAAAAATTGTTTGGTTTTACGTAATGATTCCGTACAGTGTCATAATGTAATGTTTTGAAGAAAAAAAATGGGTTGTTTTGTCTTTAGTTTTAACGTAATGGACCTGTGACAACTCAGAATTGTTAATAATTTGATATTTTTTGTGAGGAAGTATTTTATTTCTTGTTGTTGCTATAGTGATGAAGTGTTATTTTTCTAATATAAAAGCAGTTGGCATATTGGTAGTTCTGCAACTTTGATTAATTTTGATATGTGTATCATTTTCCTAGGTCTTTGCATTTTACCTTGATTTATTTATAAAAACCACACCCAAATAGCTTTATCAAAATATAGAAAAATGATACTATTCAATTAAGAGTACGTACTGTCTCTTAATGACATTATAAGAAGTTATTTTTGACTTTAAAAGCATCTAAAAACTCAGAAATGCAGCCTTTTATTAATTAACATGGTACCATATGCGTGTATGACCTAGCAATATGATATGTTTCACTTTTTACATATTAAAGAACTTTTATTATATTAGTTGAACATCTCATTATAGTAAATGCTGTGTTTAGTTTGTTGAATATTAGAGGTTTTATTTCCATTTCAGATTTGATTTTAAGGGAATCATCGACTACATTTTCTACTCTCGCCATTACATGAATCTTCTTGGAGTTCTCGGACCGATGGACGAAAACTGGTTTCATGAAAATAAAGTCGTCGGCTGTCCTCATCCGCATATTCCATCTGACCATTTTTCATTATTTGTTGAGTTTGAGATGCCTGTACCGTACCCAGATATCAGTACGATATTGAATGACGATACACCCGTCACAACAAGCAGCGGAAACAGTCTTGGTGCGATCGGGTCATCGCGGGACAAACATCATAGATAGCACTGATCTTTATTACAAAAAAAACCTTCATCCATGCATGTCGTGTTTCCTGTAAACAATCACACATTGTCTCAAAGCACCTGTTCATGAGTATTTGCTCAGATCTCAGAAAGCTGTCCAGCTTAAGTCATATCATGGTTGAAATGTTGTATTTTGTTAATGTTTGAACCAGATTATTTTCATTCATTGTTCCAGAACATATAATCATTTATAAAATTTTCAAGAAAAGGATTTTATTTTTTTTCGCTATCTCACCTTCAAATTAAGGTCAAGTTTTAATTGTTTGAATTTTAAACCGTGGTAAAACATTACAAAAAGTGCATATCCAAAGAAATCAGCAATTTCATTTCCATTGTTGGCAGTATGAAATGAAGAAATCTAGAGGCTAAATGATTATTCATTGTTTTGTTTCTTCTGATTGGTGAATTTTGAATTTGGTTCTTAGAATCGACCAATCAAATGTCAGAGATTGAGACTGATTAATTTTTTATTTTTTTTCCCACAAGTTAAAATACTTTGACTGTGATATTTTTTTCTCAGACAAGATGTTTAGTAGATGGGAAATACTCAATATTTGATGTCTAGGAAATGGTATCTAATCTTTCGTTAAATTTGCTTAATCATGTCTACTGAATTTGTTTGGCTTTAGCGGATCCTGCACCAGACAAATCTAATGATACATTGCAATATTGGAAAGGTTTCAGGACACTAAATCCTAGGTTTACATTACTGATGGTATAAGTTACGACCTATGTTACATTAATCAGTTTAAGGGCATGAACTACTCAATGAAATGCACACTAAGTACTGTGTTATTTATGTGATTTTTTTTGTTTTTCTAGAAAAATGATTAAAGTACATTCTTCAACCTTTTTACCAAAGGCGAAACAGTATAATATTTATTAGTTCAGTTTAGTTTTATTTAATAAGTAAAGGTTTGATTAAAAAAGTTTGAAAGTTTTTTTTCCATGGTTTTAAAAGTACTAACAGCAAAAAGGAGCAAAATATTTAATATAGATTAATAAGCCAGAGAATATTAAATACATAAAATGTTTGACTGAAATTTTTTCACAGATTAATCTTGGTTTTAAATAATACATTTAAAAAATATTTTCTGTTAGATTCTACTTATTGGCTTAAATTTCAACAAAAAGAAGTGAATAAGAGAGTGATGCGTCACATTTCTAGAGATAATAAATTGATTATTTTGAACTGATGTTTCTGACAGATAAAGGTTTCAGTCCACTAAAAAAGAGAAAATTTATGATATAAACTTGATTCTAATGATTTATTAATAAATGTGAGTGTAGACTACAAGTGTGAGAAATATGAAAGGTTTTCACCATGTCAGAGCAGTGTGTGACATATTTATTGATGTTTCTTCACACTTTTTGCTGACAGAAACAACTTTTTTTCATACTGTATTTCAGACGATTTTTTTTTTTCATTTTATGATAAATACAGAAGTATTTTTTGTAAACATTGACATGGTAGTGTGAATTTATCAATCTCATAAAATAAGGTGTGTCTTACATGGTACAATGCTGTTATGAATAATACCTTTATTGTTGATTTGTTTAATTTGACAATTTGATGAAATAAATGATATAACTACGGTACACCCATAGATATGATGTAACAATTTTCATATGTGTGAACAAAATCATAAAATAAAATAAGATACAAAAAAAAAATCATAACCTTGGATTTTATTATCATTTAAAAAAGCTGAACAGGAAAGTAAGTTTAGAGTACAAAAGAACAAAAAAGCCGTAAACAACCACCACCCACGCCAACCCCTCCCCACCCCATTTTTTATTGGCAATGTATAACATTTTTGTGCTGGTTATTGTTAAGTGACCCGATCATCATCTTCATACTCATTTAACAAGTGCTTTTAAGCATTTTCAAAATTGTATTATAAAATTTAGGGCACTTTTATTAATTCATAAAAAAGTAAAATGTTTGTGTTGAGACAATGTGTGGATGTATATTTGAAGAGAAATATTATTTACATTTTTTTTTGTAAGTTAGTTTTGGTCTAAAGGCAGTTATGTTATTTGTTTCCTATCACCTCTAGTTAACACCATAATATTGTAATATGCAGCTAAAAGCAGGTAAATCAGGTAGAGGTTACACTATCACAATGTGTCTTAACCTGGGATAATACTATTTGTGTTCACCTTTTCTCATAATCATGGTACAGTCCAACAAAGGGAAGTTACTCTCATGGCTTAAAGAAGTGAAAGCAGACGGCACATTTTTTTTATGCAGTTTTTTGATAGTCATCATTTTACATTCTTTTATTGTTGCCAATTCATCTATTTCAATGGTAATGTTGATGATTTATGAAGTTTTTAGCTTTTTAATTATATGCAAATTGAATTTATTTAGAAGCAAATTATAAATTATTGTATAGCAAGAAATCTTGACATCTTTGTAATCTGGAATGAGATTTTGTGATTGATTTTAAAGATTCTTTGAAATTTTATAAATTGCTTTGTAGCTTTAAGTCATGAGATAGCCTTTTCCCTAGAAGATTTTCAAAACATGTGTATACATTATTTCTGTTTCTCATTTCACACAGCGATTTTGAAATACTCAAATGGCATTCAAAGTTGTTGTTTTTTCTTCTCAAAAATGGATATGTGAACAAAAGATCAAATCATTTATTACGAAAACTAAATGCCAGTTTTAAATGATCATCTTTGAATGTGTGAAGATGTTTATAAGATCATGACCCACATTGGGTTGACTGCAAAACTGCTATAAGTCCTTCCATATTTCATATAAGTTACTGCAGTTTTGTGGCCAACCCTCAAATTTTGATGACCTACAAATGAAATTTGTATTGTACGATGATTGCCACATCAACTAAAAAGAAATGGCTAGCATATTGTATCGACTATAATAGTCTTGTACAAAGATGATGACACTTTCGTATAAATCATGATTCAATGTTAGATTATATTCTCACTGCCCTGATTATTATTTTCTTTTTTTCTAATGTGAACAAAAACCAGGTTTTTCTGGGTTCACACTATAAAGCCAGTGTAATGTAACACATAGTTTTTGTATTCCAACAGGCATATAACAATAATGTGACATTACATGGTTTAATGTGTAGAAAAGTCTGTCACTCTGTACATGGGGAAAATAATGGAATAAGTGGCAGGGAGTGGGGGGGGTATTAAATGAGAAATTGATTTATTTGGTTAATATGATAAATATTATATAATGAAAGTGCTATTTAGATTCATTATGAGAATAAGTCAATTTTGTACAAAGTCTTGTGTATTAATTAACAACTGAATTGTTTTTTCAAATAGTCAATTTTCAAAATTGAAGAGCTGATTTATAAAGAAATGAAAAACAACAATGAGCAGAATAGGCCTGTATTTTTCTTTTGTCTCTTCGCTTGAATCAAAATTAATCAAATTTGTTAACTTCTGAATGACCCCCAATGTAACCAAAATCCATTTTCTATTACTATAAAAGTAATTTAGTTTAATTTTTTAAGAACTGCCAGTTTTTGAATAAGGCATTATAATACTCTTTTTGGTTGCTAATTCATCTAAAGTAATATGTGCTAATGGCATTCCAGTGTTTTGTTGACATTTTATACACTAACATTATGGTTATTATGCTATAAAAAGACGTTGATAATATTGTGTCATATTTCAGCATGGTTTTATTAGAAGTTATAAAACAATGGATGTCTAATTTTGCTCCTGTAACTGCTAATTATCTACACAAATAATTTCTATAATATACCATGATTTACCATTATGAATAATTTCATATGAGGACATTGGCTTTTAGGTCACACACATGTTTGCCTGAGCTGCGATGTGCCCCTATTTCTAGAATATACTTGTTAATTTATATTTTTCCTGGGTGTGTATTATTTAACTCTCTGTCTACATTTTTTTAACATTGGTAATTATCTTGTAAAAATAAGTTTTTAAAATTGTAATTTTGATAAGTTTGTGTCAGTTTTGTTTTTGTGCAGTAAAGAAACACAGTTATATTAACAAATTTTATTAAATCAGGTTAGTGCACACAGAAAAGAATATCTTTATGTAAAGAAAAGATACCAATAAAATATCTTTATGTAAAGAAAAGATACTGTATATATAGGAAAGATACCAATAAGAATATCTTTATGTAAAGGAAAGATACCAATAAGAATATCTTTATGTAAAGAAAAGATAAGGTATGTAATGGAAATATACCAATAAGAATATCTTTATGTAAAGAACAGATGCTAGAATATCTTCATGTAAAGGAAAGATACCTATAATAATCAGCCAATAAGAACAATTTTATGTAAGACACAGAAGTAAGGTAAGAATATGTTCACGTAAAGAAAAGATACCAATACAAACATTTTTATGTAAAGAAAAACCACAATGCAGAATATGTTTATGTACAGAAAGGGAAACTGAATATTCTGATCTAATACTGTTGATCTGACTGGGTGTAAAAGTTGAAGGTCTTGAAATTGTTGATCTGAGAAATGGCTGTGTATATTGCCGTGTATTAGTTTCATGTTGAATTACCTCTTGTTCTGTTGTGATTATTTTTTAACTGAATTTAATAGAATTAAATTTCTGTTGACAGAAAACTAAAACTTATTACTGACACTTGGAAATAAAATATATATCACATGCAATACACGTGTATTTTACCAAGTTGTAAATGCCCTGTTTAAGCATTTAGCTTGTGTATGTACTGGTAAATGAATTTCTTTTTTAAAGATATTTAAATTTTATTTGCAAATTTGCTGTGTTTCTATATATAGCGGAACTTGGTTAGATTTTCTTTTTTTCACTGTGTACATAATTGTATTTGTTTTTAATTTGATATTTTTATCACTATTTGGCGTTTGTTTTTATCTGTTGGGTTTAGTAATATTTATGTATGCTGTAGAGATTTTTGAAAGAAATTATAAGAACTATTTTATTAACATCAACTAAAAAAAACAGAGAAGAAAAATGAAAAACTTTACTTTTGAATTTTTTTTCCTGTAAAATTTGCTCAATATTTAATATTTCAGGTTAAATGTGACCAATGAATAATCAAAGCACCTGATTGGCCGATTGTAATGTTATGTTTTAAATTGACCAATCAGCATTAAGGCTGGGCTATGTCTAAGAGTTTAATACGAGAAAAATGTATCTTTACTCTTTGTTTTGCTCTATGGTTTGTAGATGGTGCTGTGGTTTTATGTTTAACTTAGTTTCATATTGGGACTTCACTATACGGAATATTTATTCTTTTCTCATGAGTGTTGCAAACAAATTAATTTGGTGCATTTTATTTTAACAAACTGAATGTTACAGTATTATATAATAAAGAAAAGATCTTATTTACTCAGAGTTTATCTGCCATCAGCATGCTTGCTTATCATTGTGTTTTATTACTTTCACGATTTTAGCAGTTTGCTTAAGTTCTTTATCCTGCCAGTTTGCTTTATTTGGAATATTAAACAAAAACTGCATTATTCAGCTTCTTTTCTAAAACATGATGTGGTATTAAGCTGGCATCAGCAACAAGGAGATTATCATTTGTATGTATTACTCATTAAAATGCCTGCCTGATTTATTTACTCATCTTTGTCAATTTCTATAAATAAAGGCATTGCATTGAAATTTGAAATGTCATAAGTTAATTATAGAGAAAGCCTCAGCTGTGGAATCTACTATGTTAAGGATGTAGTCATAATTATGTACAATAATGGAAGGATAAAATTCTTATAATTAAAAGGTAGAAGTTTTTTTTCTTCATTTTATTATTCTAGTAGATTCATAATAAAACTCTTCTAATTGCAATTTTTTTTTCAAATTAAAAAAAAAAAATAATAATAATTAGTAGAATTAATATCTGTATATGATATTTAACCTATGAAAGAATATATCTTGAAAATAAACAAGTATTTGTTACTATGATAAATTTTGTCAATTTTTTACAAGTTGTGCTAAATAGAGAAATGAAAATGGAATGACTAGTAAATTTAGTTCTCCTTCAAAATCAGCATACTTTATGAAAAAGCTGTCATGGTTTTTTTGTAAGAAAATAATTTTTCTCCACATTGGATGATTCTCTAGCACCGTTAATGATCTAGTTAGTTTCAGTGTAGTTATGAAGATAATGCCATGTTTCGGTGAGTTTCTATAGCGACTTTCTTGTATATTCAATGAAATTATATTTCGTCATGGTTACATGTAGGAACTAGTTACAGGACTGTGACGTAATTTTAGGTCATTCCTGATCTTTGTTCTAAATGTTTATGTACATAATTTCTGATTTTTTTTTTGTCTTCGTAATTATGACGTGAGAAATACAAAACAGAAATTGAGGCTGATAGAAAATGGTTGCCTTGGTAACACTTTAATGTGCTTATTTTTACTTACATTTATAGAAAATTGCAAGTATGTCATCTCACCTGTCTGAAGAGAATACTTCACAGAACTTTTTTATCTTATATTGTTAAAAAAGAATAGACTTATGATTGTAAAAGAAAAAGAATATATAAAAATTTCAGATGGTAAAGTTGTTATAAAAATAGTATTTATTCATTTAAATATCTGAATAAATAAAGAAAAGAAGGGAGAACAGAGTTAAAAAGATTCAATCCAGGTACATTGGAATATTAATTAAATGCTTAGTCCAGAAATACCACAATTAAGTTGGTAAATTATATAGAGCTAATATGTTGTTTTTTTTTAAAAGTTAAATTTTCAAAAGAACAAACTAGTTTTGACTTTGATGTCTTGGGCAAAAATAAAAACATACCTCTAGACATGTGAGGTGACAAACATGCTGTATTCCTGTACATTGGAGCACCAGGTTGTTTGTTTTTAACTAAATCAGGACATTGTGGAAAACATACATTTATTTGTATGTCACCCAGGGATTATTTCATGTGTAACTTACAATTGACTTGTGTAATAGGAGGGCAGACTCATCGTTGTTCTTAGACGTATCATTGTGGGGTTTTTTTTTGTTCGATTTTTTTTTTCTCAAATCCTGTAGATATAACTTTGCTGTTTTTAAACAAAAATCATGTAAAGTGTTTTGTTTTTCCTTTTTTGTGTAGCATATTTCGTTCTCACCCCTTTGTTTTGAATAGAAGCAATTAAAACTGCATGTCTATATTTTGTATAAATGAACATTGTACATTGAATTGATGTCCTGTTTGGGACTACAATAAAATATTTGATATGAATAATGTCTTCATTATTATGTAACATTTATAAAATGGTTTATTCATCAGCTACCAAAAATTGCCAAAAAAAGAAAGATAAAAGAAAAGCAAACAGTTGTGATCGAAGTTTATGAAAGGAAATCAGAAAAAAACAACAGCCGTGCAACTTAATGAGAGGAAGTTAGGAAGCATCTTTTAATGCCTGTTATGTAATTTAAACTAAATCTTGACATTTTACGAGAGGAAGTCACCTTAGAAGTCAGGTTGGATGTGCATGAAAATCTGCACACTCGCAGACAGGTAGATACGAAACTTTTGCCCAGAGATGATGATATACTATATGCACTGATCTCGAATCTAACCCTGTGGAATTCTGTTATAATAAATCGACGCTCCTCATTATACTTTGACCATTATTTTATTAATTTAATGATACAACGGTTTCAAATTTGATCTTCAGTTCATGACAGAAGATCGTATATTGATGGTAATTTCTCTTTATATATATGGAAAATGAGAAGCAGGAAAAGCTAGGGTTTGGCAAGCTCATAAAATTGTTCTCCATCAATATATAATTAATTTGTCAGAGAACTGTTGTAAAATCTTTGTACCAGTCAATCTTTGTTTTGATATTTATGTTCAACATTTATGTAACACACCTTGGATATAAATGTTGAAAGATTGATTTTTAGCTCACCTGTTGAAACTGAGAGCTAAGGAATATGTAACATTTTGTAATGAAAGTTTGTTCAAATTATAGCCATGTAAATCAAACAAATACAGTACAAGCTTGAATAGTTACTGTGTCATTTTAGCACCAGCATAGTTCATTCATACAGTGTTATCTCTGGTATCCCCTCTCTCACCCCTTGGTACATTACGGAGGGGCACAGGAAACCACTGGCAGAAATTTTGTGATAGCAAATATTAACAAAACCTGACCTGCTGGTGTCTTAACTAAAGGAGTGGCCAATAAAAGTAAGCAGAGACAGGGTGCGTGAGTCTGTAGTATGCAGTGACATCGTGAAAAGAAGGCCCTATGGCCCTTTGCTTGGCACCAATAGCCATTATCAAGGCTACCTCATATTTGTCCCTTGCCTTTTCGAAGAAAAAAGGGGGATAAAGAAATGGGCTCTGTCTGTCTGTCTGTCTGTCTGTCTGTTTGTCTGTCCATCACACTTTCATGTCTGGTCCATAAGTAAGCCATTCATAAAAGGAATTTGAAATTACTTGGCACAAAATGTTTGTTATAATAAGACGATGTGTCATGAACAACACCCAGACCCCAGGTGAGTACCTCCAAGATAAAGGTCACACTGTGATTATAGAACATTGTCTGTTGAAGGATATATGTTGTGTCCGGTCTATAAGTTTCTCATCTATGAAGGGATTTTTAAAATACATGGCACTAATGTTCACAATTAGATGATATGTTGTACGCAATACCCAGACACCTACCTCAAAGGTCACACTTTGAGGTCATAGCTTAACATGGTCTGTTATGGGGTAAGATGCCAAGTCACGCCCATGCAAATACATAATATACCATATAACAAACCATACCCTGTTTTGATTTTGTATTTGTCACATTCTGTGGTTTTGAAATGGTTTTGACAACTATACAAATGTATTTCTGTTGACACATATGCAGGAGTTATTTCTTTCTTCTTCTTTAATGAATTTATTGTTGCATGTGCAGATCTAGCATTGATCAAGATTTTACACCCATACCTCAAACTACTATTAGCAACCCCCCAAAAGTACACAAACTGCACAATTTTAAATTCAAATCAGTGCAATCTATTATATAAATTTGAAAGAATATTTTGCTCATTTCTGTCATTGACATCCTAGGAGGATAACATTTTCACCAAAGAATCTTGTACTTGATTTAATGATACAAGATTATATGGTATTTAATTATCCATATTGTTAAACATCAAAGGCATTTTAATTAAATATAATACTCCACCAGCTTTAATGCTTTCTTATCATTCAAACTGACAGCTGACTGTATCATTCTGACCTTACTAATTAAAGTGATATAGACACCTGAAATAAATTCAATTTAATTTCAATACCTTATTGTACTGGGTAATTAAATAAATATCTAAGGCAATTTTGCTTTCATCAGATCTTGTTTAATGCCCTATCAAGACATAAATCATTTTGACAAGGTTAAAAATTATTTCATTCCCTCAAGAATAAAAGTTTAGTTTAATTCTTGAAAATCAATAAAATTACTTTTATAGTAAGAATTCACATCACCAAAGAATGAAAGCATACTTTTATTTACATCATTGCCTAAGTGATCATATAGCTAAAATTATTATACTTTTTTTTTTAAACTGTATTTTTTTTTAAACTGTGTTTAAATACATGTAGCTTATGCTGACTTTCTATTTTGCTTCATAGAGTAACCTTTTGATTAAGAGCACATTGCTTCATAGAGAATTTGTCTTATTACTTTGTCTTTTACCTCTACCTTCTAACTACCTTTTGCATTATATAGAAATGTTCTTAATACATGTACTTTATGATTAAGAATATGTGTACATGTACACTCTGGATGTTTCATATTCAAAATTTTTGACTACTTTGCCTTTTGTTTTAAAGATAGACATTTTGACTACATAGACTTTTTATATGTAGAAAACTTTATAGCTACCTATTGCATCATAAAGAAACATTTTGAATAATTTCCCTATTGCTTTAAAGAGAGACTATTTGACTACTTTGCTTATAGTTTCATACAGCATTTCTTACATATTGCTTCATTTAGAAACTTTCTGACTACATGTACTTTGCATATTGTTTCATAGAGTCACATTTTGACAATAAGATTATTGCTTAGTAGAGAAACACTTTTACTTCATAAGGAAAGCCTTATGACTGCTTTGGAATTTGCTCTATGTAAAAACCTTTTAACTTCTTTACCTACTGCTTTATAGAGAAAGCTTTTGTATGCTTTGACTATTACTTCATACTTGCATAATAGGGAAACCTTTACTTTGCTTGTAGCAGCACTTCATGGCAATTTTGACTACTGTTTATATTGCTTCATATAATCAAAGCAGTGAATGTACTGATGGGGAGGCTATGACAGAATGTTTCAGACTTATAGTTTGTTTTCTTTTTGCTTAAAATGTGCTGTTATTTCAATAATTACCAAAATAAGAAGATATGCACATTGTGTCATTTATCCTTACTGTTGTGTTCAACCATTCATATATATGGTTAATATGGTTGACTATTCATTTTGTTAATATTCGAGAACATTTCATTGAGGTCTACATTCGGACTGCTAATCCTGCAAATTTTGAAAAACCTAAACTGTCAATAATAAATGACATACCAGAAAGTATGACGACTGTTCATTATAAGATAACAATAACATTTTACAACTGACTGTTCCTTATCAAAATATTCTAGGACTGTTCATCATAAATACTTTATGTCATTTTAATATCATTGAATGATAATAACAACTGCAAGTTATGCAACATTTTTATTGAACATAAAAATTATACATATTTACATGTCATGTACCATAATTGAGATCAATAAGATACTATCTTGTGATGAGTATTAATATCCATGCTCTACAGACAGAAAGATGTCTTCTTCCGAAGCAAATCTGGAATAAAATCACGTTTCAGAAAATTATTCCCATTTCATTACGCGTCGCTGACTTTGACAGCTTCGGATATTTATTAAAACTAAATATTTCTTGAAAAAATACATATCTGCAAAGCTTATTCAAAATTGAATCAACCTAAGTGAAAATTGATCAGGAAGTTATATCTTCTTATTTTACCGCCAACACTCAACCAACTTATGGTAGTTAATAGATAGATTCTACATGTATTTTTTAAACCTCACTAGCTTGAAATATAACTGCGGAAAATCACGGATTTATATTACAAGGATCGGACACTTTCGTTTAGCTTAAAGTCCCGTCGCGCGCATGCGCAGAATCGGATAAAGGTGGACAGAATGAGATGGCGGAACGTGCGGAGTACGAAATATGACAGATTTTCACCGGAGTATGTGGTGTTATTGCAGCTTTGTGAAAAATTATACACATATGAATGTATTGATACAGTATTATTTTGTGTCGCTAAAGTATTATTATATGAAAATATGCTGATAGAACGCTGCAACGCTTAGTTAAAAAGTACCTAATTTAAAAAATATTCGCCTATTGTTTAGGCATACTCTCTACACTTCGCCGCCCTTTTACATCAAGCACGAATTATTACCGCGATTCAGAATAAGATAATTATTTTTTACATGGTTTAATGATGGCATTGCAAAAAAACGTTTCTTGATTGCTAAAAAACTTTTAAAGAAATTCATGTTTGAAATGTGTCTTTATTTCTGTGAATTATTTCCAAATGATTTGTACATTTTTTATTTGATTACCTGTATATTAGTATAAATATAGTAAATATTCTACTATTAAGTGTATTAAATATATTTTCAGATCATTCTAGACAAGCATTCCTATATAGATGAATTCATTAGATTGGCAAGGAAGAAACTTTTATTGGCATAGAGAACAGCTGTTTTATAATATTTTTTTTTATTTTGAAACATAATTTTTTCATAGATATCCTAAACAATTCACGTCAAATGATTTATTTATCACATGTTTATTTTCATCATTTTTCAGAGAAAGGACTATACAAATTTAGTTGTATATTTTCAATTTCATTTATAAATGTTAATAAAGAAAATAGATTTACATTGTATTTATATATATCCTCTTCAGAATCATTTTCTTACCACATATGCCATGAACTGTAGTTAAAGACCGCGCATATACAAAATATACATTCAAAATGAAATTATATTTGTTTTTGAAGATCGAGTGTTGCAATTATCACATGTAACCTGGTAATGAAAGTTTGGAAATAAATTTTTTAATTATCACTTACCCCCCTTCAAAAGTAATTAAACTTGAAAGAAATTTAAGCGATGTGTAAAAAATAATCAACAGTTACTTTTATTTCGCAAAATACTGACTCAAACTGTAAAGATTTTTATTGTTTTTCTAGCGTTACATTAAAAAGTATAATAAATATCTTTCTACAGGCATTCAAATAAAAAGAATAATTAAAATATACGGATTAAAATATACGAGTGACATTAAAAAGGCCGGAATCGAGACAGCCACACGAGAGAACTTTACTGTTACGATGATTGTCTACTTCACTGCACCGACATTTGAAAACAGATTTACAAAAAAATAATAATGATATAAATGATGAATGAAATTTAAATATTCTATGAATATGGCAATATTGACAATCTCGGCAATATTTTGTACTAAAAAATGAATAAATTTTCTTCATGTGTAAAGGCCGCAATACATTAGGCCCTACCCGTAAAACAATTGTGCGTTAATAAATTTGACTACATAACCCAACAAATCTTAAATATTGCATCTTTGATCATCTGTGAATAACTTACATCGGCTTCTTTTTTGTTTTGAAACTGAAAGTATTATGGTACCGTAATAATAAATTTCAAATACCTGCTTTTTATATAAAAAAATGTAAATTTACCGCGGATTTCGTCAAGTTAATTTTTTAACTGTCGTTGCGGACAGATAAACTGTACCTTTAAAAAATAAATTAGATATTTGAATTAACCAAGTATTTTTCTTCAAAATAAACTTTAAATTTCCAAAATCGGATAATAAGTGAAAAAGCTATATGGTATTTTGTAAAGTAGGTATCCGTTGCGAACGGGCATTTACGCTTCGCACCGGTAAATTATCGATCGATGTACCTTTATCGGGTGCACGACAAGATATTTAAGCATTTATATAGGGTTAACTGGGAGTGTCCGATCCCTGTAATATAAATCCGTGGGAAAATCTATTGTTAACAGGGTGTGCGGTTATTACGTAGGATTTTCCCTGTCGACCATTTCCCGCAAATAGATGAGAACATCGAAGCGTCAGTGCTATGAATGGTGTTATAATTTATAAATAGCGTGTTTTGGAAGTTTTTTGTTGAAACTTCTCCAAATCCCTCCAGAGGCGTGCACGTCGAGGAGAAGGCACACGGCAGGTCAAGGTCAAGTCATCTCAAGTACCAGAGGTGATTGGTTGACCTGTCGTGGCTTACTCTGGAGGTTTGGCGCTAATGAATGCCGTTTTTGTTGTCTTCAGTCAGGAAGTTGATGCCTTGCCAGTATTGTCGTCTCCTTTACCACCAACGAACGAAGAATGGGCTACCAGGAAGATTCGGCTTGAAAAAGACGTACCCGATGCTATAATCTCGGACATATGGTTATTCCGGCCCCGAGTATAAATAAACTTAAAACACACACACTTTTGTTGAAAACAAAACAAACAAGAGCACCGCTAGGCGGAGCATTATATGCCCGAAAAGTGTTGTTGTTTTTTTTAGTAAAGATGAAGCATTTGTAAGACATGGGAATATTTCATATGAATATAATGAATAACTGTGGAAAACGAAGTAGAGATAAAAGATACCATTGAGAATGCTTCCTTTTATTCGTGATGAGCATAACTTAGTCACTCAGTTGTAATGTATAGATGTAAGATGGTGTTGAAGGGACAGATTCTGGAGGATCTACTGTTTAAGAATGTATGTTGTTCCAGCCAATCCAGCACATCTTGTGGTCAGTGTAATATGTTTCTAAGGTACCACAGCTGTAGGTCTCTATGTTAGTGAATATAAGATCAATTGTAGAATTATGATCATTTGTTGGCCCATGAATTACTTGCTTAAAATGAAGTTTTTTCATCAAATTGTTTAATGCACGTTTGTCTGATGTATCCTGACTCCAATCAATATTAAAGTCCCCCAAAATAACTGCCTTTGAATTTTTAATGTATTTGTCATGTACACTGTCTAGCAGATTAAGAAGTGGTTTTGTAGATACTTTTGGAGATTTGTAGATAATGATGATAACAATATCTGGCTGTTGTAAAACACTGAATACAGATGCTTCCACTTGGTTTGAGACGTTAAAAGGACCAAATGTGAATGAAGACTTTGAATAAACAGAGAGACCATAAAATGATCTTTGTGTAAGAGTTGGTAGCTGATAATCTTGTCTGAACTGCGAAAAGTTTGTGAGAGCTGTGTCATTTGTGGCATCTCTTCTGTTGAATCTGGTTTCACAGAAACCTATAACATCAGCTGACTGTACATTTCTGTCTATCTGAACATCTTGAAGGTGTTTGTGTAAAGATCTAGCATTCAGAAAAGCAAGTTTAAATGTGAATTTCTGCTCTGTAAGAAAGTGATGGCTGAATACTAGAGGAGAATTTCGCATTCTGTCCATTTCTTTTTGTACTTCTTTATCTACTGCTATCTTATCTTCTTGTAGATTAGTGATGTAAAGTTTGTCCAATGACTTAAGTCGACTTAGGGCTACATAATGTATATGGTCAACTTTTCGAGTAAGAGTAAGATCAACAACAGCAGTATCTAATGTATCTCCTTGTGATCTGTGGATTGATTTTGCATGTGCAGGTCTGAGTGGAAATTGATATCTTTGTATTTGAGCTCGTCCATCTTTTCCTGCTGCAAATTCTTTGGCGACTGGTTGTAACGGTGTCCAGTTTGGATTATAGCCAGACCTATAGAGTCGTTTACTTTCACTGCGTAGTGATTTTCCACTTGATGGTTCTAGAAACTGGACCCAAATAATCCCAGAAGGCAAAGTATCTGTGAGCTCAATATCTATTTTCATTATCTTGCATGTAGCTCCATTCGTTAAGCCATCAGCTGTATCAAGATTAACAGTAAGATCATAGCAAATATCTTTGCATGCAACTACAGTATTTGGTAATTGACAGTTTTTGGCATGGCTTTTCCTGAATTGTTCTAAAATTTTTTTACGCATGTTTGGTGGTGTAGAGCCAACAACACGATCTTTTGCATTGATAGTGTAAGAAGGGTTCTGAGACCTTAATATAGCAACATTGTTGTATGCATTGACACTGTCATTTGTATGCATTAAATGGATAGCATCATATGGATAATGTTCCGAGTCTTTTTGTATGATTCTTGTCTTTAATATTTTGATATCATCACTGGTGTGATTGCCTTCTCTAAGTCTATTGAGGAGTTCAGCAAACTCTTTATTATCTGCTTGTCTCATGATACATTTTAGTTCAAATAACTGAAATAGATCTGTCCACAAATTTGTGGCCAGTGGCATGAATCCAGATTTAGGTTGTCTAAAAACATAGGTGTCAAACACAGGAGGAAGTTGATAAAGATCTCCCACAGCAATAATTGATACTCCACCAAATGGCTTTCCAATTTGCATTACTTCCATTAATCTTTGATGTATAATATTAAACATTCTATATCCAACCATGGAAATTTCATCTATGAATATTAGTTTCACATTTCCAATTTGGTTACGAAGACTATTTAGTTGACTAGAGGACAGAGGTTTGTATTCTAACTTATTGTTTGCACTTATCTTGAATGTACTGTGTATTGTTGATCCTTTTATATGATATGCAGCTTTTCCAGTAGGCGCTACTAGAAGGATTCTTCTAGTTACAAAGTCATCTCCAGCTTGTTTATTAAAATATTTCAGTGCTGTCTGGTACAGTGCACGAACAACAAAACTCTTGCCTACCCCAGCTCCACCACTGAGAAAGCGAAAAGTTTGCTCATCTGAAGTCTTCAAATGGTGCATTGTGTCAAAAACAAATGATGCCTGTTCAGTATTTAGGGCTCTCATGAGTTCTCTGTATGGTTCATCTGGCAGTTCATGGTAATAATGGAGGTCATCTTCTGATGAAGAAATTGGCAATCCAAGATCTGTACCTATATTATAGTCTTCAATGCCTTTATCTGGCATGTGTTTTTGGTTGTCCTTGTCTATTAGATTGCTGTGTTCAGTTGTAGGTGCCAATTCACCCCAAACATCTTCCAGATCTGGGTCGGCACTAAGGACTTTTTGTGCCTCATCCACTGCTGCAGAGAAAGGTTCAAATACTTGTTTAGTGGAATTTATTTCAGATTCAATTTGTTTATATCTGTCATAGAATGTTTGGCAATTACCAACTAAGTTTATTTCATCCCTCCATGGAAAGTATAACATTATTTGTTCTCTATAGTATTTTTCTGAATCTGTATCTGGATTGAAATGAACTGGGCGTATAATGTTGCCTCTGGTCCTTTTTCTGTAGGTCCTAGATTTTAATGAAGGATCCTTTCTTTTATTGTGTACAATTTCAGTTGTATCAGTCAAAGTTTGGTCTTCATCTTCATTGTCACAGACTTCAGGTTCTGGTAGCAAATTGTCAACTGTTTTTTTGGTTAGGTGTTGACTCCGTGATATGAAAGTGTGCCGAACTTCTTCATAGAAGGAAGCAAACTCAGCAAGTGTTACTGCATCCAACGTTTTTGGTCTCTCTGCATATTTAGATATGAGACTGCTACACTCGATGTTTTCATCATCATCATTCATTTTATCCAGAACTTGTCTTGATTTCAAAAGTATTTTTCTCTCTTCTGGAGGACTTGTATTTACAAATACCACATGTCTGGAGGCCTTTTTCATGGGCAGTTGGAGACAAAGGTAAACTGCCTCTTGAGCACTGATCTCAACAGCATTTAAGAATTTATTTCCAACCTGTTTCACTTGTTGTCTGATATCTGAATCACCACAACTTGCCTCTTGAGTAGCTTTTCTAAGTAATTCACTCATTCCTCTTTGGCTCTTTGTTAAGTATGAAGCAACATAAGTAGCACATGCATAGACATCTATTACAAATTGAATGTCAACATTTGCTCTCCATGCACACAAAACAGATTTGTTGTAATTATTGACACGTGTTTCTCTGTAAGATCGCTTCAGGAAGATAGTTGTCCTTCTTATTGATGATCTAATTGCACACAAGTACTGTTCATCAGATAAGCCAAGATTTCCACGAAAGTCTTCATAAGATATGGGTGATAAGTCATCAATTTCATTTAAGGCAGATGATACTACCTTCCATGTTGCTTTATGTGCTGCAATTTCTTCTTTACTAAATTCTGGGGTAGAGAGAGGTTCAAGAATTAGAGTTCTATCAAGAAGAGGTTTTGGGAATCCAAATCTACATTTCTTCTCTTTATTTTTTCTACATGTGTGACTGTGCCTGTGAATCTGGAGTTGTACAAGGTCAAACAATGGGTCATCATTATCTGGCATAGCACAAGATATGTAATCATCAATAAAATTACAGATCTCCTGCTCAGAGTCTGTTCCATAAGAGGGGGCATTTTTACACCAAATGACCATGTGTATGTGCGGGGAGCCCCTGTGTTGGTATTCAACTCGGTAGAAATAGTCTTGAATTTCATGTAGTGGAGATGCATTTGTCAATAGGAACTCATTGAGAAATTTATTAACTGCATAATCAAAGTGCCTTGCACAGGTCACAGGATCAGACTGGATTAAATGGCATTTATGTTCCCACGTAAATGCTTTGATTTCATCTTCACTGTAGGTTTTGTTATCAACAAGTTTTCCAAGTATACCAAGAAGATGTGTCCATCGTGTTTCCGCAGCAGAGAGAGTAACAAAGAAAGTGGAAGCTCCTATTTGCCTTATCATTGCATATAAATCTTTGCTGACCTTTTCAAAATAGGGAGGTGACCCTCTTATATTGGTTAGAGCTTTGTATGCTTTGTCACAATGAATGAGAGAGTTAATGGCATCACCACGAATATCTTTTACTGTTAATGTTTGGTGTTTAGTTTTAACTTTTCTGAGAAGCAAAGAAGTTTGGTCAATAAGGATCTTCATCTGGATTTTCTTTGCTTTAAAGAAGATATTTTCTACACAGGACGCTGCTCGTCTATCAAAATTACGTAATTCAGACTTTACTATTTCTCCATATGACACCTTGACAGGTCTTTCTGCATTTGTTGGACGGCGTTCGCCACAGAATATTTTTGGGAATGCTAATTCTTCTGCATCTTTTTCCAAGAAAACACTGACTGGAATATTTCCTTCTCCTGGCGCAAAGTGGTAAATAAGATCCCTTTCATTTGGTTCTATAAAGTCTTGAGCAGAAAGCAAAGTGTCAGACATGCCAGACATTATTTCATTTTCATCAATTTCACTCCATTGATCTTCATTGTCATTTTTCTCTGCTGGAACAGTTTCTACATCAGAAGACAGTTTATCGTCAAGACAGCCATCTGTTTGGTGTTCCACAGATGTTTGTGTATCTGTCTCTGCTACAGGTTCATTTACTGTATGATGAAGATTCCATTGTTCATTAAATGTGATGTGGTCTTTGTATAGGGATTTCTTAGATAGATACTGAGCACAATTTCTAACAATTTCTGGTCTGATGTTTATGCTGTATATGTGATGTTTGTATGTTAGGCGGCGCTTAAGTGTAGCTTTGATAGTGGCTGTTTCTGAAGGCAATCGCGGAAGGCTGGAAACAGTTGTTTCAATATCTGCAGGTACTAAAACCATATTTCCATGAATAAACTTTTGCCTGCCTCTTGGAGCTTCATGTATTTTCATGAAAGGAAGTCTAACAGCAAGAAGATTTTGTTCCAAAGGGTTGAGATCTTGCAACATATCCTGGTCTGGAAAAAACATTTTATTCATTGCAGACATCGGCGGAATTTTTCTCTTCTTTATGTATGACTTACATGTATGACAACACCATGTTTTCTCACCAACACTAACTATATTTGGTAAATCTTTTAGAACTGTATTATTGTTAAAATTTTCTCTCTTAAATTCTGTCACAGAGTGCTTGTAAAATAACTGTTTACAGCTTGTACATATGTATACAGGTCCACATTGGACAGTTTTATGAAATTTCTCTATTAATTCCTCTATAGTTGCTTGCTGCTTTTGTTGTTTATTTTGGTATTTATGACAAGATTCTCTTTTTCTATAATGTTCATCAGTTCGCTTTCTCTTTTTGGCTAGGGTATCTCTATTGTTTTTAGTTTGTCTGTAGTCTACATCTGAACGTTTTTCTTTTCTTCTGCATGTATCTTGTTTTTGTTCCAATTGTCTAAAATCAGCATGTATACGTTTTGCTTTTCTTCTAGTTGTATCCTGATTTTGTTGCAATTGTCTATAGTGCACACATGAACGTTTTTCCTTTCTGGAAGTGTTATCTCGCAGTTTTTCACTTTGTCTATAGGCCACATCTGAACGTTTTTCCTTTCTCGAAGTGTTATCTCGCAATTTTTCACTTTGTCTATAGGCCACATCTGAACGTTTTTCCTTTCTCGAAGTGTTATCTCGCAATTTTTCACTTTGTCTATAGGCCACATCTTAACGTTTTTCCTTTCTCGAAGTGTTATCTCGCAATTTTTCACTTTGTCTATAGGCCACATCTGAACGTTTTTCCTTTCTGGTACTGGTCTCTCTTATTTTTTCACTTAATTTATAGTCCACGTTTGAACGTTTTGCTTTTCTGGTGAAGGTTTCTCTATTTTTTTCTAAACATTTATAGTTCACATTTGAACGTTTTTCCTTTCTTGTGGTCATCTCTCGCTTCTTTTCATTTTGTTTATAGATAACATCTAAACGTTTTTTCTTTCTTGTTGTCGCCTCTCTATTTTGTTCACTTTGTTTGTATGCCACATCTGAACGTTTGATCTTTTTTGTGCTTGTCTGTCTATTGTTTTCCGCTTGTTTATATGCCACATCTGAACGTTTTATCTTTTTATGGCTTGTCTGTCTATTGTTTTCCGCTTGTTTATATGCCACATCTGAACGTTTTATCTTTTTTGTGCTTGTCTCTCTAATTTTTTCAGCTTGTTTATATGCCACATCTGAACGTTTTATCTTTTTTGTGCTTGTCTCTCTAATTTTTTCAGCTTGTTTGTATGCCACATCTGAACGTTTTATCTTTTTTGTGCTTGTCTCTCTATTTTTTTCAGCTTGTTTGTAGTCTGCATCAATTCGTTTACTTTTCCTGATTTTTGTCTGGGTTTGTTTTTCAGTCTGCTTATAAACATAGTCTTCACGTTTTTGTTTCTTATTTGTCCTATCACGAGCTCTTTCTTTTTCTTTGTACTCTGGATTTGCTCTCTTACGTGCCATAAGGTCTTTCATATACATTCTTCTCTGAAGAATTTTGGATGATTGTGGAGTGGATGATAAACGTGTAAGGTTTTCTGACCCGTAAGTAGAAACTTTTGGTATTTTGTATCCACTTGGAATATGCGGAGCACAAATATTTAGTGTACTGGCCTTCTGAGGATTACTATAATTTTGTTCACAAGAGTACATTTGTTCTGTACATACAGTTTTCATGAAATGTGAATCGCTTACACTTTTGCTGTTCGTGTTTGCATCTAGTTCTGGGAATGGAAGTAATTGTCTGGATGATATACATGTTCTTAAATGGTTCCGAACACTTTTTATATCATAAGAAATATTTGTAGGATTATGTCCTAACACACAAGAGAATGCAAATGCTATTGACATTACACCACATACTGGTTCAATTGATTGTTGCACAACATTTTCATATATCAAGTTTGTCACAATTTCAGGACGATAAATAACTTGTAGTTGCACAGTTACTTCTGTGAGATGACATCTTGAGCGCAAGGAATCATAAACAAACAATTGCTGAGTTGTGCTTTTGAAGTAGGAAGTTACCCAATGTCCAGTTATAGGATGGATGTGTAAAGAGTCTCTATTCAAAGGCAATGGTAAGACTACATTTGAGGTATCTTCATGAAACTGCCTCGTTGACATGAAATGAAGCTGTGCTGGAGTGTAGAATCCAATGTACTCAGAATAATTGTCACCACAATACAGTTTGATGATGTTTATGGCAGCAGTGATAACGTCATCATTTATTTCAGTAAAGTCATCACCAACCATTGTAATCAATGACTCTGCGTTATATGCAGGTGAAGCCGATGACTGAAATGAAATAATTCATAAATTATCACACACGATTATGTAACAGTATTTTAATATGAAACACAGGATTATTTATTCAGGTATCAAGATGTCAAAAGACACCTGCAGATGTTATAAAATGCCAAGAAATGTTAAATTCTTCTGAAATGTGGAGCTATTATATTTTTGAAAATGGAGACATTGTGAGGTTGAAAGTTATAGAATTTATTTATCATCTAAAATATTTATTATACTAGTACATACCAAATTCTGTTTACGTAGTTTGTCGATAGCCCTTTTCTTCTGAGCTGACTGCTTTCTTGATAGTGGCATGGTTCACAGTGTAAATGTCAGAATACTGTTATTCTTTCTGTATTTCTGCAGCCTGAAATTTTTATTTCAACATTAGCACATGTATATCAAACTGAAAAAGGAGAATATCTATTCTATACATGTATAAAGTACACATTATGGCTTAAATATAAAACCAACAATAACAGTTGCATGAAAATGAGCAGATATATAATGTATCAGTTTTAAAGTTCCAACCATTCAATGTAGAAAATAGAATATTCTTGAAGAAAATAAATTTTATTTTTGAGACTTTTTCTTAATATGAACAGAATAAAAAGTTATTAACTGAAATAAAACAAGAGCTGTCCTTATTGTTACAAACATAGATATATAATTTATCAGTTTTAAAGTTTCAACCATTCTATGTAGAAAATAGCATCTTGATGAAATTAAACTTTATTCATATGAATAAAATAAAATAAAGTTATTAACTGAAATAAAACAAGAGCTGTCCATAATATGAATAAAATAAAATAAAGTTATTAACTGAAATAAAACAAGAGCTGTCCATATTGTAACATACACATTCATTTAAAATGAAATCCTTCATTTCAGAAATATCATTTTTATAATCAACTAATGAATAATAATAAGGAAAATAAAGTGTTTTAAGAAACTTTCTTTTTTCTTGTAAATGTAAAATTAACACAATATATTGTATTTTTTATACAAGATTTTAACTAAAATGAAAAAAAATTGGCTGTTGTTAGAGTTCTTCAATTAAGAGCAAACAATTTTCTTTTTAGTGTGCAAATGCATATTAAAGCTCTAAAATGCAAATGTTAAGTCATTCAATTTTCATTCTTTGGAGCTCTACACTCTTTATTAGCTTATTATTTTGTTTCCCCAAGATTAGTCTGAATATTCGTCAGTCTGATTTTTTTCTTCATCATGTTTGCGCAGGCTGGGTTCAATCAGAGAATCATCTAGAAGTTGACTCATGAAAGATGAATCCTGCATATCTTGTTGTAAGTCTTCATCAACGGCTGTTTTTGAAGACTGGGTAGATGACTGTGTTGCTTTTTCCTGGCTAGATGAAAGCGTGTCAATGTCTTTCCTCATTTTCTTAAACAGATCATCTGAATCTTTCAGTTCTTGTTTGTATTTTTTATTTTCATCTTCAACTTCCTCTAGCCTCCTTTTCATTCTCTGAAGATTTCCATTTGTGTAATTGTATGCATTGTGCATCTTGTTCATCTCATGCAGAATGTTATCAGTATACTTTTTTAGTTTATCATTACATTGTTGTAACAGTGGTACTTTGTTGTCACCTCCTGTAAGGACAACTCCCGCAATCTGAAATCCAGTGGCTTTAATATCTTCTAAATTCTTCTTGATATACTCCATGTTCTGAAAATAAAGGATTTTCTACAACTACCTGGCCACCAAGCAAGCAAAGAAGTGAAAGAAAGCATTAAAAAATCTTTTGACTAGTACAAAAAAACTTTTCATGTCAAACCATTTTTCCTGGTGCTGTAGAATATATATAATTAAAATTTTAATTTCATTTTTATTTGCAAAGATGAATCATCAATTTGTATATTAACTGAATGAAGCAGTCAAAAGATCTCTTAAAGAATGAAATGTTAGCCCATGACATTCAGCCATAACAAAAAACCCACCACAAGCACAGTTAAAGCAGTGTTTGTAAGATAAAGTTATATAAAATTATTCAATGTTCTAATGTTGTAGAAGTGTTCCTTTAGTATAAAATTTGTGCCATAAACAATAGACAGTATCATTATTATTATTACTTTTGTAACATTTTAAGCATTAGACAAAAAAACACAGAAGTTCTAAACTTAGAATAAATGAGACGGGACAAAAACTTAAAGTGAACTTTCCTTGCACTGCTAAAACTGTATGAATATACAATATATAAGGAGAAGCAAACAGCACAACATAAGTACATTAAGACATGCAACACAACATCAAACAGTTAGATATACAGAGCATTTTACACAGAATGCTATAGGAAAATATATACAATAATGTTAGACTACAATAATGTATAACATGAGTAAAAAGTAGTGGGTGTTTTGATATGTTACCGGGTACACCACACATCCTGTAACAACTACTTGAGTGTTGTAATAAAAGTTTAAGATCAGATACAAATACTTGAAAAAAATGTATGTAGAACAAAAAAATATTACTAATGAGTAGGAAATTATGAAAAGATGTGATTTGGTATTGTTACAGATGTTCTAGGAGGTATGTCATGGAACAATCCAGCTTCTAACTATAGTTTACAGCATTTAGAACCTGGACTGTTTTTGAAAGATGACTGTTGCAGAAAGAACTACTGAAGTATAAATTTCATGAATGAGGTGTTCTTAGTTAAATTTGGTTAATGAAAATTCTTAACCACTAAGTCACCAATTGCATTGAGAAATGTAATAAAATTATATGACAGATATGCATTAAGAAAGACACAGCTTCTTTTCAATTGGAAATGTGTCCACAGAAAATAAGTGCTCACACTTATCAGTTAGTCTTGAATTAATAAATGAATAAAAAAAATTGTTACTTCAGTAAAACAGCCATCTTTCATTGTACCCATTTATGAAGGAAATACAATGTATACATAAATTAAACAAATTGATATATAAACACATTTAAATAAAGTATTACCTTCTTCAAAAAGCAATCCTCCTTTATAGCTGAAGAACCTTCATATATATATACAGTTGCTGTTTCCAAAGCACCACCATCAAGTTCTTATCTTGTATGTAAAAATGCTACGACGTATGAACGTAAAGACGCCAGGGGTATAACATAATATACTATTAATACATAATATTTTTTAGGGTATATAATTAAAATTGTACTAAATATAAGTGATCATCCAATTAAGTATGACAGTTGTAAAACTGTTTTCAATATTAAGGTCATTTGATATTGACCTTTGATCTTGTGACCCGAATACAGATCTTTTTTTCAATATAGGCAATCATGCTATGAAGTTTGAACACTGTAAGCCAAATGGAACTTGTGTGTAATGCTCCAGAAACCACAATTTTCAGTGTTAACATCATTGTGACCCTGACCTTTTCACCTTATGACCCTAAAATCAATAGGGGTCATATATTGTACATGGCTGTTCATCCTATAATATTGTGGGCCACATGGAACTTAAGTTATGCTCCAGAAACTGTTTTCAGTTTTAAGCTAATAGTGATCTTGACCTTTGACCTTGTGACCCCAAAATCAAAAGGGGTCTTCTACTTAACATGGACAATCATCCTATGAAGTTTGAATATTGTGGGCCACATGGAACTAAAGATATGCTCCGGAAACTGTTTTCTGTTTTGAGCTAATAGTGACCTTGACCTTTGACCTTGTGACCCCAAAATCAATAGGGGTCTTCTACCCAATATGGACAATCATCCTATGAAGTTTGAATATTGTGGGCCACATGGAACTTAAGTTATGCTCCAGAAACTGTTTTCAGTTTTAAGCTAATAATGACCTTGACCTTTGACCCTGTGACCCCAAAATCAATAGGGGTCTTCTACTTAATATGGGCAATCATCCTATGAAGTTTGAATATTGTGGGCCACATGGAACTAAAGATATGCTCTGGAAACTGTTTTCTGTTTTAAGCTAATAGTGACCTTGACCTTTGACCTTGTGACCCCAAAATCAATAGGGCTCTTCTACCCAATATGGACAATCATTCTATGAAATTTGAATATTGTGGGCCACATGGAACTAAAGTTATGCTCCGGAAACTGTTTTCAGTTTTAAGCTAATAGTGACCTTGACCTTTGACCTTGTGACCCCAAAATCAATAGGGGTCTTCTACCCAATATGGACAATCATCCTATGAAGTTTGAATACTGTGGGCCAAATGGAACTTAAGTTATGCTCCGGAAACCAAATTGCTAACGGACGGACGGACGTACGGACGGACGGACAGACAGACAGACAGACGGACGCCAGGTGGTATAACATAATATGCCCTTTCGGGCATATAAAAAACAACAACACATTTTCTGTAGTATTTTTTCAAGTGTTGTAAAATGAATACGAAATTCCTCTTATGCCGCCAATTATTTTTAGAACACAAACATATAAGTTTTTTTATTTGATTTATTCAAATAAACATTAATCATTTCAGCGCCCGCAAATATCATTTACAAATTAAAGTTTCGTAAGATATGTTGATGAATTCCCGATGCTAAACTGTAAGTCATTCGTATATATATGCGTTTTTGTTTTTTTTTTGTTGTTGTTTTTTAAGCCTCTTATTCTTTAATATTTTTTTATGTATCTCATAATCTGTATTGAAAATTTGAATTTTATTACACATGGACTATCAAATTATGATGCGTTGTCCTAGAATTGAATAAACTTTCTGATTACACAATACGGGATCATTCATTTGATTGAAGACTGATCTTTGCGTCTTTCTCTGAAATAATTATTTCCTTGTTAAAACATATTTGTCATTTAACTGTTCACTTTACAGCTATATGATATAGCGGTTTATGAGCGTTTTCCGCGTACAGCCTCCTAGGGTGTACTAATAAGTTAGTTTTCCTTAGTTATCACGCAAGCACGATCCATGTCTCTGATGTAAGCGACAATTTACCATTATTTGTCTTTAAAAACTATTAAGGACTATTAATGGTTTTATATCAACAAAAGAACATGCATGATATTGAGACTACGGTGTTGCAACGTTCTAGTTAATGACCCGTCATAAACAGTTGGTCGCTGCGTAGTAATTGGAAAATTGTTATCAAAAAATAATAAAGATTATTTGCCACCTAATTAAAGCATTTACTTATAAATTTTCATTTATGCTTTTTGTTAAAAAAATTATTGAAAAAGTTATTATGTAGAAGGGTTTTCATACCAGAACTATTAATTACAGACGTACGTATGCCCAAACCTGATTTACCGTGGCAGTATGACGTCACGGAGTAGTTGATTTTGAAAAAAGAACAAACAAAAATCAAGAATTTTTCAGAGATATTTTTCTGATATGAAATTAAAGAATGAAAAATATTTTCATATGGTAATTGTCTGTGATGAGTGATAAGTCTAGCTTAGAAAAAAATCAAGGTCTATTTTTTTGACCTGATTACCGCGGCAGTAAGATTTGACGGACGGTATTAACATTGGGTCGGCATAGCCTCCCCAAAAACTCTTTGTTACTACTTTGCTTTATAAACAAACATTCTGACTACTATGTCTACTGCTTCATAGAGAAATAGTCTCTCTTAAAGCTTTCAAGACAATATGAAAACATATATCAACAATAAAAGGCAAAAATTAAATAAACGCATCCTTTAACAAACTAGCAACAGAGAAATACTGGCAATAAACCTAGCAGGGCCGCAAACAAAACTATGAGGGCACAAGGGTGAAACATGGATGGGGCGCTACTAAAAACACTTTGATTCTTTGCCTGAGCTTTCTGACTACTTCTAGCATGGAAACCTTCTGACTACTTTGCCTAGAGCTTCATTTAGAGACCCTTTGATTACCCTCCATTTGGCTGCATAGAGAAAACCTGTGAATGTTTTGCCTATTCCCTCATATAATGAACCATCTGACTTCTTTGCCTTTTGTTTTATATAGAAAACTTGTGACAAATCTGCAAATTACTACAAAGAGAAACCTTTAGAATTCTTTGCTTATTGCTTCATAGAGAAAATTTCTGACTACTTTGCCTATTGCTTTATAGGATAAGCTTTTGAATATTTTGCCTATTACTTTATAGGGTAAGCCTTTGAATATTTTGCAAATCTGACTATCAATTGCTTTTTAAAACTTTGCATATTATATTATATAGAAACCTTCAAATTTTGCTTCAAAGAGTAATCTTACTTTATACACTCCTTTGGAAGCCTGTAAATTACTAGGAACAGGAAAGGGTATGATATTTGTTTTACAGAACTTGAAATGTTTATGGTGATAAACTTTTTTTTGTAATAGCCACAATAAAGCTAGCTATAAAATCTTTCACTTTGTTAAGAATGGAGCGTAACTTTATAGTGCTGCTTCACTGAGATATCATCCTGTAGACACACCTATAGTTTTACACTGACACTGTTTGGATGGGTCCTAAAACTTTTCTCATATTAGGTTGAGGGCAAGGTTTGGCAATAGTGGTAACATTATGATGATGATGATGATATTTGACCCCTATGACCTTCTGAAAATCAGGCTATGCCTCTATGCCCACTAGACAGTTAACCACTGCTGTAATGCAAGCAGAATGATCAAATTTTATAACAAATTTCAAACATTAAATAAAGTGAAGCATCATGTGAGGTGACAAAACATTTGTTACATCTGTCTAACAGGTTGTTTGCTTTTCTTTTTCCTTTTTGCTAATGCTTGAATTAATTGGCTGTTAAAGAAAAGATCAATCTGTTGTTTACACAAAAACCAGACAAGAAAACAACTCTGTCAGTGAGAAAGAGTACATTAATGTGATCCATCTTCAGTAGTGATTAAGGCTAGACATAATAAATCTTACTTTTGGTATATAACTTTCTACAATAAATACATAAAATTAATCTACTGTCTTGGATATACTTGTCATCTTTACTAAGTTTTCATTAATTAGTTTAGTGTTACATCTAGTATACCTGGTTCTAGTAGACAGTAAAGCAGAATTTCTTTTTTTCATATCAATTGTGCTAATTGATAAGGCATTACAGTCATGTGTATGAAAAAATATTAACCTATTTCAAATTGTCAGATTAATATCAATCATTTAAATGAAAAGAATGACAATTGATGAATTTGTCCATAAATTATTCCAAGAATTGGCCATTGTGAATGATTTATTCATCTGTTTATTTCTTTTTAATATACGGTATATGTACATACAGTAATTTTAAATGTACTTTCAGTGTCAGACATCAATAAGCAGTTACCTAAGCATTGTCAGATACCTACGGTTGATAAGTGTTAATGTTTTGGCTGTAGGTATCGGAAGATATTACCTAGGTCCACTACCAAAGTCACTATCCAATTCTCAACATAAATTAACTGGAGCATTAAGGATAATTTATGTTTATCTTATTATCTTTAAAGAAATAAAATCAATGTACATTCATAATCAAAGATTTTTGGCATTTACCCTTCTTGTCAGTATTCGGGTAATGATTTTTGAAAGTTTCTACTGTCTTAATAGCAAGAAATCTGTTAGCTTTGAAACAGAACTTGTGTAACTTTTTTGAAGATAGGGTCTACAGTAGGTTTGACTAATATATTGGGAAGCAAAAATAACCTTACCTTATGGTTACATAAACTGCAACAATTGACTATAAAGGCAACTGGTGTTCAAAGAGATAATATTCAGGAAAAACCCTCTTTACTCTTTTACTCCCCTACCAAATAAATGTGTGTGTGTGTGCACATGTGTGCTTATCACTTGTGTCTACTAAAGGTCAAGGTCACACTTGAAAGTTAATAACAGAATGCGAAATATTAGATCAATGCTTAATCCTTTACCCCTTCAAGGATTTTTTTTTAACTTTCAGGGCTCTCGCAACTGTGCAATTTCGACAACTTAGTCATCTAAAGTTTCTGAAATTCGCCTAGTTTGAACATCAAAGCGAAATCGACTTCGCCGCGCTCTTTTTGCTCAAATATGGAAGCCACTGCTTCAAATCTGCCTTCAAAGAAATATAAA
Organism: Ruditapes philippinarum; assembly: GCF_026571515.1. Classification (NCBI taxonomy): domain Eukaryota; kingdom Metazoa; phylum Mollusca; class Bivalvia; order Venerida; family Veneridae; genus Ruditapes; species Ruditapes philippinarum. The sequence continues at coordinate 113,333 of NW_026851615.1, forward strand.
AAAAAATTATAATAATAAATTCTGTGACCAAATCAGCAGTAGGGGTATTAGTCACTCCTATGACAAAGCTCTAGTGTTTCTTTTTTCTTTTTGATAGCCTTGCGATTGCAAGTGTATATATTGTTAACTCACACAAGCTGTCTCACTTTTACATAATAAATCTTTGGCAGTGGTAAAACTGAAGATAGAATCAATGGAATAACAACAGAACAATGTACATTCATAAAACTGATACCTTTATTGTAAAAGGTTCCAATTACATTTGTATACATTTATTTATTCTCTAAAAAAAGACAAAAAAGCAACATTATATATAAGGGAAACAATAATGAAACAAAATTACCATTAACATGTCTTTAAATACAATAATTGACAAGAACATAATAACATGAAATGTTATCCTAAAACAGCTGTATCCCTACATATGACTTAAAGACTGCATTATACCAAGTTGTCCCTTTTTGTATTGTATAAGCTTTGCCATCAACAAAAAATATATTAACTAGGACTCTAGAAAAGTTTTGAGACAAACAAAACTTTAGCTAAATGATTTGAATCTTCTTTTCCAAAGTTGAAACTACCATATTCATTTATCAAACAACTGGATCATAAATTTTCCAATCGCGTCATGACAAAACCAACATAGTGCGTTTGCGACCAGCATGGATCCAGACCAGCCTGCGCATCTGCGCAGTCTGATCAGGATCCATGCTGTTCGCTTACCAACCCTATTACAAGTAGAGAAACTGATAGCGAACAGCATGGATCCTGATCAGACTGCGCGGATGCGCAGGCTGGTCTGGATCCATACTGGTCGCAAACACACTATGTTGGTTTTGTCATGGCGCGGCTCATATAGAGAGGTTATAGAATTAATACTTCTAGCAATGTTCAAAAAAGGAAGTAATGGATGGCTTTACATGAAGAGAAGAAATGGAATAAATTTATCTTTTATTAATCATAAAGGGAGGTAATATGATAAATTCATAAAGGGAATATACTGTAATACATGTAGATTCTTTTTCATACAGAAAAGTAATAGAATAAATATATCTATTATAGTTCATAAAGGGAGGTTATATGGTAAATTCATAAAGGGAAGTAATAGCATTAACGAATAAATTCAGTCATGTTTATAAAGGACCTAATGAAATTTATAAAATTTAATGTAATCATGTTTATTAAGTGGTTTTACAAAAGATGATGATAACGTTTATAAATTCAATTAAATTTTATTCTCTGTATTTATAGATGTTCATGCCTTCAAAAAACATTGAAAAAAAAAAAAAGTGTTCTGTATCTGTTATAATAAACATAAAGTTTATCTTCCCCCCCCCCCCCTTATTTTATTGTTATAAGCTAATAAGACAAATTGGGCATTTGGTAATTCAATAATATATGCACATAAAATTGAGATATATAATAGAGCAATGAACTTTTACAACATAATTCATTTTGATTATCTTAAAATTATATAATTTTTGTACACTAAAACCCTGTGAGCCATATCTGTTTCCTTAATTTGCATATTAGATAAACAATAACATACTTAGAGAAAACTATCTTTATTATCAGGGGCTGTTTCAAAAGTTGTAAAAAGAAACTTCAGGTTTGCTTTATTTCATACCCCACATTTCATATTTTTTAGTGTAACTAAGTGCTGCATTACATTTTGAATTATCTTCTTTTGGTATTTTAAAGGTTTTCAGAATCAAAACACTATAACTGTAGCCAGTTGTAGAGATGTCAAGAGGCTAAAGTTTTTTCTCTCTCACTTTATTCAATGTTGCATTTGGTTTGTAGCCAATATATGCGACACCCCAAAAGAGTTAGATATTAAATTCATGGTATTGCATAGTAAAACAGTTGTCTTGTTTGCCACCGGTTACCCATCTTGCCTTGTTTAAGAAGTGTCCCTGGTTTTTATTATAAGCCCAGCATAGAGCACCAGTACATTTGGCCTTGGCCTAAAAGACCTTTAATATTGTAAGTTTTTTTTTGTTTGTTTTGGGGTTTACATCACATCGACACAGTATAGGTCATATTGCAACGTTCCAGCTTTACTGGTGGAGGAAGACCTCGGGTGCCCTTCCATGCATTATTTCAGGCACGAACAGTTACCTGCGTAGAACCACCGACATTCCATAAGCTAGCTGGATAGCTTCCTCACATGAAAGAATCCAAAGTCCCTGTTCGAACCCACAGAGGTGAGGGGCAAGTGGTTTGAAGTCAACGACCTTAACCACTCGGCCACGGACACCCCTAATATTGTAAGTGGTAAGGCAGGGGATCAAATCTGCAACCCCTGGCCCCAGATTACTTAACTAGAAACAGTATGTTACCACTGCATCACTGTAGTACAACTAATTGTACTGCACGACGAGATATTGTGCTATTTTCGTGTCTGCCAGGCGAGATTCTGCCCCAGAACGAAAACATCTCAGAATCAAGCTTTGGCACATCAACATATTTTGACTATGCATCACAGATGCACTCCAGAGAGACCGCAGGTGTCCAAGTCTGCATGGTTTTATACAGTTAACCAAAACCTATAATTTACACAATTAGCCTTCAAAAAGATACTGCTAATAAATAAACTTTAAATTTTTTCCACACCTGAAGAAAAGGAAAGTGTGCACTATAAACCTAAGTAATCATAATAAATAACCTAAAATGATTTGTTTTTAGTTTAATTAAAGTATTTCTGAGAGATAAATATTTATGTGCTAATATTTTTGTTTGTTACATAAACTGTAACTGATTTCAACTGTTTAGCAGTCTATCAGATTCAATGCTGACAAAATAATGTTTAAACTATAGTGGGCTGCATTTAAATCTTACTTGTGTCTCAAAACTTTTTTAAAGTACATGCATGTTAGGTACATTCATCATCTTATATAAACCAATAATAACACAGTTATCTTCCCTGTATTCCAATATACCATCACTATTAAGTGCAATATGTGAAAATATTACCTTCTTCTACACCTCTTGAAAAATTGTTTTGTCATTAAAATACATGTACACAAAAACATGTACAATACTGTTTTGTTTTTATCAATTATGAATAAATATTGCATAAATTAAAAGAAAGAGAAAAACACCAATTCATTAACAATTAGATCTAACATTCTTTTAAAGGAAATTGAGATCCTGTTTTAGTACCATAAAAATACCCTGCTAGAAACAAACCATACAAAATAATATTTAAACCACATGTCTAACTGAATGAAAAACAGTTTTGCCATAACCTTTCTACAAAACACTGTCAAATTGAAAATCTGTCTCTAAAAACACAACATTTACAGAAATAAATTACTTTCGTACTAAATAACAAAATATTATATATAACTCAGACAGTCCATAAATTGACAAACACAAATTAAAAAAAAAATCTGTGTTTATTTCTATCAACTTTATACTGGTTTGGCTATTTAAAGGTACATCTAGACTTGATGAACTTAACCATATATGTATGTATGGCTATGCAGTTTGGCTATGCAGTTTGTTTCAGGCATAGACAGGTCATCTGGGTAATGCATACCTTTATCTCAATTGAAGACCTCAACATCCCATACCATATTTGACTAATTAAATAACTTGACCTTAACAATAACTTGGAAGATTTCTTCAACTATTTCAAAAACCTGTTGGAATTATAGACATTTTATTCAGACAGTTAATGAGACATTAAATCTTAACATCATACGCTTTTCAAAGACAATAAATAGAGACAAATTTTGAAATAGAAGGGCAGAAAACAGATAGACGGACATATTGACATACAGGCTGAAAAATAGCAGATAAAGCAGTTATTTAAACCTCTGTCTAGTTTTCAGAATATAAAGCGCAACACATATATACTATTAGTTATAAAGATCGTTGACAGGTTATATGGCCCTATATAAACGGCTATTTGTAAAAATAACCCGAGCCGTTAGGCGAGGGTTATATTGCAAACAGCCGTTTATATACGGCCATATAACCTGTCAACAATCTTTATAACGAATTTATAATACAGCAAGCATCATTTTTAGAGAAAAAATTAAGATTTCCTCATGAATCGACAGCAGCCGTGTATATAAAACTATATAAACGTCACGATTATCCAATGAAAAATGACGTTACAAACGTGCAGTATTATAAATGTGTATATCAAGTTGCATTTTGTTTACTTTTGTTAAAACAAGTACCTTTAGCTTTAACTGATTACCGGTTCATAATGACATTTTGAGGCAAAAACATCAACAACAATATATCAAAACATAGTATCAAAACTATTCCTGTAATTAACTAACCATAAATTTCCTAAATTTGTGAAATGGACATGCCCTGCTATGAATCTGGAACAGTCCATTTAAATATCAGGGATTTCAGTGTAAAAATACACAATAAATTATTAACTCATTACCTTTACACTCCTAAATTTGTGTAATGAACTTGCTCAGCTTTGAATCTGGAACAGTCCATTTAAATTTTTTTGAACTTGAAACTCTTAACATCACTTTATTCATCAACACTCAATGTCATGGAATTTTTTTTTCTTTTCTAGCAGCTTAAAATCATGAAGAAAAGCAAGTCAACGAATAAAAATATTATCTTAAATAACAAGATTTTCATCAATATAAAAATGCCTAAAATCAGATGTCCTTCAAGTGAAATGGAGTCAAGATTTTTGTATGTGAAAGCCTTTAATTAATTCCGAAGTTGAGAAGAAAAGAAATCATAAAAAAAACCTGTGACCAATCCATTTTAATAGAGGATTTCCTGGTATTTAAACAACAACAAAAAAATTGAAAGAATAAAACCTTAAAACCCATTCCATTTAAATTTCTTATTAATTTCATGTGTTTGATTCATAAACTACGCAGTATTCTTTTTTAAATTTATTCAGATTTTAGGTGATTCCTTACTGAAATGACCTAAAACAGAACTCCTAGTATCTTTTATGTTAAAACTACACATCAATTGTATTTAATCACTGTAGTTATCACACCATTATCAAAACAGGCAAGTTTCAATTTTTTATGTGGCTCAAATTTAAGTCAGTGTTTTTCCCAGTTTAATTCAAGAGGAGGTTTAGTACCTTTCATGAAATTTCTGACACAAGAGGGCACTTGGGTTGAACAACTGATCCAAAAGGCAGATTGATAGCTTCTTTATTGTCATACTAACATTGCAAACATAAATAAATAAAATGTAAAGTTTCAAGTACAATAAACAGATCTAGATTATATTTTAAAGAAAAAAAAAAATCAGCAAATGTTAAAAATTCTTTCATAATGAGTTCTTCTATCCATGTATGACAAAATAAAACATGTATAAACTGACTAGTTTTTAGAATATTACCAGTCTTTAGTCAAAAATATTAAGTTTTTAGACAATAATACACAAAAGCTCCTAGTCTAGAAAATATACTTGAAAGCAGTACATATACACATATAACAACTGATATGTAGTTCTCCAAAATATATAAAGGGAGAGCAGAATGATGAAGTTGAAATGTATCAGAGCAAGATTTATCTCCCTTGAACAACACAAAAATGTGAAGTTTTGAGGACATTGAAAATCACAACTTTACTTTGCTTTTTCTTCTTATGAATTATTATTAACTTACTGTCATCACCATTAAAACAAAGCTGAAAATCTTATTATTTCAAGAATTATTTTTAAAGATCACACCAAGCACAGTTGTTTTCATTATCATATCACAAAAAGCATATTAACCAATAAATCTTATGATCAAGTGAGATAAAACATCTATGATAAAGGGAGACAATATTCAAGACAGATATTTCTTTATGTAAAAAAAAGAATAAATTCTCAAGTTAAAAAATAAATCATATTAAATATATATTTATGATTAGGCACTTTATATCAACAGAGAGTTTGATTAATTAATTTCTAAAACCTTTACATTTTTTATATTTGTAAATGATAAATAGAGGTAAATACAGCTGTAGCATTTGCTGACAAAAATACAGACATGGCACTTTTGAAAAATGATATGAGCCGCATCACGACAAAACCAACGTAATGCGTTTGCGACCAGCATGGATCCAGACAAGCCTGCGCATCCGCGCAGTCTGATCAGGATCCATGCTGTTCGATATCAGTTTCTCAGCATGGATCCTGATCACACTGCGCAGATGCGCAGGCTGGTCTGGATCCATGCTGTGCGCAAACACATTAAATTGGTTTTGTCATGATGCGGCTCATATATAAATATACTTTTGGAACTGAATAATTCAGTTAGAAATTACATAATATTATATTTTTTATCTTATTTGCATTTGATAAACAATTTAGTAAATTTTCAATTAAAAATTAATGTTTCTGTAACCCTACATTGGTTTTCTTACACATAGCAAAAATCATATTGAAGACACACAACAAAATACATATATACTTAAAGATATACTATGCTCATCCTAAAGTAAAATATTTAAATCACAGAAATTTATTGAAATCTATAAAATTCTTACTGAATATGTCTCATTTGAATAAACTATGTATGGGTAGCTGTGTTCCCTATTACAGATCAAGTAAAGTTGGCCTGCTCTTAACAACAATATACATTCATATTGTGACTAAGGTTCCCACATTTACAATTTTTGTAAACATTTACATGATTGCTAAAAACCCGAAACCATGCCATTTAAACTGTGGTAATTCTATGTACTATTCTTTACCCTGTATTGGAGTTGCCAAATGATGACTCAATACTTTCTATTTAATACAGGTACAAATAAATAGTGTTCAGGGCTAATCCCAAGGGAGTCAGCACATATTTCCTGCATTGTATCCCCATTTCAATCTTTTGAAAGATCAAAGGAAATCAACTTTACCAAAAATGTATTATGTCATGAGCTGGTATTGCAAGGTGATGCCATGTGGAGAGTAATAAACACCCTTATTCCGTTTTTTACTTTGGTATAAATCAATTAGAATTGATAAAATTCATGATCACAGGCAATGATAAGATATTTTGTAAGACTATGTGGTCAGTTTGTTTAAACGGTAATTAATAAAGTAAACATTATTATGACTAATACGTTTAAATGTGTAACTTTCAGGGCTTTAATGGTGACAACCTATAGTGTGTAGATTTCTAAACATAGCATATCTACTTTGTGTGAAGTTAAAACATGTTTATTTAATATTTACAAACAGACAGTGCACAATGTAGTAATTATCAATATTTCCCTGTATCAAATTTGAGCATAGTATATCTTTAAATTCAAACATATTAATACAGAAAACTTGCAATAGAAAAACAAACAATTTAAAATATATGATATATTGACTAAACAACCTGGTAATGCCCATAGGGTTAAATACCGATGTGTATGAACTTTTTACCATTGCTTACTAACTAAAATATCCCAATTAATACATATAAATAACAACAAATTTATTGAATTCTGAGATTTTATAACCATTTAATTTCTGAGACACAAATATCTATCTACATATTACACCAACTTTTTCAGAGATCAACACTTTGTACATGTTTGAAAAGCTTTAGCTTTCTCATTTTTTGTTATCTTTTATCAACATGTATTTGTAAAATGTCGAGTTGGAACACTTTTGTTGCTCCTCGTAATTTCAGTTTTATGATTATATGACACAGAATGTACAAAAATATGCCAAAATTTAATATAAAATATGCCAAATTTTATTAAACAATGTGAAAAATTTTATCATGAAAATATGTCAAGTTTCAACACAAAACATAACAAATCAAATTAGAAAATATGCCATGCTTCTACAAACGATGCCAAATTTTAACACAATACAGTCAAACGTGTATTAAGCGACCGCGCAAGGGAAACACCCAAAACGGTCGCTTAATGAAACGGTCTCTTAAGACAGTCAGCATGATATAAAAGTCAAAATTTATAAATGACATCTTTCTTATGCGGTAGGAATGCTTTTTAACTTCATTTTTATATAAATGTTGAATAATTAGTACGCTCCGATAATCCAAATGCAAAAAATAACTTTCTGATATTTATTGACAAATCGGGGTGCAAAACAGTTTTGATCCATTACGTACATGTTTGACATTTTTTCCAGAATTTGTTAACTTCTCCGTTGTTTTTCCGTGTCTCCAACACGAAAACCCTAATAGTGAAGATGTTTTCTGTTGTGCATTTTTTCATTTGAAATAAACAAACTACATCTAATTGTTACGATAAATTTAACTGCTGATCAAGTTCAAGGTCAATTCAATGCAGTCTAAATGTCAACAAGCCAAGCGTATACACCATCTCAGTAGGGGCGGAGCGTTGCATTGTTTATCCGATATTATTGGATAATACACGTCACACGTATACTTACCTTCATTTGCATACGCTAAACCGGTTTGGGAAATAGAGATTTTCACACGTTTATTTGTTGTGTTTTGATTGTTGACACTTGTCACATTACAAGGCGGCGTTCTCTAAAAACACAATTACTTGACAGGTAAAAGTGGTCGTTTAATGAAAAGCTTTATCTCAATTAGGTGACTAATTAGTGGTCGCTGGTCGAGTTGAGCAAAAGTCGCTTAATATATTAAAGATATAGAGAGAAAATGATCGGGGGGAATTTAAAGTGGTCGTTTAAGACAAAAGTCGCTTAATACACGTGGTCGCATGGGCATGTTAGACTGTATATGTCAAATTTTAACACAAAATATGCCAAATTTTAACACAAAATATGCAAAATTCTACTTAGAAACATGCCAAATTCTACCTAGAAAGAAACATCCAATGCAAGTTCAAAATAAAGAGTAATACACTAGTAAGAAACATGTCAAATTTTACAAAGAAACATGCTTTTACATAGAAATGTACCAAATTCAACACAAAATATGACAATTCGATCATGACAAATCTCAAATTTACAAATGATATCTAATTTGTAATAAATACACTGCCTCTGTTTATAACATTTCACCCAAAATATTCCCTAAATAAATGGTGAATGTAGAAGGAGGACTTTAAATTACTAATAAATATCTAAATATACATTTTGGAATAATCAGCAGAGCAATATTCCTGGTAATAACAAGAGCTGTCAGAAGGACAGCGCGCTCGACTTTTTTAGTGCTTGCCTATAAAACAAAACTTTGACAGTTAAGGGCACACAAGACTTTAACTAGGAATTTCTAAGTACAAATCAAGAAACATTTTCACAGAGTTATCTTCTCTTGCTTACAGATAGGTCTCATGATGGCACATAAGAACTCCAACTTCCAAAGTAATATCTCAAATGGTTAAGTCAACAAGTGGACAAGAATGAAAATTTTAACTGAGTTTCTAAGTCAAAAAGGGCCATAATTCAAATAAAATCCTTAACAGAATTACCTTCTCCTGCCCATGTTTTGGGACCATGATGGTAAACAAGTATTCCAACTTTCAATTTAATATCTCAACCAGTTCAGTCAAAAAGTTGACTGGTACAAAAAAGTTAACCAAGATTCTAAGTCGATAAAAGGCCTTAATTTTTAAAACAAATCCCTGACAGAGTTACCTTCTCTTGCGTACAGATGGGGTAATGATGTGAAATAGCATTAAAAGTTTCAAAGCAATATCTCAAAGGGTTAAGGCAATAAGTGGATTTTACCCATATTCAATGTATTTTCTAAGTCAAAAAGGGGCATAATTCTGTCAAAAACCTTGACAGAGTTATGTCCTCTTGTCTGTTGATGAAGGTCGTGATGGTAAACAAGTATGGTCAGTTTCAAAGCAATACCTCCAATGGTTTTGAAATAAAGTGAGGTGGTACAAAAAACTTAACCAAGCTCAATACACTTTCTAAGTCAAAAAAGGGCCATAATTCTGTCAAAAACCTTGACAGAGTTATGTACTCCTGTCTGTAGATGGAGGTTATGATGGTGAACAAGTATGGTAAGTTTCAAAGCCATACTTGTAATACTTCTGAAATAAAGTGGGGTGGTACGAAAAACTTAACCAAGGTGTGACGCCAACGCTAACGCCGACGCCGACGCCGGGGCGAGTAGGATAGCTCCCCTTTTCATAGAAAAGTCGAGCTAAAAACAGAAGATAATATTGGACTTGGTTAGAACATATTTTTGACTTCATATATAACAATACTTGCCAAATATAGCTGCCCAACTTTATGAGAAACATTATTCTCTTTAATGCAACAAGTGGAAATTTGACAGTATGTGAATATATATCTGCCTTTCTTCAGATGGTTGCATTGGTTTATTTTTGGTCTAGATTAAACTCACATTTACATTGTAAATGTTTTTATGACATTTTAACATCATTATTGGAGCAGAATCTTGAATGTATTCTTTAAGGCATGGAGTGGGCACCTGAGAAGAACCATCAACCTTCACTAAGCTACATATATTGTTCTCACATAAAATATACCTGAAGTCATCATGTTTCAAACACAGTGAGACAGTATATCAGCTTGATAGCCAAAATATTTGAACTAAAAGTTAAAAGAAACATTATTTGAGCCGCGTCACAACAAAACAAACATAGTGCGTTTGCTACCAGCATGGATCCAGACCAGCCTGCGCATCCACGCAGTCTGATCAGGATCCATGCTGTTCGTTTACCAACTCTATTACAAGTAGAGCAACTGATTAGACTGCGCGGATCCATGTTGGTTTTGTTGTGATGCGGCTCATATGTTATTATACTTTAGATATAAGTGATTTTGTTTGAACACAATTTTTATTACATGTTAGTAACAAAAATAGTAACCCTGTAGTACCATGAGTTAAAATACACTGTACTTCATATTGTTCAGATCATTCCAATAACTTAAAAAACATTAATTAATTAAAGCAATTTCTACAAACAATGGTCCGAGGTTATAAAGTGTTTTTTTAACTGAATCTTAAATCTAAGGTATATGATTGGTCATAAACCAGCACAGAATGTATATTGACCAATGAAAAACCTAAGTTTCTGGACAGACATCAGAAAAAAGTTTAATAACCTCAAGGCCAGGAGCTTTAAACACAATGCTTATTACTCAATATATGTAAAAAATAAGGTGTCAGCCCTTCAAAAAGATACAAGAAATGTTTTACAGGAAGAAGATTTACAAATGAACACAAAGAATGCAAAAGCAACAAACAACAACAAAGAAGAAAAAAAATCCAAACAAATGCAAAAAATATAACAAATAGTAAGATCTTTAAACATTTGAGTAATAAAAATATTCATAAATGAATGAGATTCCAGCAAAAAAACAGCAGTTGAGATTTTTTGAGGAAGATATTATGAGATTTATAATGATGAATGGTTCATAAAATGAGATTTTATCATCCTTAAGTTATATAATGACAAAAACATGTCGAAGTATAAGCACAGCAAGAAATACATTCAGCAGAGATAAAATTCTAATTTCAAGGTTTGATTTAATGAATTAGGCACGCTAAGACTAGAATGTGATATCTAGCTGCAAACATGACAAACAAGAGCTGTCAGAAGGACAGCGCGCTCGACTTTTTTAGTGCTTGCCTATAAAACAAAACTTTGACAGTTAAGGGCACACAAGACTTTAACTAGGAATTTCTAAGTACAAATCAAGAAACATTTTCACAGAGTTATCTTCTCTTGCTTACAGATAGGTCTCATGATGGCACATAAGAACTCCAACTTCCAAAGTAATATCTCAAATGGTTAAGTCAACAAGTGGACAAGAATGAAAATTTTAACTGAGTTTCTAAGTCAAAAAGGGCCATAATTCAAATAAAATCCTTAACAGAATTACCTTCTCCTGCCCATGTTTTGGGACCATGATGGTAAACAAGTATTCCAACTTTCAATTTAATATCTCAACCAGTTCAGTCAAAAAGTTGACTGGTACAAAAAAGTTAACCAAGATTCTAAGTCGATAAAAGGCCTTAATTTTTAAAAAACAATCCCTGACAGAGTTACCTTCTCTTGCGTACAGATGGGGTAATGATGTGAAATAGCATTAAAGTTTCAAAGCAATATCTCAAAGGGTTAAGGCAATAAGTGGATTTTACCCATATTCAATGTATTTTCTAAGTCAAAAAGGGGCATAATTTTGTCAAAAACCTTGACAGAGTTATGTCCTCTTGTCTGTTGATGAAGGTCGTGATGGTAAACAAGTATGGTCAGTTTTCAAAGCAATACCTCCAATGGTTTTGAAATAAAGTGAGGTGGTACAAAAAACTTAACCAAGCTCAATACACTTTCTAAGTCAAAAAAAGGGCCATAATTCTGTCAAAAACCTTGACAGAGTTATGTACTCTTGTCTGTAGATGGAGGTTATGATGGTGAACAAGTATGGTAAGTTTCAAAGCCATACTTGTAATACTTCTGAAATAAAGTGGGGTGGTAACGAAAAACTTAACCAAGGTGTGACGCCGACGCCGGGGCGAGTAGGATAGCTCCCCTTTTCATAGAAAAGTCGAGCTAAAAATGATCAATGGTTCACAAATTCTAAATGTGACAACTAAAATAAAATTTTGAAACACGGCCACCAATGCAATCTAAAGTGATAAAACTAAAAGCAATTTGCTAAACTGTAATGTCAGCATGTGATAACAAAAAATAAATGGGATGGTATATGAAAATTAACTCTGACCATGCTACGTACATGTATGTTAAATGGATTTTTCCTTTTTTTCACTCTGGACAAAGCAATTTATCATTTCAAAGGAAAATTTTCAAAATAATGTACTGACTGAGTATCAGAGAATGTAGACTGTGATCAGATGGCACAAATGTGCTGACTGATCTTGGTCTGCAATGGTTGCATGGATAGTTTCAGTTGCCATTAGCAGGCTTAGGGTTACGTTTAAAGTGCTTAAGAGATTCATTATGATGAATACTAAAGGTTTTATCTAATGATGCATAAACGATTGATAAAATACAAAATACTGAACTATAAAATATGCCAGGCTGCCATTAACATCTTACCCCTGTAAAAAAATTATAAAATGTTTATACTTCAAGGGTTGTAACTTGTTCCTTGATTTTACATTCTAAATGTATATGCTTTTGTATGTACATGTTTACATTCTTTAAAACACATGTATACAGACTATTTACCAAGAATTTCTTATCTTATAAGAATACTAGTAATTTAAGGTATAATGAAATACATAAAACTAATCAAGTAAGACAGTTCTATATACTAAATATATTATACAAAGTTGGTTAATAGTATTTATTCAGACTAATATCAAAATATCACAATTATTACTTAAGCACAGGTACATGTATAAAGAAAATTCAACAATGTATTTATCAACCTCCTTAATATATTTTTTTTCTCATATTTTACAGTGTACTGACACATAAGGTCATAAAGTGCTGACTGTATACCATTATAATAAGACAACCTGAATTTGTATAAAAAAATTACAAGGTGTATTTTAAAAACTAAGATTTTTTTTTACCATAAATTAATAATCCTTTTCAAGTTGAAATTTCATTTTGTTTTAGTTTCATGTAAGTATTTTCAAGAATATCCATCTTTTTTTTCATTGTCTGAACTGGTTTTTTGATACATGAGTAAAATATTCTTATATTGTAACAACAAATAATACAAAATATATGACATTTAAGGAATGGAAATTTCTGGAGAAATAGCAAAAGCACACTTCATATATAAGCATTTACATGTAGCACTATTATATTATAAAACATAGACAATAAAAGTGACTTCTTCTTTTCACAATCTTTCTCTCTCCTTAATTAGTGACAAATTGTGCGCACAAAATTTAATAAGTTATGTTTGTATTGTATTGTATACTGGTACACATTGAAATGGTGCAAAAAGGGGAAATTAACATTTCCTAAAAAGGAAAGGAATCAAAAACAGTCTAACACTTGCACAGGTATAATTCATGTACACTACAGATATTTTTACCAAAGCAAAATAATAACATCTGTTACATAGTTGGTCAAACAAAATATTTTGAAAATTTCATATAAATTTTAAACAAGTAGTTGTAAATATTTAAATAAATGTAATTTAAATTCAGTTGTAGTCAAGGATGAATCATTGTGAAATAACCAAAAAACCAAAAAAAACACAAAGTTTTCATCAAATCTATTTTCAGTCAAAAGCCTTTCTTGAAGCCTTCACTAAATTAAACCTCCATTAAATCTATTTATAGCCATAAACCTTCAATAAATCTATTTCAAGCAAAAAAATCTTCATTAAAATCTATTTATAGCCGAAAGTCTTAATCAAATCATCTACAACAGTCAATATGCATACACAAACAACATATATACTTCAAACTATGTTACAAAATTTATACTTCCATTAAAATTGAGCACTTTGGCAACATGAAATAAATGATGTAACAATCTTAAGACAATTTATATTGTGTCAGACAACTACAACATTCAATTAGTTTCACAACCACTGTAAAATATTCCCTTGATAAAATATTTTTATCACATTCAAAATGTGATATTTGTACAAATATTCCAGACATAAACCCTTGATATACTTAACTATAACTTATCTAAGCAAATAACACAGTATAGTCACATCATCTAACTCAACATTTTCAATGCAATATTGGTTTTTGCCACTATCAGGAACAATGAAAAGCTGTTTTATTTCTCCATCAGGTTTTGATTTAAAAGATGATTCAATCCAATGACTATAACAATATCTATATGTGTATGTATACTAAATACCTTAAATAATTTAATTATCATAAACTACTTAAATACTCCTCTCTCTTTCTTAAATATTGCATGTTAAAAAAAGTTTGTATGTGCAAAAAAAAACTTATTTTAACTCATCATTCAAATCCACATTTTTTGCATACTTGTTTGTATAAACAGCAATTTTCATCAAACATGGAGGGAATCTGTGTGAGGTCGCAATTTAAATATGTCAAGGTCACATCATATATGGAAGCTATTATCACACGGCCATGTAGAGATATGCACAAAATAGAAGTCAAAGGTAAAAATAAGGTCAATGAATAACAAGGTTAAGGTAAAAACTAGGTCAAGGTATAATAACTAAATAACTGAAATTATCACAAAAAATGTTGGTGAACACATGTAACATGTCCTATCAGACTTCAAATATTTCTTGCTGGTTGCCGATATCATGGTCCATTATTGTCAATGTTCTCGGCTGTGAGATGTCGTTATCATCATCGTCATCATCGTCATCATCACCTATCTCTTCCTGTATTTCTTCAAATCTGTTAAAACAACCAATGAAACAAGTCATTTTTTTACAAAAAATTAAGGCATCCAAACACTTAAAATTCATATGGAGACATCCCAGTTTAGTTGCAAAAAAAACTACAAAAAAAACTTAAGGTAGACCATGGGTAATGGGCACCATAAGGAACTGTAAAATTGACAACATAGGACAGTTATATGTCTTCAAGGTCACCTGTATGCAAAATTTAAATAAAATTTACCGTGTGGTTTATGAGTTATGGATATATTTCTGAACTAAGACTTTGCCATTAGAAGGGCTTATTTTCAGAAATGAGGAAACTGTAAATAATCTGTAATATCATCATTATAAAAAATGTTTTTCTATTGCTCATTGTTAAGAAACAAATAATAACATTTAGGTAACACATTACACAAGCCAAATGTTTGTTTCTAAACAAAATGTTCTTAATACGTATAAAAATGTTACCCTACCCCACCCACTTTTAACACTAATTTTACCATTTCCCTATCTAAAATGCCTTATTCAAAATATCCCTAAAATTTATGGAAATGAGGGTCTGTTTTCAAAGTTTGCCTAAATTTTCTCAAAGGTATATTAGTTGATCATGCGAAATATAAAATACTTTTACCGTGTAGTTTTTATTTTATCGAACTTTGAAAATATCTGGTATCATATTTGCTATAAATTTTGGCATTATTTAGCAAAAAAATACCTAAAATAATTATATAATTTAAATCAAACTTTTTTTCTTCCATAAGGGATCAGAGAGATACATAAATAATGTTAAAAAGAAAAAAAGAAAGAAAAAAAAGTTGCCCCTTCTGGGGTTTGAACCCACGCCCCTCAATTTCAATGTAGTTTACAAGCGATTCTAGCCTATTTGAATACTCTTCAAAGTGGAGGTAATGCATTACCCATGGTCTACCTTAACCAAAATGCTGCTAAATAATGATATTTCAGTTTATATACCAAAGGCCTCTTCCCAATCAAAATTTCCTTTAAAATCATGAAGTTTTCCAAAAATCCTTTCTTACACCAGGTTTTTACTTCCCAAATAGCAGTCTTAATGATAACTTCCCAAAATCAAGAGGCTAAGGCCTCTTACCAATTAAGACATAAAAACACTGACTATTTCAGGCATTTGCAAGCACTATGAAAGAACCATCCAACATTTATATCAATATAATAACTGTGCAACTTCATTGCCTTGGTAAAAAATATTCTTCAAACAGCCAAGCTAACATAGCAAAGGAATTTCTCTTCAGCATTTCAACACTCTAACAAATGCAATACATATCATAAATACATGTATAACATTATCACAGACCAATAATCAGGTGGTTTTAATCTTAAATTGAAATCAAATTTAGTTTTTAATCTTAACTGTTACCCACAACTCCTGATCATTCGTTTTGTCAGAACCTAATTTAAATGTTTACAACCCCCTAGTTTTTTCTTTTGGAAAAAAAATTTTCCCTTATAAAATTAAGTTAAAAAAAAAGATAGTTTTGCCAAAAGAAAAATAAAATTTTAAAAAATTGGAAATATATTCTTGCCCTGTCGGTTTTATTTTGTATAGTTTATAAAAAATTTATTTTATTGATTGTGTTAAGCTAAAAATTTTTTGAAACACTGAACCCTTCCTGAAAGCAATGGTGATAAATTCTTGTTTAAAAAAATTTTCAAGATTTGTAATTGTTATTTTTTAAATACTTTTCCATAAAATTTTTAAGCCAGGGGAAAGGCTTAAAATTCTTATTTTGAGATTTAAAATTAGTTCAAGTCAAGATCTAGTCTCTACTATGGTATAACAGAATAAACTATAAACAAACTATTTTCAAATCTAAGTTAACAGTCCAATAATATCATTAAAAACATGCTAGATGTAGAGGAAGTGGATTTTTAGGACAAATAAGTTCATGTGCACTTAGTTTTAAATAACAACGTTTGCAGAATTAAAAAAAATAAAATTTTTACATGGCAATAAATACTTACTTATCATATGAAGGCGTCTGAGCTAACGTTTTTCTTTTTTTATCAACTAAAGTTTTAAATGTTTTCAGAATATAAAATATTCCACTAAAAATCATCAAAGTACCTGAAACATAAAACAAAACATGATAAAAAGAACCAAATAAAAGAACATCCTTCCACATAAACAAAGAAAACAAATGGATAACAAATGTTCACCTTAAAACAAAAGGGAGATAATTAAGCAAAAATGATCTTCAGGGCTAAGCGTCCGTAAAAATGCTCTCGAATTTCAATGTGAAAAAGAAATCCAAGTTTACAGTGAATATCTTTTTTTTATGAAATAAATCGTAACAGAAATAACTAGAACTGCCACTATCATGGCGTGAATACCCCCGCATACCACTTTGTCAGAATCAACAGTGGCCATTTATAGCTAAAGGACAACCTCCCTGCCAAATCTGAGGTTACTAAGCCAGTGCATTGCTAAGTTATGTATTCTACATGCTTCAAATGTGAAAATGTCAAAATCAATACATTGCGGACAGGACATTCTTTAACAATTAAGTAAGAAAAGCTTTTTTTTTTTGTCAAGGTCCTGTGACCTTGACCTTTGACCCAGTGACCTCAAAAATCGATAGGGGTCATCTTATAGTCATGATCAACATCCATGCCAAATATGAAGACTGTGGGTCAAAGGAATCTTAAGTTAATGGGTGGACAAACTTTTTGAAGTCAAAGTCCCTATGACCTTGACCTTTGATCCAGTGACCTCAAAATCAAAAGGAGTCATCTTACTAATCATGATCAACATCCATGCCAATATGAAGACTGTGGGTCAAAGGAATCCTACGTTATTGGGCGGACAAGCTTTTTTGAAGTCAAGGCCCCTGTGACCTTGACCTTTTGACCTCAAAATCAATAGGGGTCATCTACTAATCATGACTAACCTCCATGCTAAGAAAATATGAAGACTCAAAGAATCTTTAGCTTTGTTGGTTATCCAGGTTTATGCTGTAACAATTTGCCATATTTCAGGTCTATTTGTTGCCATAGCAACCAGAATTTTATCGCGGGATCCAAGTTTTGTGGACGGACGGACTGACGGACTGACAGACGAACGGACGGACAGACAGACGGACAGACGGACGGAGGGTAAACCTAAAGTCCCCTCCGGTAAACCGGTAGGGGACTAAAAAAAATAATATGGAAATACTTACTTATCATATGAAGGCGTTTGAGCTAACGTTTTTCTTTTTTTATCTACTAAAGTTTTAAATGTTTTCAGAATATAAAATATTCCACTAAAAATCATCAAAGTACCTGAAACATAAAATACAGCATAGTAAATAGAGCCAAATAAAAGACATCCTTCCACATAAACAAAGATAGCAAATGTACACTTCAAAACAAAAGGGAGATAATTAAGCAAAAAAGACCTTCAGGGCTAAGTGTCCTTAAAAATGCATTCCAATTTCAATGTGAAAAAGGAATCCAAGTTGAAAGTGAATATCTTTTTTATGAAATTAATTGTAACTAACAGAAATAACAAACAAATCAACTAGGACTTATCATGTAAAAAGCTTTGTAAAACTAAAGATTGCAAAACATTGCAAAATATTATTTCAGGACTACATTGTTGTATCTACCCTTGTGATATGGTATCACAAGGTGCATCCAGATATGAAGTTTCAATGTTATGGTATTGAAGATAATGACCATAAACAAAACACAGATACATGGGTTATCAGGAAACCTCCACCATTTTTCTTTTAACAGTGGAGCTAAAAATCACTTACTACATAAATTTAATGTAGCAATAGGGTCAACAGGCCCAGGAGAAAAAGAATTTCCCCCTATAAGGGTTTTAACCCACTCCCAACAGGGTCAAAAAAGGTTTTGATAAAGCAAAATAAAACCCCCTTTTTTCCCAATCATCAAACCCTTTAAAAAAAAATAAAACCTTTCAACCGGGAATCTCATAAAATTTTCCAAAAAAAAGAAAAAAATTAAAATGAATTATGAAATAAAATTTGTATATAGTAATCAAAAACAATGAATTTAAATAAAAAAATATTTCCTGTTTCTGGTATTCTTTATTCCAACATTTATCATTATGGGTTCCTTATTTAGGTGACGTGGTAAAAATCTTCAATTTCAACTAACTTTTTTCTCACATTTGAAGCTTAAGTCTGGAAATATATACATTGAATCTTATCTGTAGATATACTTACTAGTCAGCTAAATGCAGTTTGAAAGTGGAAGAAATCTTCATTTAGTTTATAGAGAATTTATTTCTGTTTGTTCTGGTTTTACGCATTCCCAGCAACCTCACATGTTTCTCTATATATACAAATGTATTACCTAAGGTAAAAATCTAGCCACTGTGACTGAGTAGGACTATCACTTTATTAGTATAAGTAACAAGGACCAGAGTCTCCATGGGCATCCTGACATTCAATCATTTGCCACTAAATGCTGAGGATTTGAATCCAGCAAAGAATAAAGTACTTCCATCATACTCTTAAAATATATACTGTTTTTCTACCTTGCATCATACTCTTAAAATATATACTGTTTTCTATTCAAAGTCAGCTCTCTTAAAATTAATCATATTAGTTTGGAAATCAAACTAGTCTTTTACACTAAGTCAACATCATAATATTCATATAAAATCAAACTCACCTTACACATAATTCAACACAATAATTGATAGCAAACACACATTCTAAAATGGTTACAATGGCAGCTATTGTTCTGAAAAAAGTAATTCAAATAAATTATAAAACAGCACTTAATTTAAATATAAGTCAATCAGTAAAAATTGGGATTTAAAAGTAAATACTAAACACTATTCTACAGTTTTATCAAGATATTTTTACCTGACATGTAAAAAGCTTGATGTGCATATTTTAGTTGTATACTGTAAATCAGTTGGAATTAATGTACATGTTTAAGTGCTACTTAAGAGATTAATTCAATATGCACAAATAAATTCAGTGCACTGACAAAAATAATTGTGATACAATAAAAAGTAAATAAAATGGGTTTCTCTGAACTTTCTCATCATGTACTACAGTACATATTACCGAAATTAACAATTCATTTTTTAAATGTAAAATTTTAACTACTTTAATTATACTAGCACTATTGTTACCATTAGTGTCAACTTATACTTTACATGGCATATCTGTATGAACTTAAGTTATATCTAAGTAAAAAAAAACTATGTTTAAAATACTTAGTTCTTTATTTACCCATATATACTACACACTATAAATTAAACCCATACTTACATTATGTAGAAGCCTACATGATGCCCATAAAAAGCAGTTTCTACGCCTACTCCCCAGAGACCTTTAAAAGAAGAAATCAAATAATTTATTTAAGGATCCTTTTGTCATTAAACAAAGGGCAAGCAGAAAAATCAATAAAAACACACAATCATCAATTCTTCAAATAAGAAATATAAATTTAAAATTACGTTCCAAGGCACAATCAAAAGGAAGACTCTGAAGAGGGGGGTGGGGGGAGGCTTCAGCCCCTTTAGTGTATTAAGTCATACCACCACTTACCCCCTGGATCTGTGCATGGGAAGGCTATTTTAAATTTATCAATTAAGAATCATTCCCTTTTAGATCTACCTATGTTTTTCTATCATTCAGAAACACCTAAACAAGACCAGGACAACTGAAGACATATTCCCTCAAATTGTGGATGAATAATGTCATGGCATTGAAATTTTGTATGATTTTCTATTGATGTGTAAAATGCTAACAACAGAACCTTTATACAGTGTTGCATCTAGGCCGCGCGATTGCGCAATTCACGCATATTTTTTGCAGATCGCGCATTTTAATGAAGTCAATGCGCGCCAAATTGCGCATCAAACAATCTTTTCAACTTAATTTAGTTAATCTTCATCGTATTTTGAATGCTTCAGCCATGTTTGTTTTCACTCGCGGTAATGACTAAAACACGAACAAAATAGCGTGTAGCAGCCAACCAGGTCATCTCGCATGTGTATTAATGGTTGATCTGTGCACTTAAATACTATTCGTCAATATCTTATTTTTTGTTGATGCGAGCTTGACGAGCTGAAAGCGAGCTTTACGGTAACGCGAGTACCTGCTAAGTGATGGTTTTGAAAACTTTTGTCCGAAGTACCGAATTGACACATCGCAACTTTTTCGAATTACAAGATAACAAACAATAAAAGCCGATGTACTCTGATTGAAAACGGAAGCGTAGACTGGTGTCCTGCGCACTTATATAGAAAGGGGGAACCAGAATAAACGGAAGCAGTGTATAAAATACCGAATGACAATTTTAAAACGGAAAATATAAAATAAAAATGAACGATTATTTTAAACTATTTTACGGTAAAAGAAAATCGAGCTCGCTTTGAGGCTTTGCCTTTTTCATATTATTTCTGTTCTTTAAC
This sequence comes from Ruditapes philippinarum, assembly GCF_026571515.1. Lineage (NCBI taxonomy): Eukaryota > Metazoa > Mollusca > Bivalvia > Venerida > Veneridae > Ruditapes > Ruditapes philippinarum. The sequence continues at coordinate 134,922 of NW_026851615.1, forward strand.
AGGCGATAACAAAAATGCCTAAAGGTAAAATTAATGATTTTTTTTTTGGTAAGTCAGTCGTTGTTTTCTGTTTGTTTTACAACAAAATACAATTTTAAAATGATCATATTCTTGGTAAATGCTTGTCCCCTACATCTTTTTCAAATCCCCCACATTTTTCAATTGAGTGGGGGACGATCCCCCATAATTTTGAAATTCTAGATCATAGATGCAACACTGTTTTACCTGTTAAATTTCAGATAATGACTAACATTGATGATTCACCACATACATGATATATAGAATTAAAAAAAAAAGATTATGCAGTATCATACAGCTAAAGGCAACTTCTATGTCACTGACAACTGTTTTAATTCATTATTGTCACTGGATAAACGTTAAGTGATATGAGTTTCAGTTATAGAATAAAGAAGTCTTGACTTAAGATTAAATTTATGATGAATATAAAAATGCTATAAAATGTACAAGGACCACAATTTATTCAAATTTGAAATGACAACAAATTATTTCAAATAGTTTAACAGTTCAGTATACTAAAACAATGTCATTAAGCCAATACAACAATTTGGGGGCTTGACCAATGAAATTATAGATACAATGGAGGTCAGGTCATTCATGCTCTTCACATTTTCACTCAAAACTTACCCACTGCTGTTGCCAAGCCCCAGATTCGACACAGCCATTCAAAAAAATCACCGAAACAACTTGAACATAAATTGAAACAAATGCCCATGATTTACCAATTATTTAAATAATAAGAATACGATTAACGTAAAAGTTTCATCTGCACCATCGCGTGTTTGAGAACCACAACACTACCATAAACACACGAATTTGATTGGTTAACCGAAGTCGAAAGATTCTTGTGTTCTCAAGAGTATAGCCCCTTTATTACAAATTGGATATTTTCCGGTGTCCGATACAAGGAACTGGAACAAAAAAAATCTTAATTTTTCTGTGTTATTATATTGGATTATAAATGTCGAGTATAACAAATGGGATAAGATAGAAAAGATAAATCAGCTGAAAATATCTTGTATGATATACATATTAAAGTAATAAGAGCCTGGTGCAATCACAGAGTTATAAATATTTAAAATAATAAAAGTCTTTGGTGCAATACAGTCAGAGATTTATAAATGTAAATTTTAAAACATCAGGGCTGGGAATCAAAACTGCGTCGTATCCTACAAAATGTAAATAAAGGCCGCCATCTTGGAACGAAAAACGTATGTTTTTGTTAATTACTCTTTTTGATGGAAATGACTGTAAACCAGATATATGTATTAACACGCTACACTATTTTCCGCTTCGTTCGGTATATGTTGCTTGCACAACTATTTTGTAAAACAAAAGTTATAGCGAACTTGCAACTCGAAGCGGAGCAGAATTTTTATGAAAATGTGTGGATACGACGCAGTTCATATTGCTTTATCTATCGTTTTTTCCTTCAAACTGGGATGTACTATAACGGGATATGTCACTCGCGCTTTCTTATCAGTGCCACTGTTGGTGTCCAATTGGAATCGATCGATCGATAAGCGCCGTGTTTAAACGCCGTAATCACGGTACATGCCGGGTTGATCGGATATATTCCGTGCATAAATTTTCCGGTGATTTTGGGAGGTGGGCAATCAAAATAGTAGGAAAAAAAGGTTGTGGGTTTCTTAAATACTTTTTTCATTGGATCAATTTTAAAAATATTAATATTAATAAATATGAAACAGATACAGAAAAGTAATTTACCATATTTAATTATGATAGAAAATTTACGTTTTGTAATTAAAATACGTTCAGAAATAACTTAATCATTAAATTTCAATTATAGCTTTAATTACATGGTTTATATTAATTATAGAATATAATTATGTCAAATGTGTCAATAAACATAGAAATTATTTTGTATTGGGACTTATTATTTATGTAATTAAAGTGTATAAACATGTTTATAACATGTAATAATTTTTGGTTTAATAAAATGTCTGACCTTTGTTTTATTCATGTTTGTTTTCAACATGGCCTTTGATAATCTTTGATGTTTAAACATATTTTTCACATATATTTGTAATTATGTTCTTTTTTAGCTTTAATCTTCATTTTTGAATAGATTGTTTTCTTACTTCACACAATAATGCCCTTTTAAAATATGCTATTGAATGACAGTTTTAATTATAAATTATAACTCAAATTTTTCATAAAAAGATAACATTTAAGATGCAATGTTCATATATGAAATTTATACATACTGATACACTGCAATATGGCATATGGAAAATCGGATTTTGTTCTCTTTGAGGATATTGATTTAGATTTTTTTCTTGGTGAATTTACTGCTAGTGAATATGAAAATTCTGATGATGAGGATAAGATAAGTGTAAAATCTAAAGAGGATAAAAGAAAAACTTATGTATGTAATCAGTGTGATAAGTCATACAATTCTGTATCGGGTATAAGAGGACATTTAAGGAATAAACATGGAGTTAAGAATGTTAAAGGTTAGAAAAACTTTTTTTATGCAATGTTTCTTACTGTGGTCTTTTTCAATTGTAAATAGTATAACAACTAAGATTCATATTTGCAATGGCCACGTCATACTGGTCATCAACCTGCATACCCATTGTTAGAGTTCCAGCTTCGACCCATTTGTCATGTGACATTTCTGTATGTATATACATCAGACCAGTGGACAATATATCTGTGATTTTTTATACTGAACCACTGACTTATTAAAATTCTTTTACTCGTTTATTAAAAGGCTAGGCAGCATGAAGGACTACCTAGTTGATAAAAAAACACTATATCAATATATTACACATTACAATTTTTTTTTAATATTTATTTCATCTTATGAATATTAGCTGTACAAATGTAAACATAATTGGAATACAAATACAAAAAATATTGTGAAATGAACAAAGAAATACTTGACACATTGAAATCGGCACTTATAATCTACATAAATTACCAAAAAGAAGTCAAAATGTGCATGAATGGCCCCTACTGCGTTAGTAACGCAGTATAAATATGGTGATAAATACTGCAATATACAGTCATTAATTGCACATAAGATATAAATTATCACTTGAATCTTTGATCTGTTTACTTTTTCTTAAAGTTTTAGTATGTTTTTTATCAAGTGTAATTTCTTTGAAATATTTTGGGTAATCTGGAGGCATGCGGCTTTGAAAAAATGTTTCATCAGATATATGAATGCACAAGTAGGTCCAACTTCATTTTCTCTGTGACACGAATACATATTTTAATCCTTCAATCTGAATCGACATATTCATGGTATCTTTTGTGACCTTACACTCAGTATCTTGTTCATCATTACTGGTATTCTCAAGCAAAAAGAAATTTGTGAAGAAAGCATCTGATGGAAAGTTTTCAATCTGCGATAAACCTGCAATTGAGATTGAATTAATATTATACAAAAAATAAGGAAATAAAAGACTTTAAAAGTGCAAATAACAATTGACACCATGACAGGATATCATTCATGATATCCAATGACACAGCTAAGGAATCTATAATTTTTAATAAAGATGTTTTTTTTTTCATTCAGATAACAAATTATGGTTTTCAAAAATTAAAACAAACCCTACCTATTTCTAAAACATTATTTTTTCTACTTTTTAAATATCAAACGACTTAACTGCAAATTCGTCAATTTATGGTTTGGTCTCAGATTTCACCAAAAAATTGTTGAAATCTGACACAGCGTAATGAAAAATCCTACAAGATAATTGATCCAATTTTATTTTCTTGCTATAGATATGTTTATGTTTTAATAAAAAATACTAACATGGGACAAATTTAATTAACATATAACGTTCATTTACGGGACAAAAAATGTACATCACGTTTGCATTCCGCCATTTTATTTTTCGGATTTTTGTCACAGTTCATAAAATTGGAACCCGTAAAATTTCATTTTATCTCGCTAAAATTCCATAATCTTAACGTTAAACCAAAGATATTTAAAGGATCTATCAAAATATTCTGTCAGTTTTCTTGTAATTTACTTATTTAAACGAAGTTTTGCAGACAAAAATTACCCTTTCACGGCGATCAACACAAAACATCAGTTCGATTGAAATTTTTATTCTTTCAACAGACACAGTTTTTCACATTAGATACTTTATACACCATGTTAAAAATACATCGGATCAATGTCATGATACTTACAGAATTATTTCATTTACTTTCTGGGGACTTCAACCCCATTAAGTAAACATACCGATCGATTTTCTGACCGAACATTTCCTCCGCTTTGAACTAAAATTGTAAAATGGCGGCGCTGATTCCTGATTGGACGAAAACATAAGGAGCGATAATCTCTGTGTTTCCCGTCCCCGTATCGTATGTTCCAGCTTCAAATAAATTATATACTCATTTCAGAGTTTACCATTTACTTCGAAATATAACTTTTGCATCATTTACTGAAAATTTCATTTAAAAGAGATGTTTATTCCTAAGAAAATAATGATTTTTAGGAAATGATACGTCGCAGTTGAAAATAAAATATGATACGACGCAGTTGTATTTTCATTGCAGGCTGCATATTGGTTCAGCTATTAAATTATGTGCTAGGTATGCCAACATTTCTTGTTTACAACTTAAGTCAAATGCAGAGGTCACTCATTGGTTCCACAAAAAATGGAAAATGTAAAGGCTTCATTTTTCGGTCGCTTTTTTATTCCTGTCATATAAAGCATCTAGAAATTCCGAAAAGCTGTATCAAATACAATATATACATTGAAACACGTGATCGCACACCCATATGACAACGTGTTCTAGTGTTGCCTTAGCATGCTTATAAACTTGTTCCCGTGAGTTCGAAATTAGGGTGGTTGCTTTTTTCATTTACAGAATTTAGTATCAAAATTCTGAAATTTTTTGAAAAAAAAAAAAATAAATAAATAAATAAAAAAAATAAAGAATTACAAATTTTGTAAAGGTCTCTTGCTATCTGAAGGGAAGTATGCACAAATTGCATGCCTACCTTTGTTACTTATAATTAGCAACAATTTCCGTCAATTCCGTTATTATGTCTTTTACGTGCCGATTTTATTGTACATGCATTCATTTTGTGAACAGATGAGCTTTATTATTTGAAACTGAACATTAAATTTTTAAGATTATATTATAAATTGTTATGCTACGATATATTTTTACAAGTATACGGTACTGTATGCGTTCCGTTCAGTCATTTTATGTTCTTCGCCACGGAACTTTACCCCGATTTTGTTGTATTGCATTTCTTTATCGCCGATGAGGAAATGTCTACGGAATGTATTTTCTATTTTTGGACTAAAGTATCATTCATCTCCATTAAAAAAAAAACTTTAAATTTTCAAAATTAAGTTACAAATGATAAAACTACAAATTATTTTGTAAAGAAGGTGTCCGTTTTGCAAAGGTATTTTACGCTTTGCACCGATAAAGATACAAATGTATGCACGACAGGATGTTTCAATAGTATTGAAGAAGTTTTCACTATATTGAAGAGAAAATTTAGGTCAGATTATCGCATCGAATTTTCCACAGACTAGAGACATGGCATCTAAACATACCTTCAAACTAAAGTGTGATTTTTATTTGAAAATGTATTGCCTGAAAAATTAATCAGATTTTTTCAGAAAATGACTTCAAAGAGGATTACCCCTTGTTTACATTGCAAATTTCTCTGCTATTTGAACCGACATATCAAAGTAAAAATAATCTTAGAGATTAACTTATAAGGAAATACAGTGAAAACCCTCAATTAAGACCACCATTGGGACTGGTCCAAAGTGGTCTTAATTGTGGGGTGGTCTTAAATGTGAATATTCTTATATGACCATGATGTATTTTAGTCATGTTGCATTGAACCAACAATATGTATCTTAGCAATATGTCATAATATTTAATCTGATGAAAGATAGATATATTTCTGAAGAAATTAACATTGAATTCTCTTTGGCATGATTTCAATATTAGTTATCATAAAATATGTACATAATTCACCTATCAAATCAGATATTTATTCTTCACAAAATAAATGCGCTGAAAGCAACATTATATTAAACCACTCTAAAATTTACTTTATCACCTTATTTCATAAAATAACCCACATAACAACAGTTTTTCACACCTTGTGATATCAAGTGTCATGCCTATGAGCATTCAAGCAGATGATAACAATAAATTTTAGAATTAGGTAGCTGTTAACTTGGTGTGGTCTCAATAGTGGGGCCAAATAAAGAATAAAACAATGAATTGGGACTGAATCTGGTGGTCTTAAAAGTGGATAAGCGAGGTGGTCTTAATTCTGGATAATGGTACCATTGATACAAAGAACAGATCATTCTGTTCTTTTTAAAAATGGTCTTAATAGCGGGATGGTCTTAATTCTAGGGTGGTCTTAAGGAGGGATTCTACTGTATTTCATTTCAATAAGAAAGTTAAATGTTGTTGTCTTTATAATAAATTCAAATATTTATAATCTTAAAACTTCACGCTAGAAGTTAATAAGAAAAACTAAAACTGCTTATTTGTACAGCTGACGTTAACAAACTGTTGAAAAAAAATCAGACAGATGTTCGACCGAAGCTGAGGTGTTTATGTTTACTGAATTCAAATCACTTGAACTGAACTGCTATGAAGTCGAAAACCAACAGGGACTTTTTGATTTTTTCGTAGGCTAGTTTCAAAATGTCGATGGTTCTCTGCAGGTGCATCATTTTGCCTGAAATAATGCACAAAGGCGCACCTGAAGTCTTCGCCTCCAGTACAGCTATTGTGTAGAGTGAAAGTTTGAAAACAAACCTCAAACCCAGAACATGCAGAACCACAGTTTACTTAGAGCGTAGCTAACCAAATTAAATTCAGCTTCAAAGACTTCTATATTTTTTGCCAAAAATAGGGATAATATTGAACATACAGGAAAATATAAGAAATTATTTAAAAAAAATTATGATAAATTAAGTAACATGTTCATGTTTAACAGTAAAGTAGCTTCCGCAATGTTAACTTTCAAATTAAATGTTATATTAAACATGACACAATGTATTCTAAATAATCAAAAGCAACAGAACATCGCTATACACCGAAAATAATCTGGGTTTTTGTTTATCAAGCGCAAGTGATTATTCCATAAAATAGACCTATATTGCCAAAATTATCCCTGTTGAAAAGACTGTCAAAAATACAACTGCGTCGTATCATATTTTATTTTCAACTGCGTCGTATCATTTCGTAAAAATCATTATTTTCTTAGAAAATGAACATCTCTTTAAAATGAAATTTTAGTAAATGATGCAAAATTATATTTCGAAGTTAAGGTAAACTCTGAAATGAGTATATAATTTATTTGAAGGAAAAAACAATTGATAAAGCAATATGAACTGCGTCGTATCCACACATTTTCATAAAAATTCTGCTCCGCTTCGAGTTGCAAGTTCGCTATAACTTTTGTTTTACAAAATAGTTGTGCAAGCAACATATACCGAACGAAGCGGAAAATAGCGTAGCGTGTTAATACATATATCTGGTTTACAGTCATTTCCATCAAAAAGAGTAATTAACAAAAACATACGTTTTTCGTTCCAAGATGGCGGCCTTTGTTTACATTTTGTAGGATACGACGCAGTTTTGATTCCCAGCCCTGAACATACACGTGCTACTTGATAAAAACGTGTAATGCCTTGTGATATGGGAAACTTTTCAGTTCCTTACTATCACTCACCTCGGGTTCTGGTGTCTTATCGTCCGTTCTGGTATTGGCCTAAATATTTCAGTATATAATCAAGTTGGAAACTTTCCCAATGTCAGTGTTTGTCTAACTTTGATTTAAACGCACTCATTTTCATGGATGGTTCCATTAGATTTACAACTCTATATGCGAAGGAAATTTGTCTTATTGACTAAAATAGTTCGATTAATACAAATACATAAACAAAGTAAGTGTTTTTTTCTAGACACACAATTTTAATTTTTCATCTGTCACTTATATTTGCTTCATATTTAGATTTAAACTGCTGAAGAATTTGAGTATTCAGTTGGAAATTTTGTCATGACCCATACATGGTCTTTTTGATTTTTTTAAACGTTTTTTACACAAATAACTGTCACTGTAAGCGGTGGTAGCCTATATTGATTTTGTATTTGTTGGTTTGGTCAAATTCTTTGTGAATACGTCTCAGAATTGTTATAGTTAGAACGTTGGTTTTCCCTTGATGTCAATAATCAAAATTCTATGTTTTCTTTAATGGTGCTGTATCAATCAATGTTCTTATTCTTTTTAAGATTTTATAAATGTCGAAAAAGGATTAGTGTTATTATTTTCTAGTCCTTCTAGCTATAGTACTGTTGTATTCACAAAGTTTATTTCCACTCTCTTTAAATCACGTTTACGCTATTTCTTGTAGTGCTTCAATTCATTTCATCGTGTATATTTCTTTGTCTTACTATAATTATAATCTTGCCTTTTTTTTTTGTCACTTTCAGACCTGTCAAAATCATGATTATGTGATTATTTTGTATCTTAGTTTATAATGAAAACATGTCTGGACTGACTGCTTGCCATTTGGATAGCAAAACAATCCACGGTCTTGCCTCCGTGATTAAGCGCTTCCCGCGATGTATCTTAAGCTAAGGAATATACATGCATATATAATATAGCACCTTATCGTTCTTCGTCACAGACTAGAACCATCGAATAACTTTTAGCTTGCTGTTACATGAGTGATTTCATCTACGTTGGTCGATGAAAATTGTAATTAAAATATCATCAGGGTGATATTTACGTTCCTGGTACAATTCTCTATATTCTACAGACCAAGTTTTTATGAAATTAACTTAACGAAGTTTTGTTATATTCAGTCATTTTCAGAAATACCCAACGTTTTTGTACGACTGTGCGTATGGTGTGTAAAAAGTAAAATAGAGAAACGTGTCCTGATAATTTCCAATTATTGAAAATTATGTAAACTGGACATGGTGTTGGACAAGTCTGCTTCTGTTTTATATAACATTTTTAAAAAAGCAAAATGCATAATTATTTCTGTGTATCAATTCTGTGTACTGTATAAAAATATATGATTATGTTACAGACAAAAACCGTTGAAAGCTAACTTTAACTGATCACTGGCACATCTCTTCCCAACCTTGCTAATGCATCTAAAAACAAATAATCATTTGCTGTCATAAAACTGTCATTTATATCAAAATAAATAGTGTGCGATCGCAACCCATGTGTCAAGGGTCGATATATTTGTTACGTACAGAGTTCATTTTGCCGTGCACAGCGTGTCAATTAAACGCGGCAAAATGTCCGCGCATGCGTCAATTGTCGCTTGTTTCAGTGGCGTCTGCAATGGTTCAGTAACGTATGCTAATAGCGGAAATGCACGGACACGCTTGAGACAATTCAACTATGTTCGAATTCGTGCAGTTCTGTGAACTGCCTTTGCATGTTAAATGCATTGTTCGTTGTATGAAAAGGACTTGAGAGAAAGTTTTACATTGCTTTTCTAACATTTTTCTTTCTTCCAAATTCCCGCGAACTATCTTACTCGAGGTAAACTATAAGTCTTTATTCTCCAACGAGTATGGATATCAAATAGATTCTACTTACATAAAATTCTATACGTCTACATCAATGAATTTTAGATGGGAAATATAACTTATTATAAAGTTATTTTCATCATTAATTGAGAAGCTGTGGTAAGATTATTTTAATATCATCACAGACATATATACAATCTAATTAATCTCCATGATATCATTAATCTACTGGATAAGGTATCTGCTTCATATTCACTTTTTAAATATAAAATCGATTGAGAGACAAGTTCTTGCAGCAGGTGTTAAGTGCTGTGTGGCAGCTTTAAAAAGTTGCCCCGTACTTCACTCTAGTGTTGTTATATTTTTCTGGTCCTTCGGGATCATTGATGCCAGCACTATTAAGTGTTGACTTGAGAATTGAGTACCGCTCAAGCCGGTTCTAGGGGGGCTTGAAGGATGTTGCACTATTCATTATCCCTCATGTACAAACTCAATGAATCCGAGTCTGCAATTCTCTTGTAATCTTGTTGTGATTAATGCTTCCGAGGGAGCTAGTGAATAGAATAGAATAGAATAGAATAGAATAGAATAGAATAATTTTATTTCACCAATCAAGGGTCATACTATATGACATATATAATCACAAGCATAAAACATAAGGCATGAAACAAAATATATCAACCAACAAATTGTGTATTGTATGGTAGAAATGAAGACAATAAAGTAACTAAAGCTTAATTCGTATTATTGGAAAAACAAATAACACAGGCATAGTAATGTTAAAATAAGAAGTAAATAAATAAAACAGTATTAAAAAAAAACAAAAAAAAACACTAATTACTCATTCGATATTCAAGTACAATAATATACATTCAATGGTCTGACAAATTTTTATTACTAATAGTACTACCTAACATTAGTGTGACTGATGAATTAATTTATATCTATTAATAAAGACCAGTAGAGGAACATTGACAGCTGATTTGAACTGAGATCTACTTGAACAAAATATTCCTGTATCCTTTAGTATATATGACTCTTGTAGTATATTGTGTGTCCTCTGTATGACCAGCAAAATGCAACCCGTTTTCCACTAGTTGAAAAAAGAACTGTGTTTTAGAATGCTTTTAAGTATATGCATTTTGTTGACCGGGAAACCACTAGGTCACGGCTCTCCATTACTTTTATTTTGTCTTTAAAAATTAGTCCAAATTTTCCATTTTCTATAACGTCAGCTATTTTGAGTGTTAAGTAATTGTCGAGACCGCGACCTGACAGAATTGTCCGGTGAACCATATCAGACGGGAAATAGAATAGACTTCCTGGTTAGGAACGACAACTCTGAAAAATGGCTACGGAAGAAAACCAAAGTGAAAGTAGATTGTCATCGGCTACCTCATACGCATTTCCTCTGAAAGATATTCCAAGACTTTCTTGTAATGATCGAAAAGCACTAGAAATGATAAGGAAATCGGTAAAAGGCTTCAATAATATATATTGATTACATTGCTTGGTTTATTAAACTTATTTCGTACCCTTATTCTTTCGTACCATAAATTTCCTAAAATTCGATCAAAATATCTCTGAGACTTATTAAATGTAAAGAAGTTCTGGAGGACAGCTATTACCTGTGTATATCCAGCCAATATGATTTCAATATATGTTGCTTCATCATGTATGAGATAATTGCCAAATTTTATTTTGATGGGGTTTTTGTGATATCTTGGATATTTTATCCATAGATCAGAAGATGTAGATAGAAATTGTTTGGAAAGGACAACATATGGTTTTATTTGCATTTAAAGAGCACAATTATATAAACAATCATAATGTCAAAATCAAGTAAATATTTCTTTTTAAAAATGATAAACAGTGTCATGTGAAAAATCAAGTTGAATTTTTACAGTCAACAGGAGCACCACTACTGGCATGCCTGTTGTTCCTATACAAAAGGCGTTATCAGGGTTTGACACTACCAGGATCATGGGATTCAGAGGATCCCATAAAGTCCGGAGGAAATCCTGTGATTCCTAGCAGGTGATCCTATTGGGATCCCTGATTGCTGTGTAAATTGAAAAACAAATCTGAATTAATAGCATAAAATCCAAACAAATAATTGTAAAGCAAAGTTCAAGAAAAAAAATCACGCTGGTATAATTTATTCCATTGAATCCTGTACATTATTCTTTCTTTGTATGGTCAGTCCATCAACATATTTGCGATGTGTTTCAAAAATGTTTTGGCTAAACAAAACAACCTTGAATAAGTTTATGTCATACATTGACTTCATAATATGTTAAGGTGTAAAAATCAAAATAGAAATGTAATTATCATAGATTCATTTCACAAGTGGTTTGTACTTCAAACATGTGGTGATTGGCATAGTGGGCTGTAGCTATGAAACAGGTTTTCATAAGTTTAGTTTATTAAAATTTTCATATATTATCCACTATCCAGTGTTTATTAGGGTTCTTTTTGGTGCAAAAATTGGACACTAGTAATCTTTCCTCACAATTTTTGAAAAAAATTCATTACAGCAATATTCCTACAGCAATGTTTAAAAGTATGAATAATAAAGAGAATAAAAATAATCCAAACTTTAAAGTTTAAAATCCTTTTTGGTAGCTCACTGCCATTAATGCTGAAAAATATTGTGTAACTTAGATTTAAAGTTCTCTGAGGTCAGTCTAGGTCACGCATAATTTACAGACAAAAAAAATGTCCTTAGTTAGGTGAAACATGTTCCAAAAGTGACATATATTTCGTCTGACAGTTCTTTCAGCCAATCAGTGTTCTAAACTGCATGATTACTACATGCAGTGAGTGCCTTTGATATGACAGATGTTGAAACTTGAAACAAATATTTTAAAAATCCTGTATGTTGTAATTATCAAGGATATAACAACAATTAAGTGAAATTTTATATACGTATATAATTATTCTTCTAAAACACTTTCCAAACATCCAAGAATATGTTAAATATGTATCATTTGCATTATAAGTAATCTTTAAAATGTATGCATTTATTTCTTATTGAAAAATTTGGCTTATACTTTATCAAAAATAAATTTCTAATAACCTTCCTTTATTTACATGAAATTTAAATTCAGTAATATCTTTACAAATCATGCTTTTTGGAACTTACAATATTGATAAATTTTCATTTGAGCATCATATTTATGATATAAAACCATAAAAAAATTTGAGTTACAGGATCTTTAAAGAAAAAATACCATTTTATGATTACTACTTTTGTACTGGAACTACTTGCATGCCAGTAATGTACTCACCAAAGTGATGGACATGATAAATATATACATGTATTGTTTCAGGAACCTGTAATACTTACAGACACAAACCTAGTGGCTTCAGCTCTTCACTGGAGTCTTGATTACCTAGCAGATCATATTGGAGATGGTAACTTTACTGTGTACAAATCAGACTCCCACAAATTTAAATATTATAGTGACAAGAAATGCAAGATGGTTAAAGAGTTCAGACCACCAACTGTGCAGATGGAAATGAAATTCAAAGACTTTGCTGCATTGCTGAAAAGAAAACAGAAGGAAAGAGACTGCAGTGAAAAGTGAGTGTTATTTAAAATCAGACATTAAAAGTGTCTTTGGTAATATACTCAGTATACAAGTCATCTTTGGTGGCGCACGGAGAGGCATACAGTAATATGATTATGAATCTCAAATGGAGGAATCTTTGTTGCCAAGATTATGGACTTTCAGTCATTTGGTGGTTATACTCAGGCTCCTGCTTGTGCATATAGAAATGCACAAAAAGGAGCACTTAGGCTTTCCTCTGCCATAAACACTGGAAAGTCAGCATATTACTTTCCTAATTTTGATGTGAGTTGTAAAATATAACTCAAACAAACAGGGGGAAATATTGTTGATAGAACCTTGTGGTCTCTCAAGACAGAAACTTTTGCACACAAATTTTACTTTTAAACTTTTACTTATATATGAAAAAAAAAGAAATGTTGATATTTTAGCATATTTTCCATAAAAGGTATAAATTATTATGTATCTACAACATGGTTCAATATTTTAGCTTTAATATAAGTTAACATTAAGATCTGCATTTTGAACTATTTTGTAATGATCTGGAGTGGAAATTGATAAGTTTTACTAAATACAATTTTAGAAGAAGTTTTAAAGCTTTATATCATAAATATATTATATCAATATAAATCTTATTTTTGCAGGATTTATTTACAACAGGCATTAAATGACTCTGTAGAAAAGACAATTGTTTATGATTTTGTGAATTTCAATTGGGCTTGGTTAACAGAACAGCAAACTTTAAACAACTGGGGACCTTTAACATCAAATCTTTTATTGGTTGGTATGGAAGGTAAGTTAAGAAGGTAAATTTGTCTCTTCTTTAATGTTGTATTATTGTATGTATGTTGATAGATACAATATAAATATTTTTTTCAAATTCAAATCTAAATAAGTATTGAAGTTTAAATGTACTTATGTGGACATATTTTTACAAATTAATTGCTGGACTTAACATTTTACAAGTGTCTTGATTTGTGCGAGTTTAACTTTAACTTTTTTTTTTTTATTTCAGGAAACGTAACTCCTGTTCACTATGATGAGCAAGAGAACTTTTTTGCTCAGATTTATGGTCATAAACGATTCAAATTATTTCACCCAGACCAGTATAAAAACCTCTATCCATATCCAGTATATCATCCACATGACCGACAAAGTCAGGTAAGTTCAGCTGAAGTTGTTTTGAACAGAAAAAATAGACTTACTCCGAATTAAGAATATTACGTTTTATTCCCAGTTAATCTGTAGGTACAAACAATCTGTTGCGACAGGTAGTGCACAGTGAAGCTAATAACAGCAAAAGTTTGTTTGTACCTACAGATTAGCCGGGAAAAACCCATATTTGCTGTGTTCTGGATAACATCTATTTAGGAATTAATGAACGTTTGCCCTGCTGAATTTGTATAAAGGATTTGCCCAACTTTGAATTTTGTTAATTTTATGGATTACAATATTAAATATAAAAATAATATAACAGGTGACAGGATAGTGTTGACACTAAGGCCCCCACGGTTACACGTTTAAACGGATTCGTTTCGATTTTCATTTGTAAACGTTTACGATATTTTTTACCGTTTAATCGAAATTACCATATTGTCTTACAAAATATCTTAATCATTGCCTGTAATCATGGATTTTATCAATTCTAATTGGTTTATTCCAAAGTAAAAACTGAAAATGGGTGTTAACAACACTCCACACAGCATCACCTTGTAATAATCGCTTGTGACATAATACATTTTTTGTAAAGTTGATTTGCCTTTGATCTTTCAATAGAGCGAAATGGGATACTTTGCAGAAAAGGTGTACCGACACAATCATGATGAGCCCTGAACATTGTTTATTTGTACATGTATCAAAAATAGAAAGTATGTCATCTTTTAGCGACTTGAATACATAGTGTAGTATAGTACATAAACGTACCACCGTTTAAACTGTATCGTTTCGGTTCTTAGCAATCGTGTAAACGTTTACAAAAATTGTAAACATGGGAGCCTTAGTTGACACACAACAAGCAACTCAAAACTTATTAACTTTCCAGTGTACCTGTTGGTTACAGAGTAGACATACATATACATGTATGGTGATAAAAATATTAAATTCTGTCACATTTTGAACACACCACCGTGATTGTGATTATGATTTTTTGTACATTTTGAAACAATTAATTGACTTTTTCTTTTATTTTGATTTTCAAAAATAAATGTGTAAGCTCTCTAGAGACATGAAGCTTTAACTGGGCTTACATGTACTACTAGTCTCAGTACAAGATTGTATATTAAATAGGTCAATTTGGACTGTCCAGACTTTGATAAGTTTCCCAATGCTCGTAATTTGACTGGTTATCAAGGCATTGTCGGGCCAGGAGATGTTCTATATATTCCTATGTATTGGTAAGTTGTCAACCTGAACTTTTTTTAACTGCTTTATAGTGGGTTTTTTTGTGCGTTAATTTGATATTAAATCTTTTGAGTTTTTTAATGTGTTTCCAAAATTTTTAAATTGTTAAATATGTGTTTCTAAGATTTGAAATTTTTTTAGTGGGATTAACAAAATAAAACTAAATACTGTATTTGGTATATACCAGACAAAGCTCTTGAATGGTTAAATGCTTAAATCTCTCCTTTTCACCCTCTAAAATTCACCCTAAGATGTCTCAATACATCTGTTCTTACCAGGTTACATGTATATAAGATAATGAATGAAAAATGTAAGAATCAGCAGAAAAAAAGGAATGTTCTTCTTTGTGATTTCTGCAAGCGTCTAATAGGTACTGCACCATCACTGTATTGATTTAATCCATTTTTTTGCTTGTACATTGTGCATTTTATTGCTAATTTCCTTTTTTTACCTGTTTTAAAATAAAACAGTAAATATATACAGGTAAATATTTTTTCTAATGATTTAACTTTGAAACTTATGAAAGTGTGTATTATGTAAAATTCAAGCAGGACAGATTATCAGGACTGCCCCTCTCTGCTTTACATTATATTTGGGTTCAAGTCATACAATTTGTTCCCCATTCTAACATAAGTGGAGGTATCTCAGCTAGCTTACAGAAAACATATATAGAAAGTTCAGTTATGGTTTAGTTAAACTTTTGTGTTCCAAATCTTTACTTTAGTTATGATGTAATTTATAATATAGTAGAATTTTGTATACCAATACATATGAATATTATAATGATGTTTCATAGCTTTCATAATAGTTGACTATAAAGTAACTAAAGGCTTTCACCCTAAGCTTGCTATCGGCAACTGATTATGCCCATGCAACCATTGCAAACAAATTTATTTGGCACATCTGATAATGGTCTGCACTGCCCTATTCATTTAGTACATAATTTGAAAATTTCCCCTCAAAATAATAAATGGTTCATACAGATTGAAAATGCACAAGTCCATTTAAGATACATGTATTTACATTTGTACCATGCTTTTGTACAATATTTTGACTTTTATTTAGGTGGCATGAAGTAGAATCTTTAAAAGATAAAGGAGAAACGATATCTGTCAACTTTTGGTACATGGTAAGATTTATTTGTTGTGAAATTTCTTGCAAGAGGTTCATTGAAAACTGTTTTTGTTGGGTTTTACGTTACACCAAACACAGTAGAGGTCATATGGCGACTTTCCAACTTTACTGATGGATGAAAACCTCAGGTGCCCCTCCGTGAATTATTTCAGGCGCAAATAGGCACCTCAGGAAAACCAGCAACGTTCCTTATGCTAGCTGGCACTTTTCATACTCTATACAGTATTCCTAGAAACTTTTGCAGATACATATACGTGTCTTTTCAGGTTTTTCTTTAGGATGGCGTTTTAAGTGGACCAAACTCTCACTCAGTCTGTGAACACCAGTGAATGCATTATAACATGTAAACTTTATAAAGCTTTACATGGATTATGAATATTTTTACAATAATTTAAAGCTGATAGGTCTACCATGGGCTCATTTTCCATAAGTATTTCACATATATTTCAAATATTGATATAAAACAATAGAAATGTATCATTTGGATACTCTAAGTGATAGAGTATTACTCTAGTTCTAAATTATTTAGAACATTTATATGGTGAATGATAATATTGTGTTCTAAAATATTTTATTATCTGCTACACTTTCAACTTAATCATTCTTTGTATAACACAAGTTTCATTATTGTATTACACACCTTCCATTATAGACCAATTCTTTTTAACATATTTATTTAACAGTTTTATTTTTGAAAACTCTATTTTCCCATTTGATATATATAGTTTTAATTTATTGACACATAAAAAACTTATTCAATATATTTGTGTATTTCAGTCAAGGTCAGTGGATAAGGTAGAGCATCCACTCAGTGCTCAGCAGAAGATGGCCATGACAAGAAATATTGAGAAAATGATTTTACAAGCTCTAGATGACCCAGAGGAGGTGTGTTTATTTACATTTGAGCTGCTTCATGACAAAACCAACATAATGTGTTTGCGACCAGCATGGATCCAGACCAGCCTGCGCATCCGCGCAGTCTAATGAGGATCCATGCTGTTCGCTATCAGTTTCTCTACTTGTTATAGGGTTTTTAAGCGAACAGCATGGATCCTGATCAGACTGTGCATTTTATTTTTATATATGTTGTTGATAAACAAAAAACAAATGTTGAAAATTCTTTTGGCAAAAGTCATAACATTTATCAGGGCAAATTATAATATCTTTGATTGATACTCCTACTTTAGATGTTTGGATTTTTTGTCATTTTTGAGGGATAGTGGATAAATCTTGTTTCCAAAATAGGTATTGATTGGATTATCAGTAATGGGGTCAGATAAGCAGGCTGGACTTAAAGGTTGATCATTATTCCACTGAAATACGGAACAGAACATTATGTTCTTTTAAAAATTGCTCTTTTTATAGGGGGCTGGTCTTAATTAAGGATGGTCTAAAGTAGAGTTTCATCTGTAGTTACTTGTGAAACATGTGCATCTGTTCTGTCTGTAGAATTGATAATTTTAGTCTTTTCTAATGGTACAACACAATGTACATTTACTTATATGTTTTATTTTCTTCAAAAACTTTATGGATGTTTATTAAAATATGTATATAGAAATCTAACTTGGAAAAGGTAATTTGAATATTTTGATTCATAAAAAATCCAAATGATTTTCATGGGAAAATAAATGACAGAGCTTTGATTTCTTACAATTTGTTTCATTTTGTGAGAACATTTTTCATTGCTTTATCTTCAATAATACTTTTTGCATATTTCAGGTACCATCATTTATGCAGATGCTTGTTTTAGGAAGATACACATAATCACAGAGGATACAACTGAACATGGATATATGTGTATTTGAATGATACACTTTAACATTTATCGTTAAGAAAAAATTTAACTAGTCATTTTCAATAATCAGATAAAAAGCTTAATTTTTATTGCTTGAATATTATCTGTTGGTAGCTGATTCTTTTGTATTTAGGGTTAAAGAATTGTATGATAAGCATCTTTTTAGAGCAAAATTTTGCTTTTTACCTCATGTTGTGACATGTAAATGTTCTCCAGTGAATTCCACCAGACCTTTAATAAAGCATCCCTTTTAATGTCCTCATTTTGAAAATCAAACTTTTTTAACCATGTCTGTAAAGTTTATTCAGACATTTACAGATATTCTATAAGCTTGTCCGCTAAACCATTAAATATTTTTCAAGTTTATTTCATGAAACCATTTTAATGATGTAAACCTTTATTTGTTATACTCAAGATAAAGATTATTTTACTTTTGTTTATACATGTATTTTTATACCTTACAGTATATAGTAATTGAATCATGCGTCTGTCAGTCTGTATGCACTCAGGTGGCATTATGGGATTAATGTCTGTGTTAATTCAATACAGACTATACTTGTGAAACAGTTGCTTATGGGATAAAAAGAATTTGCCTATAGGGTTTTAGGGATCAAAGAAGATGACAAAATAACCCCATAACATCATCTTAGCAAGAACTTTAGTCTGCACAAGGTTATCCTAAACAAGCAAGCTGGATATTTCTTATGTTAGATTTGTATAAATGGCTTTATAATTTACATTTTCAAGGAGCTCTTCTGAGGTCAAAATGCCTAAAAATATAAAATTTTGAAATTTTTATATGAATCAAGTGAAGCGCTTAAAATGGAAAAATCTGCAAAGGGTAATGAAGGGTAATTAAAAAAATATACTTAGAATTATATACTTACTCATGTGGTAGATGTCTAGAACATTCCTCTAACTTTGGGTGGACTGATGGGTCACCGAAGGTTACTGCTAAGAATAGATTTTACTCTTTTGCTGGTACAACCTTTATTTATTGAATGATTCTTTCATATTTTCAAGGTTATTCCCATTAATACCTTAGATGGTCCTTTATGTTAGGTTGGAGTTTGGGGTCACTGGGTTCAAGGTCTTGCATTTATGTATATTTTATTAACCTTTAATGGAAATTTGAATATTTTACAACGTCATTTGATAGAAAAGACGTCACTTGCCAATTTGCATTTTTTTTACAAGAACAAAGAGTTTATTATTCAGTCAAGTTATATAACTGTGTTAACAATTTTTCTTGAGCAATCACCTCTTCCCTAACTGAGGGGATGGTTACAGGTAAACCTTGTTTGGTAAATTGGTTACTGATATGAATTTAGGCATGGGGGAGGGGGGCATATGTGTTTATCAATCACATATATGAGCCGCACCATGACAAAACCAACATAATGGGTTTGCGACCAGCATGGATCCAGACCAGCCTGGGCATCCGCGCAGTCTGATCAGGATCCATGCTGTTCGCTATCAGTTTCTCTACTTATTATAGGGTTTGTAAGCGAACAGCATGGATCCTGATCAGACTGCACGGATGCGCAGGCTGGTCTGGATTTATGCTGGTGGCAAACCCATTATGTTGGTTTTGTCATGGCGCGACTCACATGTTCTTGCTTTCTTATTTACATATACTAGAGAAGGAATGAATATGAATTTTGTAGATGATTTGTTTTTAAAAGATTTATACATGAGTTTTCATAAAAACATGAATTGATATATCTCATGCAGCAGCATTGAGAATGGTTTCAAAGCAATGCTGTCCTAACTAGTTAAGATATAACCTTGTTAAGATGAAACCTCATAGATATTATGTACATTTATTTATTGCAATTTATTTCTGTGATTGAGATACCTCTTATATAAAAGTATATTCCAGTATTTTGTATGCACATGTTTTCAAAAATGTTATAATCTTTCTTTTTGATGAATTGAATAAAAAAAACAACAAAAAACCCACCCTTATATGTGCAGCAAGGCATTGCAGCTCATCTAATTTGTCTTACTCAGTTAGATCTACTTACCCAAATATATGTATTTTAATGGTACAGATAAATAAGTTGATTAAAATGTCATCTTACAGACTTAAGTGTTGTTATGAAAATACATGTTATTGTTCTATGACTTTTGTTAAAACCTTTTGTTTATTTACAATTTATTTTTTACTCCCTTTTCTTTTAGATTTTACTTATTGGTTAAGTGTTCTTTTGACTATCTTTTTATGATTTTTTACTGGTGATGCCTTAAAACCTCTTACATCATTGAAAATATAGATTGCTTATATCATTGAAAAATACCACCAAGTGAGTACATGTAATTAATGATGATGAATGATGTGAAAATTTTTCTCTGAAAGTTATCACTTAAAGTGACATGATGGGGAAAAAGGTGACTCAAGCTTACATTTCTTAGAATTAACCTTTTCTAGATGAACTATTAAAGCAGCCTGTAGCTTTTATTTTTTTGTTGGAAAATCAATTCTTTGTTGTTTCAAACTAAGTATTTCAGTAATTTATTTCGGAAAAGCGCATCATATTATTGTTAAGACTTTTTCAAAACAGTGTCTGAAGAGCTATTTATAGCATATCAGTGAAGTTTGTTTCTAAAAATAGAAAATCGGGAAGTGAATTGTCCACTTAACTAATTTACATATAGAGAGTGGACTCGTAGAGATTAGAGGTATCAAGGGGTTACCTTATTGTTTATATGTTTCATTGACAACATATTTCATTTTCTACCTGAATTCTTTTGATTTGAAAATTATATGAAACGATTTGTCTTAAAATAACATATTTGAAATCCTGTATGTTGTAAGTATGTAACAACACTAATGTGAAATTTTATATATGTATATAATTTGTCTTCTAAAACAATTTCCAAACATCCAAGAATATGTTAAATATGTACTGCAAATGTTTATATGTATTATAAGTAGTCATTAAAATATGGGCATTCATTTCTTTTTGAAAAATTTGGCTTAGACTTTATCAAAAATGAATTTCTAATTACCTCCTTTTATTAACATGAAATGTAAATTCGTTAATATCTTTAAAAATAATGCGTTTTGAAACTTACAATATTGATAAATCTTCATTTGAGCATCATATTTATGATATAAAACCATAAAAAATTTGGGTTACAGGATCTTTAACCTTTCAAAAAGCTTTAAGGTTGCTTTAAAGCCGATGAAATGTTATTCCAGTTGAGTTCATAGCCATTTAGATCTTGATTTCATGGCCAACAAACCCTGTAATAATTTTAAAGTGAGTCCGGGCAAAGTGAACTTAATGACATTATCAATAATATCAATTTTGTCACAACGATTATGTTTGTGATTTATTTGAATATAAATAAATCTTATGAGAACTCTATATGTTTATAAATGCAATTCATTTTTCCATTAGACTTATGATTACTCAGTAGATGAAACAATAGTATTTAGAACAAAAAAAAGGGAAAGACAATAAGTCTGGTGTTTTGCCATTAATTTTAATGCTTATTTTAAAAATAGACACTGTATTTTGATGTACTGGTTTTTCTGGATTTTTTACTTAGCAAAATTCTTGTTATTAAAAGGCTTATAGATGCTCAAGCTAGTTTGACCTGTGTTGTTAAATGTGGCTGAATGTATGTTTAATCATTTTCATTAAATTACCAAAAGGACTATTTTTAACCCCAAATATTTGTAATTGTGTCTTTATTATATTTATAGTTGACCCTTTATAAATAAACCACACTAAATCACTTCAATGGACTTGTCCATCTTTCAGTCAAGAAAAAAAACTTGTACAGAAAAAATAATTAAATAATATTTTCTGACTAAAAAGCAAATGTGCAGAACAAGATCAGATAGCATTTTTGTGCCGGCTGATCTTGGTCTGCAATGGTCGCATTAGTATATTCAGTTACTGGCAGCAGGTCAAAGAATAATTGATTGTTTCAAATGTGTGTTTTTGTTTTTTGCTATCAATTATGAATTCTGTATTTTGTAAGTTGATAAAGTAGTGAAATAACTTTTATCAGCTTATCATAGACTGGTATTTTATTTTCATCAGTTTGCTATAGAGAGAGTTATTACATCATCTTTTAAAAAAGATGTTTGTTATTTGTGATAATATAATCCATACCAAAAAACAGTTGGGCATAATTTTTCTTGATATACATTTCAATGAAATACATGTAATTATTCATAAATGTTTACATTGATTGCTTAAACTTTTGATTTATATAATCTACATACTACCTTTGCATAATACAGATTTACTTCTTTTTTTTTTTTTTTTTTTTTTTACTTCTGCATAATCTTTTTATTTATGTTTTGTACTCCCTATAAGGGCATACATTGATAGTAACAATGCTTCAGGATATTTTTTTATATCTATCAGTCTTTCCATTTTCATTGTGTGTGTGTGCATTTATTTTTCATTACATTCCAACACATAATATCAGATTTATTTGAACATTTGCAATACCATTATCCTATTAATACACATAGATTGTTATTCATGAAATTTGCACTTGCCATTTTAGAGTTATTCCCCTTTTATATTGTACACAGTGATGTTAGTTTCTGTTAAACAGTATTCCTAATTACATGTACTTCTTTCTTAATTTGTCAGTTTTAATGGTTGTTTATATTTCTGCTTAACAGAAATGTTTGCTTATTTTAATACTATTATACATGGCATATATAAATTTAAATTTAGTGGTGTTGCTTATTTAATAAAGGTACAATGCACTATTTGTTGTTATATGTTACAACTTTGTTGTACAGCTAAACTTCATTCTGACACATTTTAATCAAAGCACAGAAGGCGCTGAATTTGTTTGGGTCTCAGAATGTCAGAAAGGTGAAGGTTGTGAGATTATAAACCAATTTGTTTTTGTATAGTGCCACCAGTGCTTTCCAGCGTTTTAATTGTAGTTAATTGGCTTTAGGACTAATTGCAACACTGATATTCAAGTCAATGTTTATTTGATTTAAACAATTTGAAAAAAAAAAAGAGTTGCCTTCCTGGATTTGAACTCTAGACCCCTCGGCCACGGTGAAGTTATATGTAAAAGGCTTGGAGAAAACCATATTATTCTAAATTAGGGTTTGTAACCCTTATTATTTCGACGCTAACTGTTGTTTAACACAGATGTTAATAATCATGGAGCTTATTATAAGCATGTATATCTATAAAGGATAAAACAATATTAGAAATCTTCGACCATTCGGGAATTATTTTGCTTGAAAATTAAGCGCCTGTCATTTGATCATCTTTACGCAGTGATCTCCCCTGAATTTTTTCGTCGTTAGTGTACATATAAAGGGAAGTAATTGCTTCAAAAAAAGCGGCCTACTTTGGCATTGCAATTAACAGCATTAGACTCTGAAATTTCGCTACCATTATTTGTTTGGTCTGACGACCCAAACAAATAAAAACTATTACAATAAGCTATAAAAAATGCCATATTGTTTCCAATTTTACGTGTCGTCTGCTAGAGAGATGTCATACCTGTAAAAAAAAATGGAATAGTACATGTGGAGGGAAAATACAATGTCGCCGTACGTAATAAAAAACGCATAAATTGTATCTAAAATGAGTTATGTAATACTTTTATTGTCTGTATACAACATATTAAAATTAGTTATTATTAAATACTATATTATAGCTGTGTTTAAAATAGTCTAGCTCTGTGAATGAATTATATTTTAGTAATTTAAAAAAAAAACTAGAATGAATCTCGCTGTTACAGTAAGCAGACATTATTCCAAAAGGATCCGTCAATGATTCTTTCATATCCCGTTGTTTGCTTGTCGTCTGCAATTATTTTGATCGTCTGCTACTGCTGGCATATAGGTTGTCGCGTGCTCGTCTTCAAGGATTGGTTTTGAGAACCGTGAAAATTCACCAACTGGATTATTATTATTATTATTAGGCGATCTGCTTGATGGTTTCTTGTTTGTAGTGAGCAAATGTTTTTGCTTAGGTTTAAAGTATCCAAAAGAAATACGTCTTGAAAGCATAAACTTAATCGCGTACTTGTTATACAAAGGTTTAATGTGGAATAATGCCAAATGAATCTTTCAATGTCAACAGACAGTATACCGGAAGTAAACGGTATCCATAACAATTGTCGTCTGCTGATTTTTTTTGTATTTCTCCATGATGGATTTGTGCAGTTTGAAAACTTTTCTGCGGGTAAGTTAACATTATTGTTTGAACATTTGACAGGCACGGAAATATGAAATTTATAGATTAAGTCTATCCAGTGCATGAAAGGGTGTATTCCTTTAAATGGCAGAGACAATGTTGGCGTTCGTGAATGCACGTGCATAGTGGCTCTTGAATATCTTACATGCAGATGTCTCTCTTTTATGATCATTGACATGTCTTTTGTAACTATACGTCACAACTCGGGCTTAAATTTGACACATTCAAATGGTTTCGGATCTGGACATGTCAATGCATTGCTAGCAGTTGAAATATGGCGAAAATTGTCGTTTGCTTTTTTGGCGTAGCATATCATCATGTGCTAAAGATATTGTTTGAATATATTCTTGCAGGTGACTTCTGCTGGAAACATGTAAGCCATATCCAATAATGGCACGTTTCCGGCTTTTACATTTAAAAGTTGCTGGTCTAACACCAAAAACTGTAAAACCCCTCGCGTTGCACACCATCTCCCCTTTCGGAATATTTGATGTAGACTTTCGGGTTTTCTACGTGTCTACACTGTTGCAAAACTCGTAATATGAACGGGTTCGTTTCACCGCATGCTTTCTAGCTTTTTAATTAACTTAACAAGTTATCTACCTTACGTGCCATGTTTCCTTCATCGACTCTTACGGATTTCTTTACAATTAATTTTCCTTTCCTCTTCGGCCCGACGCTCCAGCTTTTTGTTTTTCTAGAACGCTGGCATACTAGTAGGTTACAATGCCGTGATACGAAGCATCAACTTCGAATCCGTTCCTTGATCAGCATCAACATCTGATTTATTAACATCTTTGTCATGACCGTCTCCAACGCCATCACTGTGTTTGAAATGACAAAATATTTCACTGTTGTCCTGACAATCTCTGACTGGTATAGCAATTCTGAGATTAGAAGAAAATTAATTTTCATTTTTAGAAAATTACTTTGCAGAAAGATATTACTTGATTCGTTGAAATAAATTAAGATACATAAACGGAGTAAAACATTCATTTGAAAATCGATTTCAGTAAGCCTGTTGCATTAAATAGAGCTACATGTCCACTATAATAATCTCTAACATCTTTGTTTCTTTTTTTTAAAACAAATATTTCGTATATACCTTTTCTACAATTTAAAGACAACATTTCCGTCTTCGCTTTTAAATAGCTGAAATCTGAATCAAATATTTTTTAATATTCCGCTGTTAAAAAGCAGCTGTCTTTGTGGGTAATGTATAGCGTATTGAAAACAACGGAGCTAACGTCTGTTTTACGCTAACTTGACGCTATTCTCAAAATATGTGCAAGGGCGACAATTTAGTAAATGTTTCTTGTGTGTCGAGTCATACAAAAAGTTTAACTTATTAATGCAGCATAAAATAATTTGTAAGAGGATGCATTGTAATGTGTAGGAGAAGGCACGGTTAAACAGAACTTAAGTATCTGAAATTTAACTTGAAAGTAAAAGAACTTAATGAATGTATATTACTATTTGTTTACATGTTTAGTTTCTTAGCGTAGGTTAGACCGAAATGCCGTAGCCGTCCTATGTATTCATACGTATCCGAAAACAGACGGAAAGGGCCGAAAAGTTGCGATTGGAATTTTACCCCGCCATATTTATTTTAACAAAAGAACACTTGGTTAAATCTATTGTTGTTTCAATAATGAAAAGGTCAGAGTTGACCGAAGTACGGCGAAAAACCCCGGACAATTTTTCCCGCTTCACACATTATAGGTCACGTGATCATTTGAGCACAGAAAAGACCAGTTTAGGAGGGAACGTCGCTCGGCGAAGATGGAAAATTGATTATGCAGGTGTGTTAATATTGCGTCATTTGATTTTTTTCAGGTATGTACAGTACTGGAAGAAGAAGAAGTAGAAGAAGAAAAAGAAGAAGCCTGTTTAGGAGGGAGAGTTGCACGGCGAAGATGGAAGAAATGGCGTGCAGGTGTGTTGATATTTTTATTGTACTTTATTGTGTCATTTGATTTTTTCATTAGCCTATAGTATTGAATGCCTTTGTTATATGACTGTTTTATTTTGATGATTTGTATACATAATTGCTCCTGATAATTGAGACACCTGGCCGTTTTATTACCCCGCCCCCACATGACTTGCTAGTTATCGTGTTGATGAAATATGGTCGATGTTTAATTTGACGATCTCGATTGGCCAGTCTGACCAGCCGCGTGACATAACATACTTTGCGCGACATAACATACTTCGGCGTTTTTTGTTTAATTTTTTTATTGTTTATTGACAAACTCTCCCGTCGCGTTCTGATTATTAATACATGTATTTTGTGCATGTCAAACAGGTTTATTTATAAATATATAATAGAACGTATGTTTTAAAAAAAATGTGTATACAAAATTAGTATGAAAATTGGTATAAAAATTGGATATAAAAATGTTTTTGGTCGCTCGGTGATATATGTTAAATGCATAATAGGTATTAAATGCATAATGGGTATTAAATGCAAAAAAAGGAGTGGAAAAATCGCAAACAATAGTTTAACTGTACATGTAAACATGTCAAAGAAGGTTTTTTAAATATGTAAAATAATGAGTTTCAAAAAATGTGTATAAGACTGTGTATGAAATGGTATAAAGAATGGGTGTATAAAAATGGGTGTAAAAATTGTTTCTAGTCGACAGTTTCTAGTACGAGTGGAAAAAAGTGGTAATTCTTTTGGAGAAATCCTATTAAACTTAATTGCCAAAGGTTTTTTTATAGATATGCAAAAAAATTGTTTAAAAAATGTTTATGAATAATTTGTATGAAATGGGCATCATAAAAGGTATCATAAAAGGGTATTAAAATGTATCTGGTCTCTCAGCCTCAGGTTGACTGCTTCAAAAAGCAGGAGAAATCCTGTTAAATATGTCAAAGAATGTTTTTTAAATATTTAAAATAGCGAGTTTCAAAAAAAAAATGTGTATAAAACTTGTGTGTAAAAATGTGTATAAAAAGTAAAAAAAAAATCTGGTCTCTCAGCCACAGTATATTTGGCTGGGGGTCCACTACTCTCAACGTAGAAACAAGTGTAAAAAATGGGTATCATAAAAAGGTATAAAAAAATCTGGTCTCTCAGCCACAGTATACTTGGCTGGGGTCCGTACTCTCAACGTAAAAACATGTACACTGTACATGTATAAAAAATGGGTATCATAAAAAGGTATAAACAAATCTGGTCTTTCAGCCACAGTATAATTGGCTGGGGTCCATACTCTCAACGTAGAAACATGTACATGTATAAAAAATGGGTATCATAAAAAGGTATAAACAAATCTGGTCTTTCAGCCTCAGTATAATTGGCTGGGGTCCGTACTCTGAATGTAAAAACATGTACATGTATAAAAAATGGGTATCATAAAAAGGTATCAACAAATCTGGTCTTTCAGCCACAGTATAATTGGCTGGGGTCCGTACTCTAAACGTAAAAACGTGTACATGTATAAAAAATGGGTATCATAAAAAGGTATAAACAAATCTGGTCTCTCAGCCACAGTATAATTGGCTGGGGTCCGTACTCTCAACGTAAAAACATGTACATGTATAAAAAATGGGTATCATAAAAAGGTATAAAAAATCTGGTCTCTCAGCCACAGTATAATTGGCTGGGGTCCGTACTCTCAACGTAGAAACATGTACATGTATAAAAAATGGGTATCATAAAAAGGTATAAAAAATCTGGTCTTTCAGCCACAGTATAATTGGCTGGGGTCCGTACTCTAAACGTAAAAACATGTACATGTATAAAAAATGGGTATCATAAAAAGGTATAAAAAAATCTGGTCTCTCAGCCACAGTATAATTGGCTGGGGTCCGTACTCTCAACGTAGAAACATGTACATGTATAAAAAATAGGTATCATAAAAAGGTATAAACAAATCTGGTCCTTCACCCACAGTATAATTGGCTGGGGTCCGTACTCTGAACGTAAAAACATGTACATGTATAAAAAATGGATATCATAAAAAGGTATAAAAAATCTGGTCTTTCAGCCACAGTATAATTGGCTGGGGTCCGTACTCTGAACGTAAAAACATGTACATGTATAAAAAATGGGTATCATAAAAAGGTATAAAAAATCTGGTCTTTCAGCCACAGTATAATTGGCTGGGGGTCCGTACTCTGAACGTAAAAACGTGTACATGTATAAAAAAATGGGTATCATAAAAAGGTATAAACAAATCTGGTCTCTCAGCCACAGTATAATTGGCTGTATAAAACTGTGTGAAAATATGTATAAAAATGGGTTCTAGTCGGCTAATATTTCTAGTAGGTGTCTAGAAAGTGGTAATAGGAGAAATATGTAAAATAATGTGTTTCAAAAAAATGAGTATTGAAATGTGTATAAAAAATGTGTTTAAAATTATTTCTGTGTTTTATTTTTTTTTCAGTGCTGAGGGATATGGTGTTTCATAGTATGGAAGTTGCCTGGACCATGACTGTAATTGGTAAATATCTTTTGGTAAGCAAACAGACACAAATATTTTCATTTTGTGTCTGAAGTGGCGATGTGGAATTTCCTAGATTTTTGCCTTCATATCCTTACTTTACATCATAAATTGTTTTGTCATTTACTTATAAATTGTATTTATTTTCTCCCTCCGATACAAATATTTTTGTTTTGTTCTCACCCGGCACAAATATTTTCGTTTCGTGCCTGACTAGGCAATGCGGAATTTTCGTGGATTTTTCGTTTCTTTATGGATTTGTAAAAAAAAACTTGTGTATCAAAATAATTTGTATGAATAATTTGTATAAAAAGGGTTTTATAAAAGGGTATTAAATTGTATCTGGTTTCTGGGTAGGCTGTTTCTCAAACAGGAGAATTTCAGCTAAACTTGTCAAATGTGTTTTTTATAGATTTGTAAAAAAAGTGTGTATTAAAATAATTTGTAATAATAATTTATATGAAAAGGGTTTCATATTAAGAGCATATGTAACTGGTTTCTGGTTGGCTGCTTCAAAAAGGGTAAACAGGAAAAATTCTGTTGAACATGTCAAAGGTTTTTTTCTAAATAGTAAAAAAAAATCAGTTTACAAAAAACTGTATAAAAAAATTTGTATGAAAGTCCTTGTGTGAATAAAGAATATGTATAAAAGTTGTTTCTGGTCGGCTGTATGGAGTATGGTCCATAATATTCCCCATGAAATCAAAAGATGATATGAATTGTGTGGTAAAAAAATATCAAAAAGTTATAATTTAAAAAAGGGTATTAGTTTAAAAGTGTGCATCTTTGATGTTGGTATAACACCTACTAATTTTGGGTTCTGAGCTCATCGTGCAACTTTATGCGATTTCTTCTCTATAGTTAGAAATTTTAAACACAAAGATGTTCAAAGGGTTAACACATATGTTAACATTGGTATGATATGCTATGAATGGTCTTTATAAAGTGCAATACCCGGTATGTGGCAGTAATAAAAAATGGTATAAAGAATTTTATAAATATACCGGTATGTAAAAAGAAGGTGTTACAAAAATGTGCTTGAAAAATGTGTATCAAAAAAGGGTATAAAATTAAAAATGTTTCTGGTCAGCTCTTAAAGAGCTATATGTACGTTGTGTGTATGTTCTTGGTATGGAATGTAAAATTTTTTTTTTTTAAACTTTAATTTCAATCAATGTGACAGTTTAAAAACATGGTATAAATTGTCATGTTGTTGTGTTCATGAAAAATAATAATAGAAGTATATGTAATAAAAGAAACAATAAAAAGAAAACATATCAAAAACATAAAAGCTATATTATTATAAAAATAATAATTACCTAAAAGTAATAATTATAATAATAAACAAATTATTATATTAATAATAATAATAACATAAAAGTAATAATAAAAAAAATAAATTATAAAAGTAATAATGATTTTTTTTTTTTATAAAAGTAATAATAATAATAATAAATCACATACCAACCACATCACAAGATTCGTTAACTGAATGGTGGGAGAAGTGTAGCACGCTTTAAAAATAATAATACAAAAATAATAATCAAACGTCCATTCAGTCGTGTGTTATAACGGTTCGATGTATACTATGACTACACTTCTTCCAATGCTGCCTAGTTTTAATAACTAGCATGTCCCAAGCCATGATAAAAGCAGAGGGGAAGAAATGAAGTTAATTGATTTTATAGTGATATCAACAAAAATTGTCTTATCATTGTTCACAATTCAGTCAGTACAGGGCTCACGCTGTCGGTCGCCATAGTCGCCATTTGCGATTATTTTATAAGATTGGCGATTATATTTGCATTTTGGCTACAAAATCTGGCGATTATTTTTTACTTCCAGCAGTGTTTATATAAGGTGTAAAAATCGATAATGAATGCAGTAGACCCAATTAACACCAGCGGGGTGCATTTAATTGAGTGTCAACTTTTTACCGGTCACGTGCACAGACATTTGGGGTTTGGAGCTCAAAACGCCTTTAAAATCCAAATAAAATGCATATTTGTCAATCCCAGCACATGTACTGATCATATATATCAAAAAAACTTAATATAAGCCGTTTTGAAAAAAATTCATATTTCAACATCTATAATAATACACTTATTATAGATGTTGAAATATGTAATTTTTTCAAAACGGCTTTTATTAAGTTTTTTTGATATATATGATCAGTACATGTGCTGGGATTGACAAATATGCATTTTATTTGGATTTTAAAGGCGTTTTGAGCTCCAAACCCCAAATGTCTGTGGTCACGTGCTGCTAACTTATATTGCCTGAGGTGATAAAATACATGCAAGATGTATAATTGTATAAGTACTTTAAAGATATTGTCCAGCATTTATAAAAGCCATCAAATATCCGTCAATTAACCACAAAAATCGTTTTAAAATTGATAAACTGGATATAGACTTACCCAAAATTTACCGTGAATTGCACAGACATTTGGGGTTTGGAGCTCAAAACGCCTTTAAAATCCAAATAAAATGCATATTTGTCAATCCCAGCACATGTACTGATCATATATATCAAAAAAACTTAATATAAGCCGTTTTGAAAAAAATTCATATTTCAACATCTATAATAATAGTACAGTATTATTATAGATGTTGAAATATGTAATTTTTTCAAAACGGCTTTTATTAAGTTTTTTTGATATATATGATCAGTACATGTGCTGGGATTGACAAATATGCATTTTATTTGGATTTTAAAGGCGTTTTGAGCTCCAAACCCCAAATGTCTGTGGTGAATTGCAGTAATTGCAAATATTGATTTTTTTTTGTTTTAAGCTACTTAACTAAATCGCCAGTGGAAAACAATGGTAAAATATTTAAAAAGTATAAACTTCCAAACAACTATTTGCACAACAACCAAAATTGTGAATATTTCTTCAAAAAAACAGGAAAAATCCGATTGTCACATATTTTCGCGACACCGATAATTTTGATATTTATTTAAAGGTGAAATAAGCTATGTTCTGTTTAAAAATCTTTACTACTATGGCAGAAAATTTGTATTACATTGGTGATGATGATATTTTTCAGTAAATTATTCAGAAAAAAGGCTGCATTCTGTGAATGATTTTGCAAACTTGTGTTATTTCTATAGGCTAATATGACCTAGATCTACTCCAGTTCTGTGTGAAATGTGGAAATTGACAGTGGTTATAGCTGACAAAATTTGATTAGAACAAACAAAAAAAAGTTGTCTGATAACAGCATTATGTAAAGTTATAATGAATCTTTAATATTATTGTTGTACAGTAATTATACTAATTATAACGTTTTTATTCTGTTCTATAATAAGATTTAAAGTTGTGCCTGTGGTTCTATTTAAAAAAAGGTACTTATCAATATACACAAATGTGTCAGTTTATTTGAGAATCCTTATAAAACTGAAAGTTTTATATAAATGTAATGTTTATTTAATCAACTGCTTATGTTGTTAATCGCTAATTCGTAAATAGTCCGCTGAACTTTTGGCTATTATTTTTTTAAGTTGAAAATATTGGCTATTATTTTATTTGAGCCAGTGTGAGCCCTGCAGTATAATTATTTTTAAATTTTCCCTAAAATAAGATTGAAAGATAGGCAAGTCCATTTAATATACAGCTTGATTTCATTAGTTCTTTCATTAACCTGTTTTTCATTTTTTGCTCAGTTATGCCCCTTTTTTCCACAGAAGCTATTACCGTATATTTATCCACTTTAACCTTACGCATCGCATCCAATTGGCATGCATTTCTAATGGGAAAATAACTTTGACAGAATTTTTCTTAATTATCTCCCTTTTAGTTTAAGACATTTTCCTTATTTTCAGAAAAAAGCATCATACATATTCACTACAAACTTGAAGAACTTGTTTACTATCAAGGGCATGTAGGTGTGTCAGTGGCTGAGTGGTTAAGGTTGTTGACTTTAAACCACTTGTCTCTCAACACTGTAGGTTCGAATCCTGGCAGGAAATCTGAATCTTTTCATGTCAGGTATCCACCAGTAAAGCTGGAAAGTCACCATAACTGTGTCGGTGTGACTTAAAACCAGTAAAAAACAAACACAAGCAAAGGCATGTAATTCTGCCAAGCACTTGCAGAATTATGCCCCCTTTTTACTTTGCATTTATCATACTACTCAGCACTGAGTAAAATAAGAGTGTGTTGTTCATTGACAGATCTTGTAATTTTGATAATTTGTCTAATTTATGCCATTTGTACTCAATTGGTGAATTTACATTTTTTGTATCTAACATATGGTAACCAATTATTCTATATATACTTGTAGGAGATGGGATGGTTCAATGGAAAATGTGTGTGTTGATGTCACAGCATGAACAAGTGAGAAAATTTCTATAATTTACATAACTATATTTATAAGTAACAGGTCAAATAACTGATTTTTCTGGCGCCTTGAAAAATTGGACATAATAGGGGTTACTTTTGTCGGCGGTATCCCGTTAGGCTTGTCTGGTGAGCATATCTTACTCATTATATGTTGGATTGACTCCAAACTTGGTATGCATGCTTCTTTCAATGACTCAAAGTGCAGTGCACAAGAATCGTTACTCTGCACTTCCTATTTTTAGAGTTATTGCCCTTTGTCCAAGCCATTTCTCCTAAATATGAAAGCTATGGACTTGTTGGATGATAGATCTCAAGAAAAGTGCAGCACACTTAAACTTGTACTTTGTATTTCATGATATATTTTTGAGTTATTGCCTCATGAAAATTTTCATAATTAAAATGTCCGGGCCAATTCTCCTACTCTTTAAAAGCTATTGACTTGAAACTTCATAGGATGTTGTATCTCATTGAGAAGTGCAGTGCACAAGAACTTGTACGCTGCACTTAATGATTTTAGAGTTGTTGCCCTTTGTTAATTTCGGCGTCCCCTTAGGCTTGTCTGGAGCATAACTCACTGACTATCTGTCAGATTGACACGAAACTTGGTATGCATGCTTCATTCAATGAGCACAAGAATTGCTATTCCTTGCACTTCTTATTTGTTGAGATATTGCCCTTTGTAAATTTTCATATATGTATTTCAATGTTGCAAAACAGTTAAATATCAATTTTATTTCACAATTTCAAAACTTGTAATGCTTACATGATACACAACTCGTAATGCTTTGTGGAAGGAAAATGATGAAACATCACTTTAAGTGTGCTCTTTAGCTCGACTATTCGATAAGAATAAGTAGAGCTATTGTAGTCACCCGAGCGTCGGCGTAACAACTTATGTTAAAGTTTTTGTAATACCTCAAATATTTTCAAAGTCCATTGACATATGGCTTTGAAACTTTGCACACTTGTTCACCATTATAACCCCAACCTGTAGACAGGAGGAGATAACTGTATCAAGCATTTTGACAGAATTATGCCCCTTTTTAGCTCACCAGAGCCGAAGGCTCAGGGTGAGCTATTAGTATCAAAGGGGGATGCTCCGGCGTCCGTCGTCATGCGTCAACAATCGTCTTCTTCTCTGAAACTACTAAGCAGATTTACTTCAAATTTGGTCTGTAGCATCCTTGTGACAGTCACACTTGAATTTGCTCATGTCATTCCAATTGGCCCCTTTTAGGGGTCAGCAGAGCTAAAAATAGAAAAACCTTTAAACTTCTTCTTCTACAGAACTAATTGATGGATGATCACCAAACTTAGTCTGTGGCATTGTTTGGTAGTCTTTTATCAAGTTTGCTCATATTAATTTGATTGGCCCCTTTTAGGGGCCGCTATAGCTAAAAATAGAAATACCTTTAAATGTGTGCTTCTATAGAACTAATTGATGGATGATCACCAAACTTTGGCTGTAGCATTCTTGGGTAGTCTTTTATCAAGTTTACACATATTAATTTCATTGGCCCCTTTCAGGGATCTCTAAAGCTAAAAATAGAAATACCTTTAAATGTCTTCTTCTACAGCACTAATTGATGGATGATCACCAAACTTTGTCTGTAGCATTCTTCGGTAGTCTTTTATCAAGTTTGCTCATATTAATTTGATTGGCCCCTTTTAGGGGCCTCCAAAGCTAAAAATAGAAAAATCTTTGGACATCATTTCCTACTGAAATCACCAAACTTTGTCTGTAGCACTCTTAGGTAGTCTTTTATCATCAAGTTTGTTCATATTAATTTGATTTGCCCCTTAAAGGGGCCGCTAAAGCTAATATAGAAAACCTTTGAACATCATCTCCTACTGAAAACTTCAAACATCTACACCTTACATGTTTTGCATGTGACATTTTGTGTTTTCATTCAAAAAAGTTATAAAAAAAAATGTCCAGTCAAAATTAATCCTCTTCTAGTGGTCATTTATTCTGCATTTATTCTACATAGTCTCATAGGAACACACTTGCAACATACATATTTTTAACAAAGCCTTTCCAAAATATTAGGGCAAAATATTTCAATTTATATTGTGAATAATGAAATGATGGGTTAGATGAGTGATCTAGGGCCATCTTAGTGGCCCTATTGTTTATTATGAAGAAAAAAAGCTAAAACAATCAGTGTTGTGAAAGTATATTAGTAGAGGGGCAAGTTAAAGTTAAGTTGAACTTGCCGAAAGAGCTGGACTTGCCTTTTAGCAACTTCTTTTGAAAAATAATTTCCAACACTGAAAAGCAGTTGTTTCTGGTGAGCGACTCAGGGCCATCATGGCCCTCTTGTAGGGCCATCATGGCCCTCTTGTTCAACTTAGAATTTACATTTAGATTTGCATACCACCACAGATATTTTCATATTCTATTGAAACAAGTTGAAATTTTATACTCTTATTTGAGAGCATAAAAGGACTCTCTTCAAGGCCTATAACTGTAGCATGGATTTCAAGAAAATTTTTGTTCTTTTGTTATTAACTATAATATTAAATAAAATTTTACATTATCAAGGCTCTTTTACTATCAAGCATTAAGAATAGTAGAGCGTTGCTGTCCTACCGACAGCTAATTGTTTTAAAAACAATTCTTGAACATTGTTGAAATGATTCTTGTAGTTGAAATGATTCTGAGAAATTCTTTTTACAAAAAAAATAAGAATT
The DNA here is from genome assembly GCF_026571515.1 of Ruditapes philippinarum. Lineage (NCBI taxonomy): Eukaryota > Metazoa > Mollusca > Bivalvia > Venerida > Veneridae > Ruditapes > Ruditapes philippinarum. The sequence goes on from NW_026851615.1 coordinate 171,065, forward strand.
TTCAGGATAAAATAGTTTTTTATTTAGAATAGACCCAAGATATTTGGCACTTACCTATATTTGGCTGCTTAAAAACTATGGATGCAAAAAAAGTAGGAAGAATGTTAATCTTTTAAATGTATTACAAGCCATGGCTAGTAAGTTTTAAGCTCTTGTAGTTTAATTGTCAAAATGCCTCTTTAGTGTATCACATAAGAGGAGTTCTGAGTTCAAATCTCAGCAGGAGCACTTATATTAATATGCTAATTCATGGTTTGTAAAATTAAAACAGGGCTGTGAATGTTATGTCTATATCAAAGTCATTGTTTATTTGACATTTATTAAAATCAAGGTTTTGTAAATTTAATAAGATATTTGACAGTATGATTTTTAAAAACTGTATCACCTTAAAATAGTGAAACTACATTTTCTAGTGTGTCTCAAATCATTTTTGTATACATTGCTTGCATTTTGTATACATTGCTTGCATTTTGTATACATTGCTTGCATTTTGTATACAGAGTTATAGCTACATTTTTGACATTTGCTATTATAGGAACATCACTTCCGGAACATCACCCACCTCCTGAAAAAAAATGTGATAAAATTGATAGAAAGTTGTAAAACTGTATAAGAATATGTCTAAACATCAAAATATAATTAGTTAACCTGATTTACAATTGGGCAATAAATTTTCCTATTTTCAAAATATTTTTAAAAATGAGCATGGAGTTCTGTAACAAAAATTTAGCTGTGCATACCACAGGTTAGTCTTGTGAATAAAGGTCAAATTATCATAAAATAATCTCCCTTTGATCAACAAGAACAAAATTACTATCCAGCATTCATTTATTATATATACACCTGGAAATACGTTAAGCACACCCGACATTTTGCCTCTATTTGGACAAGATGACAATTGAAATTTTAAATTTTATTTGGGCGATGGTATGAACCATCTGTAGTCAACCTGCACCATCTAGAACAAGCTCTGCACCAAGAATGACAAAATTTACCTCAATATCGCATTAGACGCCTTTCTGGTAGTATGAGGAGAAGGATTGAGGCTATCATCCAGGAACATGGCGGTTACACACGTTATTAAAAATTTGGCTACATAATGTCATTTTAAGTTATATAATCAACAAAATTTACCAAAAATATCCACCAGTAAATGTTTTGTTAACGCTCTAACATCATGCTCATAAACACTTACATTTTTGGTAAAAAGAACCAACACATTTGCTTATGCTTCAATAATTTGGTTAAGAATAAACTAAACTCATAAACTTACTGGTTTATGATTACTATAACTCATAAATTTACTGGTTTATGATTACTAAATTGGTATCACTAGTTATCAAATTACTGTTTCCTAGCTCAATCAATTCATCATATCATGACAGTGCTTTCAATCACATTTAAAATTTCCGGGTAGTGCTATATTTATTATAACTTATTTCCAGGTGTATATAATATACATGTATACACATGAATTTTCCTTTCAATTTTGAATGCCTTAGATTTATGAACCTGAGTCAACAATATCAATAAACCTTAATTGAAACTTTCTTTAAACTGATGTAAATCAGTGAACATAAAGTGTTAAGAAATAAATACATTAATTTATTTTCACAAAAAAAACCCAGAAAAAAACAAACATGATGAACATTTTCCTGATTTTGCCCTCAAATTCTGAATAGTGTTGTAAAATTTCCCATTATACATGTAAATGTATCAATTAAGAAATACTGATTTTATGAGAGAATAATTATAGTCTGCATATATGCTGCCCGTCACTTCCAATTTTATTCTTATTACCCGATTGATATTGATGTGTCACAGCCTGACAGGGGCTCAAACACCAAGCTAACCCTCGGAACACTGTTCTTCGAAAGGAGGCCGGTATTTTACCCCTATCAATTAGGAGAAAGTCACAAACTCTTATTATTAAACCAGGATTGAGCCTTAAGTGCAGACAATATTTACCTAATGTTCGGGAATACAAGGGAAAATACAACATTGTTTTACATTTTATAACCTTTAATTTCATTTGCAATAGTAGTGCCATTTAAGCTCTTAAATTGTTTATTTAGATATAATTTTGGTAAAGATCCCAGTAGTACCTATAGTATTAAAAGTCATGACAGGTCTTTAAAGTAACATGCATTTCCTATTCCCTTCTGACATTAAACTGAAGATATCATCAAAACTCTATTTATTGCAATGTTTCACCATCATATATCTATCTATCACTTAAAACAGGTGTTAATGGGGACCCCGTTTGTTTACTTTAGTCCTTTTTTTACTTTTTGACACTGTTTATTTCATATAAATTGTAAGTTGTATCTCTAGTAAAGTCCATACCAGATTAGTTTTTTTGCATTAAATATCACCTAATAACCTAAACTATAGAAGAGCCAAATTAATCTATGGATATTCCCTATAAATTAAATCAATAAGAATCATGTTTTTACTTAAATAACCAAATTCATTAAGATTCTCCTAAAAATAGAAAATATTTAGTGAAATAACCCTAATTTAAAAAGATTAGGCTATATAAATCCCAAAAATAACCAAAACAGTTATAAAAATCCATACAATTGTATGATAATTATTAACAAACATCTTTAAGGGTCCAAACCAACCAAAAAATCCCTATGAAATTCTATGAACTTATATAAAAGTTACAATGATTATCCTATATAGCCTAACAATTTCAAGATTAAGAAGTCAATCCAACAATAAATGAGGTAATTTTACCCTAATTTAACTTCTCCTACAAGAAAAGGTCTATAGTTTATTAATTTGATATAATAATATCTATTAACAACAATATTTAATTGACTTGGAGAAGAAAACCTCATCAAATTCCATCGGAAACTAAATATGTTATGACATAATCAATTATAATGGCCATTTACAGTCCAAGGGAGAGAACTGTGAAAATGGACCTCACACTGATTTTTCAGCATGCAAATTAAATTAACTTAATAAGTAGTTCTATACACACAAGATATATCCAATATAATTGAATACAACTTATTGAGAGTTTAAAAGAGTTAATCTAACCAATTACAACATAAGATTCTTTGATAATATAGGAAAAAAAGAAACTTTTATAGCCAAATGGCAATAAATGAAAATACCACTAAATAGCAGGAGTTATCTGCTCTCCCCTTTATAACAAATACATATATCACTTATATGACACTATGATATGTTTTAAACTTAGTTTGTGTAAATATAATCATATGAAAAGTGCTGTGATAGGTCTACAATGTTAATAAATTCTAGAAAATGTCCTTAAACTACTTTATTTAATGATTATTCACTCCTTAAATAACACTAATAACATGTCAGACGAGAAATTAAACATAATATGATAAATGTTGAAACCTGATATAAATTATTTGTTTACCTAGGTGCCAGACCATACTTTAAACCTTAAATATTTGAGCCGCGTCATGACAAAACCAACATAGAGTGTTTGCGACCAGCATGGATTCAGACAAGCCTGCGCATCCGCGCAGTCCGATCAGGATCCATGCTGTTCGCTATCAGTATCTCTACTTGTTATAGGGTTTGTAAGCGAACAGCATGGATCCTGATCAGACTGAACAGATGCCCAGGCTTGTCTGGATCCATGCTGGTTGCAAACACTCTATGTTGGTTTTGTCATGACGCGGCTCATATGTTAATAATCTTATTATTTTCTATATATCTCAATAAACTAGGTAATTTATAGTCGTTTTACTCCCTACAGTATGCAGCCTCCTCCATGAAAAATAATAAGTTTAATATGTTTAGTTTTAAATCTTCTTTTACTTTAAAAAAAACTTAATTAGAAATTGTTTATTTAAGCTTAAATCTACCTAAATCTTTTGATATTTTAAAGACATGTTCAGATATAAATGTTCAGATATAAATAACATGTTGTACTTTATGTAGTTGTACAAATATATGTATGTGTATGGTAATCAAATGCTAAATATACATTGTTAATTAATATTAGTTAATAGGAGAGAGACACCAAGAATTCGAGATTTGTGCAAAAAACAGATACGTTACCATTTTTCCAATTGCTTTCAGAGACTAGATAAAAGTACTTAGCATGAATATACACAATTTAGAAATTTATTATCATTCTTTCAACAATATAGCACCAGTATAAATTACAAAATATTATGCATCAATATCCATTTTAAAAAAGAATCCACGTCGAACTGAAGCTGATGAAAATGTTACTTATTAATCAGACTTTTTTATTCCAAATATTGATTTACTTATAAAAGCATTTTAGGTCAATAAAAATACTGATGTTCCATACTTATCTATTGACACAATGTTGCTTGGATTTACTTGACAGTATGAATTTATTCCGCTAAGTGGAAAGGAATATTAAATCATAGTAACGTATCTCTTTCACCGTTCTACTATGAACAAAATTATGAAAAACACTGAACACGTAGATAGATATTCATAAAGTTTTTTTAAACAACTGACCAATAAATAATATGTCTGAACCAGTACTTTTAATATTAAATAGAACACACAAAATCTTTTCCAGTTTTTTAGGTTTTATTGTTTTCTGACTGTAGCTTCAAATAGTCAAATAACATTGTGACTTTAACAAGAACATTTAAATAAAGACACCAATCTATTAGAATATGTAACAGCTAGATTAATGTGCGTGTTTCATAGTGTGAATTGACATTCTGTATTTCGTTTGTCTTTTTGGTTCATCTGCTGTTCAATTGTCTTTATATACTGGTAAAATCTCGATCCTTGATTGTGTCATACTTGGTGATATGAGTAAGCCTACATGTATATGCTTATCTACATTTAACTTATGTTACAAGTTCATATTACTCTTACTCAGGTTTACCTTAAGTGTGGTAACATATCTGTTCAATATATGAGGGACATGCATTTAAGCTGGTAACTTTTTTCCAAATTCACTGTAGAAAACAATAAAAATCGTTCACTTAGCAGGGGCATAACTGAGCTATTTTGATATGCACTCCTTAAATAGGGGGGTTCGGGGGCATGCTCCCCCGAGAAAATTTTTTGAAGAGGAAGTGATATCCTGGTATTTCGTGACTATCTAGAGGCTATATTGAGAACATAGTGCCACCAATGCTTTCCAGTGTTTTAACTGTAGTAAGTTGGCTATAAGACTAATTGCAACACTGATAGTCAATTCAATGTTTATTTGACTTAAATTTTTTTTAAAAAAATGAGTTGCCTCAACTGGGATTTGAACTCGAGACCTCTCGATTCATAAGCGAGCGTGCAAACCCCTCGGCCACGGTGAAATTATAAGTTAATGAAGAAAACCATATTATTCTAAATTAGGGTTTGTAACTCTTATTATTTCGACGCTAAACACAGATGTAAATAATCATGGAGCTTACTGTAAGCATGTATATCTATAAAGAATGAAACAATATTAGAAATCTTCGACCATTCGGGAACTACTTTGCTTGAAAATTAATGCGCCTGTAATTTGACAATCTTTACGCATTGATCTCCCCTGAATTTTTCGGCGTTAGTGTACATATAAAGGGAAGTAACCGCTTCAAAAAAGTGGACTACTTTAGGCATTTGCAATTAACAGCATTAGGCTGAGACTGAAATTTCGCTACCATTATTTGTTTGGTCTGACGACCGAAACAAATAAAAACCACCCAGGCTGGGGAAAGAAAGCTTCTTCCTTTAAATTCTGACAGGAAAAACAAATGGTATATTTTATCCTGGGTGTAAAGTATATACATGTATGAATTGTATTTTTTATGATAAATATACAATTCATATATACTTTATACACAGGATCATTTTTTTATCCTGGGTGTAAAGAATAAACAAATGGTATATTTTATTAAAGTTTGACCATTTAATGGAATATGACAGCCAGTTAATTTGATAGGTTTTCTATAATAACTTACATTAATGATTAACTGGTACAGAAATTAGAAACATTACCTCAGTTTTTTGGCTATTTAGAGTATGTTGAACTAAGCAAAATGATATGTTAAAAACTTAATTTTATTTAATTTATGAATAATGAAAGTGGCACCATCACCACTTAAAAACCTAAAAAGCTACATGCCTCCAGATGAGTCAAAATTTTTCAATAAAATCAAACTTGAGAAAAATGTACTAAGATGTAACGAAAAGTAAAACCTTTCAAGATTCAAGTAATATTTTACATATTATGTGTAATTAATGACTGATTTTCAGTATTTACAACTATATTTCTACTGTGTTACAGTAAAGGCTATTCATGCATATTTTGACCACTTTTTGGTAATTTATGTGGTTATTAATTGCTATTAATAATATGTAAATTGCTTCCTTTTGGTTACTTCACAATATTCAGATTCAAATACAATTTCAAATTTATTATGAAAATTAGCCTTAATCTGGAGGCATGCTGCTTTAATATTACAATTGGAACTACAAGATGTTGATGCAATCCTTAATCTCCAAGCATCAGCTGAATTATGTGATATAATTTGAGTTATATGAAAAGTTGTGACTTTGTTGCATATTAAAATTAACATATGAAAGAGGTGATGGGCCATAACTGTACACAAAAATATATAGACTTAATTAACACCAACATAACAACATTTAAACATATTTTCATTGGTAATTATTATTCACTGACTTTACTTTGTGGATGAGTGTTCCTCAATGTGAAGTTTTAACTCTTTTTATGCACCAATAATATAAATTAGCTGATCAACTTTTCCCTTACTTTACTAAAGTTTATATTATAATTTATGACACATATCTGTGTGAAGTTATACTTATTTCTTTTCTAACCAATATTTGCTTTTTCATGTCTTTTTTTTGAAAACAAGGGAAAAATCATCTTTAAATTGGACTGACTAAACATTAGGTTACATGAAGTTGAGGCACATTTCTTTTTACTGACTACCAGTTTTAGGTTTCTGAAGCAGTTTCTTATTTTATGCAAGGGAGTTAATGCAAATATTTTTTTCAGCAGCACAAGCGGTTAGCATAATTGGATACGAACATCAAACAACGGTAAACAACACTTATTTTATTGTTTCTTTCGCATTTAAGCAATTGATGGACTTGCAGATTTCTGAATAATTATTTATTTTTGTTGGATACCTTTGTTTGATGATAATATGAAATTAGGCAAAGCCTATGAACGGGGAAGTCGTTAAAAAATTCCTTTCATTCTTTCCGTTTTAAAATTGTCATTCGGTAATATGAAAAAGGCAAAGCCTCAAAGCGAGCTCGATGTACTTTTTACGTGAAATAGTATGAAATAATCGCTCATTTTTATTTCAAATGCAGTGACGAGTGCGTGTGACGTCACACGTACTGTGTTAAATATGGCTCCGCCCCTGTCGTGAAATGAATAACGAGTTTTGAAAACGTTTATAAAACTATGTTTATTTTATTTCACTCTATAATTTTTCAAGCGAAATAAAGATTATTTAAAGTGAAATAAATGTAAAACTTAAAACGTTTGCGACATTAAAATAGCGTACTTGATTTGTTTGTTTTGCACGCGTTGTTTGGCGCTACATTGTGACATCACGTAGACAATACTTTAAACGTCTGTACAGCGTTAACAACTGAATAAAAGATATTGGTGTTCGAATTCATTTTCTTAGTTAGACCATTTTCTTTCATTCTAGATAGTTTTCACAACAAAATTCGACAAAAAAATTGTTTTTATTTATCAGATTTCAAACAAAATGGCGCCTTCGATTTTCATTTTTTATACACAGCTTCCGTTATTCTGGTTCCCTGTCCAATTATGGTTCCCATAGACGTGCGCGGGTGACCAGTCTACATGCACATCCGTTTTCAGCCAGAATTCCTCAGTTTTTATCGTTATCTTTGATTTCGAAAGGTTGCGATGTGTCCAATTCGGTACTTTGGACGAAAGTTTTCAAAACCATCACTTAACAGGTACTCGCGTTACCGTAAAGCTCGCTTTGCGAGCAGGCCCTTCGGGCCAGCTCGTCGAGCTCGCTATTACATGCACCGCTTCCGTTTTCACTCGGAACACTCGACATTTATTATTTATCCGAAAAGTTGAGATTTGTTCCGTTATCGGAATAACCCGCCTTTTATCATTGAGTTACATTGTAAATGGCGGCGTCCGACTAGAACTGACACTGAAAATTTCATTGATAGGTATAGAATTCTATATATTTTTTAAATGTTTTTTATTTGATTTTCTTTTAAATATACACGTGTAGTCTATAGCCGGGCAAGCCAAAGCCCGGACCCGCTTCGCGGGCCCGGTCTTTGACTTCCCCGTATAAATTCAAAACTATCACTTTTAAAAGTTTTAACGAATCCGGGTCAGCTCGGCCCTAAAACGTACTCGGCCCCCGTGTCAGCTCGGCCCTATTCCAACTCGGCACGGGTCAACTCGGCCCTCTTTTCAATAATTAATATTTAGGTTTGTGTTAACACTATTTATTGTAATTATTGTAATTATTTATAATACACGGTTTCGAACTAGCAGCAGACAAGCTTTTCTTATCAGTAGAATTGCGAGTAAAGATAAACGATTGTGTATCTCACTGTATTTCTACATATTTAACTTCTGTTCTGTTCTTTATTACTTTAACTAGATAATGCACAGACAAGGTCTTTCTATTTGATAGAAAAAAAAAACGTATTACACGTGCAAATGAATTTCGGCAACAATCAATGCGCTTATACGTAAGATTTAATTAGAAGCTTATGATATTAAGTAAACACGTTTTTGTTTCATTTCTTTTTAAATATTACTTTACAAACACATTTTATTAGAATCTAGATCTATATTAATTTTATCGAATCTGCAAGACAGATAAATAACATTTTTTTCTAAATATACTTTATTTCAGAAGAAGTACATGTATTATTATATAATAATAAGATATTTCTTATTATTCATTTACCTTAACAACATGCAAAGCAAAGTTAATACGTTATATATATTTTTGTAAAGTGGGCCGAGTTGACCCGTGCCGAGTTGACCCGTGCCGAGTTGACCCGTGCCGAGTTGGTATAGGGCCGAGTTGACTCTTTTCCAGTTTTAACATGTTGATTGAAGCGAATGAAAGACTTGAATTTGTCACACAAAGTCTCTCTGAGACAAATTCAAGTCTTTCATTTGCTTCAATTAACATGTACTCTGAGAGTGAGAAAAATGTGTAGCCTGACCGTGACTCAAACCCAGGACCTGTGACATTCTTATCTGCAGCTCTATTGACTGAGCTATCCAGTCACTTGCACATCTCCCATCAATAGTGAACATTTCTGAACCATGACATACTCCCCTATATAATTTGAAATTGTTCCTGGAATTTTCACAGGGTCACAGAGCAATGTGAATTAAACTCTGAGCTATATGCAGTCAGGTCTGCCATTGGGTGTCAAATGTCACAATTAAGGTGAGAAAAATGTGCACCCTGACCAGGACTTGTAGGCTTTTTTTGTTTGTTTGTTTCATTTTACGCCTTTTCCCAACAGTATTTCAGTCATATAGGCAGGTAGTTTCCTAACCATCGTTCTTGGAGAGTTACACCAGTACTAGACTACCTTCCTCGGTGCTAAACTACCATAGCATCTCCCGGGGATCGAACCCACACCAGAGGAGTAACTGGATTAGAAGTCATCGACTCTAACCCCTCAACCACAGAGGCGACCAGGACTTGTAGGCACCCAGTCAGTGTACTTTGATGTATACTTGATATACCCTGACACTTTCAAAACTGGCAGCAAGAAATATCCAAATATACCCAAATATACCCAAATATAGCAATATTCATTTTTGTTTGTATAAAATATAGATTATAAGAGAAAATGTGTTAATATTTATAAAATGATATGACCGATCAGTCGGCTATAGTTGAAATAGGCAGTTCATATGTTATAAGAAAATAAACTTGTGACATTTGCTTATTTGTTCATTAATGAATAATATAGATCTACAATGTACTTGTAATTTAAGATAAAGATATGATAATATTTATTGTCTACATTTAAATTTTTTGGGTATAATTTTGTTGAAATTTCATATCATATACAAGTGTCCATCGTATTGTTTTCTTTATAATATTTTAATGGCTTTAATGGAGTATACTGCAGACTTCCCGAAAGTTGAAAAAAACTGTCAGACATTCGGTCTGACAAACCATGAAAATCTGTCGGACCGAAACAAAATCTGTCGGACCAAATAAAATTGATCAAAATCAAAGAAAAACTTGTGTTTGTATTTCTAAGACACTTTTCGTCTTTTATTTTTTCGCCGTAAAAATCGGCACTATCCGTACAGCGCATTTTCATCTTCTCCCCGTCATACACCAATAATTCATGGTTCTGCTTCCATTTTTCATGAAATTTTGTCTCAGGTCTATTCTTTTCATCCTTTTATTGCTGTTCTGCGCACTCTTCTGACGTAGATTTTCGTTTTTTCCCAGGTTTGGCACCTTTAGCGACGCCATTTTGTATACATGCGGCTTGGATAAAAGCCGGACAGTCGGACCGATCCGGAATAAAAAATTGTCGGACCTGATCAAAATTTATCGGACATGTCCGTCGGACCGACGTATTTCGGGAAGTCTGTATACTGTATTTGGGTATACTTTGGTTCAAAACACAATGATAAGAAAATGTATATTTGGGTATGTTTGACTATATCTTAGTGTTAGTGTATGTTGTATTCATAATTAAAACAGTACTTTTTGAGTATAAAACATTTATTATTAGTATGTTTGGGTAATATTTTGGTGTATTTGGGTATCTCTTGCTGCCCCTCAAAACTGCTTCATGGTACCCGGAAATGTTTTTGGGTAACCTTTCATATAGTCTATTTTAGGATTTGAAAAAACAGGGGTGATTTTCATGTAAAGGTGAAAATTTATTACATTTGTTGATCTTTTTCTTTCTTTCTCTATGTAAATTTTTCCCCTTGCCTCAGAAAAAATGGGGGGGGGGGGATTCTCATAAATATGAGTGAAGCCCCCTTCCTCCCTCCTAGAATAGGTTGGTTGGTTTTTTAGTTTGATCACATATGAATAGCAACATATTTTCAACAAATATAAACAATTTCTTAAAAATTCTAGCTTTAATACACTAATTTGCACATCATGCATATTTTTTATGATATCATAAAACAGAAAGAAGATAAACCAGCTTAACCATAACAACAACAACAAAATTATGTCTAAAGTCAAGCAGACTGACTTGTATTCTTATTTGTATGGCCTTAGGACTTATGCTCAAGCAACAATGGAAAGGGAGGTGAAAAGGAATGCAGTTCCAATGGAAAAACCCAGTCATTTTTTCACAGTAATCATGAGCCACATTATGGCATTTTAATTCTCATGTGCTGTTCAGTATTTTTAGGCTACAATGAGAACCTTTTACATGGATGGGCAGGGGTGGCAAAATCAATTGTCAGTATTGCCCAGGTTGTCCCACAGCCTCTCTGGACAAGTGGAAATTTTCAAGAATTTACTATATAAATATCATACGGACAAGTTAAGAAATACTTTATGTTATAACAAACCAATATATAAAATCAGATTTTGCCGGCCCTGGTGGGTACTGTCTAGTATACCAAAAGATACCCAGGTGCATATTTGTAATACCCAGGATGACAATTACCCAAACAGATTTTCTTTATACTGTAAGATTTTAAATGGGAAAATTGTTCTGTAATTGGGGAAAAATATATACTTTTTTCATGTGGGAATAAGGCCCAAATTTAGCTCTACATTGGCATTGATATATCTCTGAGAAGTTTTGATGATTTCCTTGAATATCACCAGGGAAAATCAGTTTTTTGTTCCATTTTGCCAGAAAGTTAAGAAATAAGAAGTTGCTGTTATAAGTATATTTGGATACTTTTGTCTGTTTTACTGAGTTAAAAGAATCACAACATAAATGTATGATTTCAGATGTGTGGAGAATGAGTAGCCATGTTTCCTACCAAAGAGAAGAAAGTGTTGCATCCGAAAGAACCCTTGATAATTTAGAAGCTATACCCAGCAATTTACCATCTCCAGTACATTCACCAACAACCATCAATAAAACTAGTGGTAAGTTACAACTTGGGCTATTGTAATCAAGAAAATCAGTGGCTTTTTCAGAGTTTTGAATTTCAACTTCTGTACTTGCAAAATGCTAGTGAATTTTGAAAATTGCACTTGCACTTAAAAGACATTTTCGTAAGACGAAAGTAGTAAGTGGGAGGCAGTTTATCCATTTAACTACACTAAACATTGAAAAATAATAAAAACAATTGCATGAGAGAATAAATTCATCAGTAGTTGTTGTTAACTGTAGGTAAGTTACCTCTTGAATTTTTTTTTTCTGAATTGTAATAAATATGGCGGCGTGGTCGAGTGGTTAATATGTCGGACTAGTAACCTTAGGATTGCTGACCACACTGGTTCAAACCCTGCCAGGGGCAAGCCATTGTTTCCTTGAGGAAGAAACTACATTCATTGCTTAGTACTGGTTGGTTCCAGGAACGGATTCGAGAGTGTTTCAATACGTTTATAGCATCCAAAACAATCCAACTAAAATAAATTTGTATAAACTAATAAATTACAATAATCCAATATTTAAATGCAGGTCAGATGTCAAGAAACCTCGGCCCTGGTATCAGGGCAGGAGATTCGAGACCTCCACACCATGGACGAGCTAGTCCTATACCACTGGAGCAGTATGATTATGATGAGAGAGACCGAGAAACCAGCAGAAGTCTAGGAACTAGGGTATCCTGGCAATCACCAAATTTAGCTACGGTACATTTCAAATGTTTCTGTTCAATTTGTTCAATTCTATTTTGGGCTAAGTCAGAGATCTGCCGAGGACGCGATTTTGCGCCATTGGCGCTAAAAAAATGTGAATGGCGCAGGAAAATCGGCAGCAAAGAGCCAAGGGCGCATCTAAAATCTGTGCCAGACTTATATGAAAACAAAACTGTCCGCTGGGTTATTTAGTCATCCAGTCAAAACTGGTACCAACAGCAACAGTTACCCATTCCCCTGTAATTACGCATATTCTTGAGTTTATCCATTCACCTATAGCTTTTGTTCACTTTATTTACTTATCGCATTTCTTTTCATAATCAGATACTCATTTCTCCTACCGTGAATTAAATCCAATAAAACAAACAAACAAAAAAATTATACAACTACTTAATATTAAAAATGATTATCAGTAACTGAAAAAAAAAGTGTTGCTATTTTTAGAAAAGCTGTAAGTGACAGGTGTACATCTTGAATTCCCCTTAGGTCACTCAAGTTTCTTACACACTTTGGCTGATGAAGTGTAAAAAAAATATGTCTCTTTCGTCATCAGAATATTTGACAGGGCAATTAACCAATCAGGGAAACATTGTGCATGACTGTTTCCATGATCAAAAAGTCTGTCGGCAAGTGTCTTTGATGTATGCTTTCTACACAGAGGCATACAAGGAGTAATAAAATCCGTCAATATACATTGTGACAGGGACATTTGGTGCAAAAGTAAGAACAATTAAATGGATAATGCAGAGTATTAGACATTCGAAATTATGTGGATAAATTATGCAAATCAGATTTTTGATCAGCCATTTGAAAAAATGTTTTGCCTGCAATTAATATTAGTTAGAAAGTTACTTTCTAGGCATTTTTTAAAATTATTGGTTATCTTTTCTGTTAAATACTGAATAATATGTGAACCACTTGTCATAAAATATGATTTAAGTTCCATTACAAAGGAAATTCAATTATCTACAAAAATTTTAACAGTCATTTAGGTCAATTTTTACTTATTTTCCCAAGGCCCGTACTTTGGTCAAAATGGCCCATCATTTTCAGACCAAGTGGGCCCAGGGCCCAGTACTTTCAAATTCTCGGCAGATCTCTGGCTAAGTACATAAGTCATGCTTGCATGTTTTATATAGAGGGCATTGGTTTGTTTTGCATATAAGATCGAAATATATTTCACAGAGTGAACACCTGATGTAATATTTTCAGGAGTGGCATAACCATGTGTGAAAGTAGAAGAGCTGGTGTTCAAGAGTGAAATATATTTTGATCTTACATATAAAAGAAACAAATATTCTATTTATTTTATGCTTTTTTAGGATTTTGAGTCAGTTTACTGATTTTTTCACGCATAACAACATGTGCTCTCACTCATGAAGTTACATTGTTCTTGTTGAAAAACAATTCTGTAAAAGTTGACGAAGTTTGTTACATTTTATAAAATGATTTGTGTAGCAGATTTTAAGATGCTCCTTGTAATAAAGCATGTTTTACTCATGACAGCATGTATTTCTTATGATATTTCCACTTGTTTAAGATATTAAATAATTTTTTTTCAATTTTCCACATTTAGATTAAGTTTGGCTACTGTGAAAAATGTATTTTATAATTTCACTGTGAAATAATTTCACTGTGAATTTATCACAGTATAATTTCCCTGTCCACTGAAAGGCATGTAATAAGGTAGTTTATTGGCTGTCTTTTGTACAGAAAGACCCATGATGGGTATCTGTACATCACTGGCAGACACATTGGTAAAATCAACCTTTTGTAAACCATAGTTTGATTAAAATATTTCCTGTCATCATATAACATATGTAATTTATGTAAATAGAAAGAAAAGAACTGTTCAAATAATCAAAGACGATTTTATTGAAGTAATGAGATTTTTTTTATGGGAGGAGTCTTAAAATTATGACTCAATGTGTAATAAATTTGTCATTACATTATTTGAAATTTATGGCTAATCTTCACAAGTGGTCATTAAATAAAACATCATTTTGAATTTTATGAAACGTTATCTGTGTTATAACGGTTTTAGAAACATAAAAATAAAGCACTTCATATTTATATTGCTTTATTTACAGATAAGAAAATTTTATATTCTTCTTGAAAATTTTCCAGGGTGCAAATATTCACTAGTTTATGCTGAAGTCACCCTTTTTGTTTCTCATTGCACCTTTATTTATTGATTAATATCTCAGATATGTAGGTAGCTGTTATAAACATTTACTGAAGAATTAGGTGAAATTTAAGGTGAATGGGGGTTGGGAAACCATTTCTGTCACTGGTTTAAATATTTTATTAATTTTTCAGGAAATATCAAGTAATGTAACAGTGACTTTTAGCACAGACACTTGGGGTGTATTACACATATTATTCTAGACGTTGAAATATGAAATTTTTTCAAAACGGCTTATATTAAGTTTTTTGATATATATGATCAGTACATGTGCTGGGATTGACAAATATACATTTTATTTGGATTTTAAAGGCGTTTTAAGCTCTACACCCCAAGTGTCTGTGACTTTTAGGGCCAATGCTGTACTATTCAACTTTCTTAAAATCACTATTTTGCATTGTTTTTTTCCAATCAAAACTGATTTCAAAGTGCTGCATTGAGATAGACTAAAACGCTTTTCAGCGTTTCACGTTACCTTACAATCGACCTGAGGCCATTTTTAGCCTGTTACATGCCCAAAATTTTCTTGGTTGAGACTACCGCGCCCTTCAAACCCCCCAAACAGAAGGGGCACATCCCCCTTGTGGCAACCCTTGATGTATCATTTTGATGGGGACCGGCGCCGAAAAATTGATCACTTTTTTAAACAACATTTCTCAAACAAAAAACAGTGTTTGGGGCCTAAATAGGGCATTTTTTTTGCTGTTTGAGGCCTCAAGGGAGTGGGGGAGTGGGCAAAAAGAAGTCAAAACTCGTCTATATCAGGTAAAAGGTTAAACTCAATCTGTCATCTACTGGATGTACTTAGATGTGTTGTCAACCATTTAAAGCAATTATATTTAAATTTATACACTCAAGACCTTGGATTTCTTATAACACAAAGTTTTGGTTTAAACATATTTATTTGATTGCAAAACAAGTTTTTTGAGTCCTCTTCCTGTAACCAGTACTGGTGTCAGTCATATAAGGAAACATGTATGTGACCTGATTAGGGCTCAAACCCATGATTCCTGGGTTGAGATGCAGACACCTTAACCACTAGGCCACCGCTCCCCTTTACACAAAGCTTTAGTCTGAGTACTTACAAGTTTTTCAGAATAATACAAGTACCAAACCCTATCAGTTTCCTGTGATTTGATTGAATATCATTTTCTTGTTCATTTAATTATGCAGGTACAAGCCAGTTCAAAAGATGAGAAGCATACAACTAGTCAGTTTTCCTTTGATTATAATGATGAAAATGTTACTGGTCACAGTTCACATAGTTCACCAGAACGAGGCTCAGGGGAAATAACCAGGGTGGTTACTGGATCTGATAGTAGCCCTATAAGAAGGTTTGTATCTAAAACAGTTTGTAATGGAAACCTTTTATATTTAAAATGTTTTATTGTTAATTGAGGATTAATTCCAAGCTAGAACTTTAGAACTTGTTAATACTTCAATTATTCTTATTACAGCAATACTTCAAGTATTCTTATTACAGCTGACATTCAAAAGATTGAATGAATGTGATATTTTAGTTATATGTGCATATAAATCATCTTTGATGATTTCAATTTTGATAATGTCCTTACTAATTAGGGATGGGATAAAGTTTTGCCCTTGTCCATCAAGCTGTCTGTTCATAGACTGACAAAACAGTGGAAGGTGGGGGCATCCATAACCTGTGGACACATTTTAAGTTTCAATTACTTAGTATAATAGTTACAGCCAATGTATGAGAATTGTTACAAGTGTTTTCTCCATATATCTCTACATGTATATCTGTAGTTAGGTAAATAGTAGTTTCCAGTAATTGTTGATAGATCATATGACTTGTATATCATTTTCAATGTAGACTTTGTTTATCTGTAAAATAGTTCTTTTTCATGTGAATATTTTTATATTTATGTATTCTTGTTAGGTTGAAAAAGAAAGAAGATGTGAGACCTGTAGAACGTGAACTTTCAGACGCCTATATTGATAGTATTTCCCGAACTCCACGATATACTCTTGGGCGTCACAATACCTATGATGAAATGCTTGGTTCTATGAACACAGATGACCCATTTCAGGGCAGTTATCAACCATCAGGAAAAACCCCAAGGGAAAAAAGTAAAATACCCAGGCCGCCAAAGTCTGATGAGAGAAAAGAAAACTTTTTCGATGAAGAAAATTTAGAAAAACATTACAAGAAGAAGAGTAAGAAACGTAAAAAGAAAAAGGACAATGAGTTGACGAATGATACGCAAGGATCTTACTCATATACTAACACTGCCTATCAAAGATCTCCTGTCAACTTACGGCCACATGAGTCTGATCACGAGTCAGTAAAGAGTAACGGCACATATACACTTAATAATGAAAAAACGAAGGATATTCGATCAAGCATAACCAACATGGCAGGCCCGATTCTAAAGAAATCGCCTCACAAAGTGATGTCCATGTCCACATGTCACTCAGACATCCAAAACTGCACTGATAAAGAGCTGGATAATGTAAGTTTCTTGTAAAAACAATTGTTGTGGTGATTTACTTTGTTTCAAACTTTCTGGGACAGTTGACTAAATGATTCATGTGGTATAATACCACTTATAAACATAATTTAGGTTTACATGGGAGCCCTTTTACACTTGGATAATATTCCAATATCTGTTTTTCCTGAGTATCTCTGAAACAAGTACATGCAAGGTACATTGTATTAACTAAAAACTTACGAAATATGTTATTAAGAGTCCCATTGTATATACTGTAAGCTAGTGATTGCTTTTATTTCATTATTCAAAAGTACTAATTTACGTTTAACAAGACAAAAAAAATTGCCCCAACATAGAGCAACAAATTTTTATAATGTATGAATATATTTTTGATTTTTGCAATTTGTTTTATGACATTTTCATAAACGTTTCTTAAAAAATGATGTAAGAATGTTTCTCCATAGTTTCTGACTTTTTTATACCCCTTTATTGAGCACATTGCTTTTATTGTCACAAAACTTTAATGTTCACTACAACACAGAAGTCCTACAGTCTACAAACTTAACAGATGCATGCACCCTGATGACCTTTACCCACCAGACCTCCTATGAGGTAACTGGGTCAAAGGTCATTAAGTTAAGGTTTCTTTAAAGGTTTGGCATTCATTCAAACATAGAAATTGTTGTTTTGCAGGCATATACAAAGTAACTTATAATTTCCGATATTAAAGGCAATATTGTTGATGAAATCATTTAGATAACATTTTTATATATAAGCAATTTTAAGATATTTTTATTCTTATTTTCAGATACAATTAGCAAATTTTGTAACTCAGGGTGGCAAGTTTTTGCAGAGAATCTGCAAAGTGTATGTTCAGGATAAAAAGTCTGCCAAGTATGTTTAAATATTTTATTAAGCTATCAAGTTTCATTGTAAATTAAATATTTTATGTCTTTGTACATGAGCTTATCTTATGATTTCAAGAAGAAGAATTATTCTGTTGTCTTTTAATGTTTCCTTTATGATATTTATAAAAATTAAAAAAAAAATAAAAAAAAAAATGAAACAACGAAACAGAAACTGTGTTTAAATTGATGTAATTACAGGAATTCATTTTATTTAGAAAGAAACAGTGGGTGAGTTTGATTAATTGACAATTGATGAAAAAAGTGATATACTGCATAGATAGAGGTAAATATTGTAAAAGTTGGAAACTTTCTATAATGCATGTTTTAAATTTTATTTCCCAGGAACAATTGTCAGTGTGGACGTTCAGTAGAGTGGCATGAGATGAATGATATTGAAGTTCCAGATTTTCATAAACATCGCTATATAGAGAAAAATATATGGCATCATAAAACACACACAGAGGTTGCCCCCACTGACTCTTTTGGTGTCATACAATTTCAGGGGTTTGGACAGGAGTCATACAACTCGCCTGTAGGATTTTTTCCTCTGATTTTTATTTTTGATAAAGATGCTACTTGCCTTTGTGTAAAAAAACAAAACAAAAAAAAGCCCTAAAATTAAAATTTCAAAGTGGCTTAATATACTAATGTTAATTACATGAAAAGTTTGTTATATGAAAGACTGATTGTTTTATTTTATATAATGATCACTTTCTGCATGGGTTCAAACCCCGTCAGGGGTGAGTCCTTGCTTCCTTGAGGAAGAAACTTTGCACTCATTGCTTAGTACTAATTGGTTCCAGGAACAGATTCGAAAGTGTGCCTATAAGCTAATACCTTCCTACACAATCAAACTAAAATAAATTCTTTATAAACCAACTTTTATTCATTTTAAATATTAATAGGCTTCTTTACCTCATTCATGATGAATTATGCTGCTGTCAATATATTAGAAGAGAAGTCAATTCACTGCTTTTAACTATTTCATTTGGGCAGTCATAAATCTTGTTGTTTGTCAAAGGTCTATACTATTTGTTTCATTCCTCAGCATCTTATTTTAACATTAAAATACCTAAATATCAACAATTAAACAGTCATGACTTCAAAGCTTGACATGCACTTTACACAAATTAACTGGGTAATAATAGAATAATAAAAAGAATGCAATGGAACAATTTGTGCGACCGTTCTCATCTTTCTTGGAAACAATTGGCTGGTAATCTAGCCCTCGGTCTCCTTTACTGTAAAATGGTTTTTGGTCATCAGTACTTGCTTCACTGTGACAAAGTCATTATAAAGTACATTTGCAGTTACATATTTTTAAAACAATCACTTTATTTACTTTTAACAATTACCCATACCATTTTACAGATTTTTATTTATGTATGTATTTATTTCCTTTCATTTTAAAATGTATTAATGATCCTTATTCTTATTTGTCAGTACATCCGCTTATGCCCTACAACTGAGATGGAAAATCTTTGGACCTTATTGACAGAGCATTGGAAGTTACCTATCCCAAAACTTCTTATATCAGTGACCGGCGGGGCACAGAGGTTTGACCTGAATCCTCGACTCAAAGCTGTCTTCAAGAGAGGTCTTATAAATGCTGCAACTACTACAGGTCTGTTTAATTTATAGTTGACTAGTTTGTTGGATCCTTTGTTTATTGGTTTATTTGATTTCATAGTTTACTAGTTTGTTTGATTCATAACTTATTGGTTATTTGATTTCATAGTTTACTAGTTTGTTTGATTCATAACTTATTGGTTTATTTGATTTCATAGTTTACTAGTTTGTTTGATTCATAACTTACTGGTTTGTTTGATTCATAGTTTACTAGCTTGTTTGATTTCATAGTTAACTGGTTTGTTTGAATTAATGTTTAATGGCCTGTTTGATTCATAGTTTACTGGTCTGTTTTATTCATAGTTTACTGGTCTGTTTGATTCATAGTTTACTGGTCTGTTTGATGCGTAGTTTACTGGCCTGTTTGATTCATAGTTTATTGGCCTGTTTGATTCATAGTTTACTGGCCTGTTTGATTCTTGTTTACTGGCCTGTTTGATTCTTGTTTACTGGCCTGTTTGATTCATAGTTTACTGGCCTGTTTGATTCATAGTTTACTGGTCTGTTTGATTCATAGTTTACTGGCCTGTTTGATTCATAGTTTACTGGTCTGTTTGATTCATAGTTTACTGGTCTGTTTGATGCGTAGTTTACTGGCCTGTTTGATTCATAGTTTATTGGCCTGTTTGATTCATAGTTTACTGGCCTGTTTGATTCTTGATTGTTTACTGGCCTGTTTGATTCTTGTTTACTGGCCTGTTTGATTCTTGTTTACTGGCCTGTTTGATTCATAGTTTACTGGTCTGTTTGATTCTTGTTTACTGGCCTGTTTGATTTCATAGTTAACTTGTTTGTTTGATTCATAGTTTACTGGTCTGTTTGATTCATAGTTTACTGGTCTGTTTGATTCATAGTTTACTGGTCTGTTCGATTCATAACTTATTGGTTTATTTTTTTTCCATAGTTTACTAGTTTGTTTGATTCATAACTTACTGGTTTGTTTGATTCATAGTTTACTAGCTTGTTTGATTTCATAGTTAACTGGTTTGTTTGAATTCATAGTTTACTGGCCTGTTTGATTCATAGTTTACTGGTCTGTTTTATTCATAGTTTACTGGTCTGTTTGATTCATAGTTTACTGGTCTGTTTGATGCGTAGTTTACTGGCCTGTTTGATTCATAGTTTATTGGCCTGTTTGATTCATAGTTTACTGGCCTGTTTGATTCTTGTTTACTGGCCTGTTTGATTCTTGTTTACTGGCCTGTTTGATTCATAGTTTACTGGTCTGTTTGATTCTTAGTTTACTGGCCTGTTTGATTCATAGTTTACTGGCCTGTCTGATTCGTAGTTTACTGGCCTGTTTGATTCATAGTTTATTGGCCTGTTTGATTCATAGTTTACTGGTCTGTTTGATTCATAGTTTACTGGTCTGTTTGATGCGTAGTTTACTGGCCTTTTTGATTCATAGTTTATTGGCCTGTTTGATTCATAGTTTACTGGCCTGTTTGATTCATTGTTTACTGGCCTGTTTGATTCTTGTTTACTGGCCTGTTTGATTCTTGTTTTACTGGCCTGTTTTGATTCATAGTTTACTGGTCTGTTTGATTCTTGTTTACTGGCCTGTTTGATTTCATAGTTTACTGGCCTGTTTGATTCGTAGTTTACTGGCCTGTTTGATTCATAGTTTACTGGCCTGTTTGATTCATAGTTTACTGGTCTGTTTGATTCATAGTTTACTGGCCTGTTTGATTCATAGTTTACTGGCCTGTTTGATTCATAGTTTACTGGCCTGTTTTGATTCATAGTTTACTGGTCTGTTTGATTCATAGGTTACTGGCCTGTTTGATTCATAGTTTACTGGCCTGTTTGATTCATAGTTTACTGGCCTGTTTGATTCATAGTTTACTGGCCTGTTTGATTTCATAGTTTTCTGGCCTGTTTGATTCATAGTTTACTGGCCTGTTTGATTTCATAGTTTTCTGGCCTGTTTGATTTCATAGTTTTCTGGCCTGTTTGATTCATAGTTTACTGGCCTGTTTGATTCATAGTTTACTGGTCTGTTTGATTCATAGTTTACTGGTCTGTTTGATTCATAGTTTACTGGTCTGTTTGATTCATAGTTTACTGGTCTGTTTGATTCATAGCTTACTGGTCTGTTTGATTCATAGTTTACTGGTCTGTTTGATTCAAATTTTACTGGTTTGTTTGAATATATAGTTTACTGGTTTGTCTTTGAAGAGTTATTCTGCTTTTGCTAATGGACAGATTTCTGAGTTTTGCACTTACTTTGTTTCTCATCAAGATACATAGCATCCATTTAACATTGTTTCTTAGGATGGATATAAAAAAATAGAAGCTGTAAGATTGAAATTTTAGTGTGTATGCTAGTAAACTTTGTGTCATTTTTAATATGAGCATGAGTCGTTTTCAGCCCTTAGTTCTATTATTAGATAACCATGGCCCTTTGAAGAAGTTTCAATAAGTCATTGATATAAAATTCTATGAAAAAGATACAGTTACTTGTTGATTTACATTCGTTGAAGTAGTTTAAAAGTTTATTTTATGTTATTTAAAGATAAGTTTATTTTATATTAACAGGGGCGTGGATTATCACTGGAGGGACAGCTACAGGGGTGATGCAGTTTGTGGGAGAAGCTGTGAGGGACCATCTCATAACACTTGGCAGCAGTGAAAATAATATTGTAGCTTTAGGAATTGCTACTTGGGGTTGTATTGCAAACAGGGAAGCTTTGGATGGAGAAGGGGTAAGTAAAGTGGGCATGGCATAATACTGTTTAGTACTTAATTAATGGTTCTCCCTGAAATGAACTAAAGGGGCCCCCTCAACATTGAGATTAATAATGGCTATTCTTGTACAAATACTTGTGTTACCTGATTCAGGTATTTTTTTTGTAAGCAACATTCATCTTTAAGAAAAGTAATTTGTACAAAAACATTGTGTTTATTCAAACATGGTGTTGTTTTGTATTTTATTCACTACAGCCTTTAAAAATCATATTTCCCTTTGTTTGCATTACTGGTCAATTTCAAGATATCATACACTGTCAAATTACAATTTGGTTTTACAAAAGTTGTAAAGTAAACTTTAATCTGATTCCAGTTTTGAAAATAAAGATTTTGGCTTTTTGCAGATACCGATTATGTCATTTTAGTTAATTATTGTATGTATATACATGTATATTTTTGTTATTTCTGAAAGGATGAAGGAATTTTCCCAGCAACTTACAGTTTAGAGGATGTTTCAGAGGTGAAAGGTCGTGATGTGCCATTAGACCATAATCATACGCATTTTATGTTAGTTGATGATGGAACTGAGGGGAAGTTTGGTGCAGAAATTGAATTTAGATCAACTTTTGAAAGATATGTGTCAGAAAAAGTCGAGACTGGAGTTGCCGAATCACAGAGTAAGTTGATAAATAATTTATAATAAGACATATTGTCAAAATTGGTATAATATAGAGATATGTTGCCAGTTTAATGAGTATTTAAACTTTTGTTTTTGTAGGTGTGAATGTACCAGTGGTAATGCTGGTAGTGGAGGGTGGGGTAAACACCATGAAGACTGTGTGGCAGGCCGTCCAGCAGAACATTCCGGTTCTAGTTCTCAACGGTTCTGGCAGAGCAGCAGATTTTATAGCTTACGGTTACCTGTTGTCTAAAGATCCGAAAAAGTGAGTAGCGCAAATTTTTTTTTTTTCTATAATGATAATGATTGATCTCTTTATTTCTTTATTTATAAATAACATTTGTATTGAGTGTTACTTACCAGTTAGTTCATATGCTTTCACAAATTTGCAAAAAGGATGTTGACTTTGGTAATGTTTTTAACTTGTTTCTTTTTCTTTTTTTTGGCTCTAACCAATGTAATGAGTTCTGCTAGCAGTACAATAATGCCAGCTGCATCCTCTCTGTCAATCTTGATTAATAAGTAATTGTAATTTTCCTTATTTCATGTAGAACAATGTGTTTTATTTTAATAATTCAGTGAGGACAAACCCAAATTTCCACCAGATTTTAATGAGGAGATGACCCATGTTGCTCAGATGAAGTTTGCCTGGAAGTCGACAGATAATGTCAAAAAGAAAGTTGCAGAGTGTCTTCGTCAACTTAGGGATGCCCTTAATACTCCAAAACTGGTAAAGTTTATATTAATATATATCAACAAAGAATGTCAGTTATATTTTTATCTCCCCTTTGTTTATCTATACCATTTATGATAATATTTTAAAATGCTGAATACTTGTCAGTAACCTTTACCCCAAAATTCATGCAAACCATAGGTTTTGACAAAATTATGCCTCCTTTTTTTGGACTCAGAATTTGGTTTAGTTCTTTATACCATGTGACTGTTTTACTATACAGTCAAACCTTTACTAAAGGTCATCTCTGTTAAATGATCACCTGGCCTGAATGGCCATTTTGTGATGCCTGCGACAAAAATCACACTATTTTATACATGTGTTCAGTAGTCACCCTCTGTTTGCTTATGTTCTATTCTGTTTGGTTACCTAAAATGCTTCCTTAATCATAAGCTCGGCATAAACGGATAAACATGACACTCCCACTTATAATAGAATAGCATGTAACAAAAGTGCAACATTTACACTGTTTATTGTTATATCTTTGTTGCATTATTATATGCTGTGCCAAAAAGATTCATGATATGTTTTGGAAATCTACCTAATTTTATTGTGTCGCCTTGAAAAGGTGACATATAGGGGTTACTTTTGTTTGCGGTGTCGGCGGCGGCGTCGTTGTCGTTGTCGGCGTCTGCGTCCGCTAAAGCTTGTCCGGAGCATAACTCAGTCACTATAAGTCTGATTGACTTCAAACTTGGTATGCATGCTTCTTTCAATAACCCGAAGTGCAGTGCACAAGGACCGGTACTCTGCAGTTCTTATTTTTTGAGTTATTGCCCTTTGTTAATTTTCATACTTTAATTTTGTCCGGGCCATTTCTCTTCAACTAAAAAAGCTATGGACTTGAAACTTCATAGGATGATAGATCTCATTATTAAGAAGTGCAGTGCACAAGAATCTGTACTCTGCACTTCCTAATTTTTGAGTTATTGCCCTTTGTTAATTTTCATACTTTATTTTTGTCCGGGCCATTTCTCCTAATGTATAAAAGCCATGGACTTGAAACTTCATAGGATGATAGGTCTCATTAAGAAGAAGTGCAGTGCACAAGAACTGGTACTCTGCATTTCTTATTTTTTGAGTTATTGCCCTTTGTTAACCAGGTTTTCAATTTTGAAAATCCTGGTTATTAGATTGGGGTATGGCGGGCGGATGGGCGGATGGGCAGATGGGCGGATGGGCGGATGGGCGGGCGTCAAACGAAATTGTGTCCGCTCTGTAACTCTTCAACCCTTTGAAGAATTTTGATGAAACTTCAGACAAATGTTTACCACATCAAGATGACGTGCAGAACGCATGTTCCGCATGGCTGGCTCCAAGGTCAAGGTCACAGTGACATTAACATTGAAAATCCTGTCCGCTCTGTAACTCTTCAACCCTTTGAAGAATTTTGATGAAACTTCAGACAAATGTTTACCACATCAAGATGACGTGCAGAAGGCATGTTCCGCATGGCTGGCTCCAAGGTCAAGGTCACAGTGACATTAACATTGAAAATCCTGTTTACATGATTTTAACTTGAAATTGTGTCCGCTCTGTAACTCTTCAACCCTTTGAAGAATTTTGATGAAACTTCAGACAAATGTTTACCACATCAAGATGACGTGCAGAACGCATGTTCCGCATGGCTGGCTCCAAGGTCAAGGTCACAGTGACATTAACATTGAAAATCCTGTCCGCTCTGTAACTCTTCAACCCTTTGAAGAATTTTGATGAAACTTCAGACAAATGTTTACCACATCAAGATGACGTGCAGAACGCATGTTCCGCATGGCTGGCTCCAAGGTCAAGGTCACAGTGACATTAACATTGAAAATCCTGTTTACATGATTTTAACTTGAAATTGTGTCCGCTCTGTAACTCTTCAACCCTTTGAAGAATTTTGATGAAACTTCAGACAAATGTTTACCACATCAAGATGACGTGCAGAACGCATGTTCCGCATTGCTGGCTCCAAGGTCAAGGTCACAGTGACATTAACATTGAAAATCCTGTCCGCCCTGTAACTCTTCAACCCTTTGAAGAATTTTGATGAAACTTCAGACAAATGTTTACCACATCAAGATGACGTGCAGAACGCATGTTCCGCATGGCTGGCTCCAAGGTCAAGGTCACAGTGACATTAACATTGAAAATCCTGTTTACATGATTTTAACTTGAAATTGTGTCCGCTCTGTAACTCTTCAACCCTTTGAAGAATTTTGATGAAACTTCAGACAAATGTTTACCACATCAAGATGACGTGCAGAACGCATGTTCCGCATGGCTGGCTCCAAGGTCAAGGTCACAGTGACATTAACATTGAAAATCCTGTCCGCTCTGTAACTCTTCAACCCTTTGAAGAATTTTGATGAAACTTCAGACAAATGTTTACCACATCAAGATGACGTGCAGAACGCATGTTCCGCATGGCTGGCTCCAAGGTCAAGGTCACAGTGACATTAACATTGAAAATCCTGTTTACATGATTTTAACTTGAAATTGTGTCCGCTCTGTAACTCTTCAACCCTTTGAAGAATTTTGATGAAACTTCAGACAAATGTTTACCACATCAAGATGACGTGCAGAACGCATGTTCCGCATGGCTGGCTCCAAGGTCAAGGTCACAGTGACATTAACATTGAAAATCCTGTCCGCTCTGTAACTCTTCAACCCTTTGAAGAATTTTTGATGAAACTTCAGACAAATGTTTACCACATCAAGATGACGTGCAGAACGCATGTTCCGCATGGCTGGCTCCAAGGTCAAGGTCACAGTGACATTAACATTGAAAATCCTGTTTACATGATTTTAACTTGATTTGGCAGTCAAAGGTCATATCATCTTTGGAGGTAATTTAAAAAAGATATGATATATTATTTCATGTCCTCTTTGTAACTTGTTTTTTCATTATACAGAATTATCAATATAATTATAGTGAACAAATTCTTCTGTGCTGAACTCGTCCTACATTTCTCAACGGATTTTGTTCAAACTTTCACAGAAGCTTTGTCATCAAGCACCCTGGCACATATTGTCGGGGTTTTGTGATTGGATAGTTTTTGACCTAATTATGGCCCTTTGTTTTTTTCCTTATACATAATATTATAGTGAACACTTCTTCAGTGGCAATTCCTCCTACATTATTCATGTTTTACATTGCACATAGTTACATTGTTTGTTGCTTGTATTTGTATTTCAAATACAACATATTTATCTACAATGGTGATAATTGAAAACCTGGTTTCATGGCATTGCCATGTTTCTTGTTTATTTTCATACTTTAATTTTGTCCGGGCCATTTCTCCTTAAGAATAAAAGCTATGGACTTGAAACTTCATAGGATGATAGATCTCATTATTAAGAAGTGCAGTGCACAAGAATCAGTACTCTGCATTTCTTAATTTTTGAGTTATGGCCCTTTGTTAATTTTCATACTTAATTTTTGTCCAGGCCATTTCTCCGAAAGTATAAAAGTTATGGACTTGAAACTTCATAGGATGATAGATCTCATTACAAAAGAGTGCAGTGCATAAGAACTGATACTCTGCATTTCTTATTTTTGAGTTATTGCCCTTTGTTGATTTTCTTACTTTATTTTTGTCCTGGTCATTTCTCCTCAAGTATGAAAGCTATGGACTTGAAACATCATAGAATGATAGATCTTATTGATAAGAAGTGCAGTGTACAGAAACTGCTGCTCTGCACTTATTTTTTTTTTTAGTTATTGCCCTTTGTTATTTTTCATATTTCATTTTTGTCCTGGCCATTTCCCCTAAACTACATTGTTCACAAGGCGACACTTGTGTCGCCTTGAAAAGGTGACATATAGGGGTTACTTTTGTCGGCGGTGTGGGCGGCGGCGGCGGCGTCTGTGTCGGCGTCGTTGTCGTTGTCGGTGTCTGCTAAAGCTTGTCCGGAGCATAACTCAGTCACTATAAGTCTGATTGACTTCAAACTTGGTATGCATGCTTCTTTCAATAACCCGAAGTGCAGTGCACAAGGACCGGTACTCTGCAGTTCTTATTTTTTGAGTTAATGCCCTTTGTTAATTTTCATACTTTAATTTTGTCCGGGCCATTTCTCTTCAACTAAAAAAGCTATGGACTTGAAACTTCATAGGATGATAGATCTCATTATTAAGAAGTGCAGTGCACAAGAATCGGTACTCTGCACTTACTAATTTTTGAGTTATTGCCCTTTGTTAATTTTCATACTTTATTTTTGTCCGAGCCATTTCTCCTAATGTATAAAAGCCATGGACTTGAAACTTCATAGGATGATAGGTCTCATTAAGAAGAAGTGCAGTGCACAAGAACTGGTACTCTGCATTTCTTATTTTTTGAGTTATTGCCCTTTGTTTATTTTCATACTTTAATTTTGTCCGGGCCATTTCTCCTTAAGTATAAAAGCTATGGACTTGAAACTTCATAGGATGATAGATCTCATTATTGAGAAGTGCAGTGCACAAGAATCAGTACTCTGCATTTCTTAATTTTTGAGTTATGGCCCTTTGTTAATTTTCATACTTAATTTTTGTCCAGGCCATTTCTCCGAAAGTATAAAAGTTATGGACTTGAAACTTCATAGGATGATAGATCTCATTACAAAGAAGTGCAGTGCATAAGAACTGATACTCTGCATTTCTTATTTTTGAGTTATTGCCCTTTGTTGATTTTCTTACTTTATTTTTGTCCTGGTCATTTCTCCTCAAGTATGAAAGCTATGGACTTGAAACATCATAGAATGATAGATCTTATTGATAAGAAGTGCAGTGTACAGAAACTGCTGCTCTGCACTTATTTTTTTTTTTAGTTATTGCACTTTGTTATTTTTCATATTTCATTTTTGTCCTGGCCATTTCCCCTAAACTACATTGTTCACAAGGCGACACATCCGACTCGCGGAGTTCTAGTTACAATATTGGACCAGCAAACTTTAGGTTTATTGTTAACAACTTATGATGTGATAATTTTTCTTTTTTGATGTAGATAAACATATTTAATCTGGGAGAGGCAGATACTAAGGATATAGATAGGGCTATTCTCTATGCTTTACTGAAGGCCAACAAGACAAATGCCAATGCCCAGTTGTCTCTGGCTCTAGCCTGGAACCGATGTGATATTGCTAGACATGAGATCTTTACTCAGTCTAATAGACAATACTGGAAGGTATTTTCAAAATTTTTAATAAATTTTAAAGATTTATATATTTGTATTGCCATGATCAT
Organism: Ruditapes philippinarum; assembly: GCF_026571515.1. Classification (NCBI taxonomy): domain Eukaryota; kingdom Metazoa; phylum Mollusca; class Bivalvia; order Venerida; family Veneridae; genus Ruditapes; species Ruditapes philippinarum. Next base: position 200,340 of record NW_026851615.1, read on the forward strand.
CTAAATCTTTTGTGTTGGGCGTGGCCGAGAGGTTAACACGTCAGACTAGTAATATAAGGATTGCTGACCGCGTGCGTTCAAACCCCGCCAGGAGCAAGCCGTTGTTTCCTTGAGCAAGAAACTTTACACTCATTGCTTAGTACAGGTTGGTTCCAAGAACAGATTCTAATGTGTTTCAATAAGCTTATAACTTCCAACACAGCCGAGCTAAAATAAATTGATATAAACTAAACTAAAGCTTTTGTTATTTTACTAGATAGAAGTGTCAGGCCAAATGTGACATTTAATAATTTTGATAATTTTTGGTCTTTGATCTTTGACATAAATATTGATTTATTGATATGAATGAGGATATTGCAATTTGTCTGTATGGGGTAAGACAATTAATAGTTGTTCTTCTGAGAGTGTGGAATGAGGGTGGGGCTTCTTTCCAGCAAGTATGAAATCTACCAAAAGTGATACTAGTGTCTGTTTATATATACTATTCATTGCAACTGATTCAAACTGAAGCTTGGAAAATATAAATTTGGTTGACATTTTAACTTTCTAATTACAGTCAAACGTGTATTAAGCGACCGGGCAAGGGAAACACCAAAATCGGTCGCCTAATGAAACGGTCTCTTAAGACAGTCTGCATGATATAAAAGTCAAAATTTATAAATGACATCTTTTTTATTCGATGGGATTGTTTTTCAACTTTTTATATAAATGTTGAATAATAAGTACGCTTCGATAATCTAAACGGATGCAAATGTAAAAATAACTGACAAAACAGTTTTGATCCATTACGTACATGTTTGACATTTTTTCCAGAATTGTTTAACTTCTCCGTTGTTTTTCCTTGTCTCCAACACGAAAACCCTATTAGTGAAGATGTTTTCTGTTGTGCATTTTTTCATTTGAAATAAACAAACTACATCTATATGTTACGATTAATTTAATGGCTGATAAAGTTCAAGGTCAATTCAATGCAGTCTAAATGTCAACAAGCGAAGCGTATACACCATCTCAGTATGGGCGGAGCGTTGCATTGTTTATCCGATATTATTGGATAATACACGTCACGCGTATACTTATTTTCATTTGCATACGCTAAAACGGTATGGGAAATAGAGTTTTGCACACGTTTATTGTTGTGTTTTGATTGCTGACACTTGTGACATAACGAGGTGGCGTTCTCTAAAAACACAATTACTTGACAGGTATAAGTGGTTGTTTAATGAAAAGATTGATGTCAATAAGGTGACTAATTAGCGGTCGCTGGTCGCGTTGAGCAAAAGTCGCTTAATACATTAAAGATATAGAGAGAAAATGACCGGGGGGAATTTAAAGTGGTCATTTAAGGCAAAAGTCGCTTAATACACGTGGTCGCATGGGCAAGTTAGACTGTATTCTACAAGTTTGAAACATTCTGAAGATAACCCATTTAAATATGTAACATGCATTTTTATAATACATGTAGTCTTCTTCAAAGACTTGGTATTTTCGTCAGAAATATATTTTTTATCAATTTTTCGTTTTAGAACCTACCATTGTACGATGCCATGTTCACTGCTCTGGTTCAGGATCGTGTTGACTTTGTACACTTGTTTATGGAGAATGGAGTGAGTTTGAAGAAATTTCTGAGTATCGAGACCTTGTGGAACCTGTATGCAAATGTAAGACAGACCTTGTTTCTCTATTGTATAAGTGTTTTTAATAGTTTGGAAGGTAAAAGGTGGTCAAGGGACCAAAGGGGAACAATGGAGCCATGGCCTAGTTGAGCATGTGTTTGCCTCTAAACCTTGGGGTTGTGGATTAAGCTTGACTGAGGTCATGTTTTGTCATGGTACCTGCCTCTGAAATATTGAAATGTGGGTTAAGCCTTATTTCAGTAACACTCATGTTTCCTCATATGACTCCAGTAGCATTTGTTCTTGTAGAGTAAAAAAATAGGTTCGAAATATATTTTTATAAAACTTAACAATCTTGCATGTAACAAATATGAAGATAATAAGAATAGAGAGCCTGGCTAAGAATACATTTTGCAAGGAAATAAGTTTTGTAACCTAGAAACGTAATTTTATGCTATCAATACCTGTCTATTGAAGATTTAGTATTTACTGGTTTAGTCATTTAAGCAGTGTGATGTCTGTTACAAGAAAATTAGTTAAATTAGGGGAATCATCGTCAATTTTTGGGAAATACATATTACCACTTTTAATAAACAACAGTTAATGAATATGTATGGATAAATTTCTAGTTATGATTTTTATCTTATGTGTTTTATTTATTTATTTTTTTCTTGTGAAGGCCCTCTTGGACACTTCGGACACTATGGCACAGACTTTGAATAACCTCATTCTATATCTGAAGGTAGGTCACTAAGTATGTTTACTTATACAATAATACATATATACAGTCTACTGCACTTATTACGAGATTGGTTTGAAAGAGGTACTGCTTACAAACGTAAACTATACTGTGTCCTGGCCTTTTCCCATTCTATTTTTCTTTCATTTTATACCATTTATAGCGAAATCGGTTCTAGCGAGATGATGGTTATGATAATTATTGAAATAGTAATTTATGCTGCTGGTAAACAATGGAACCTACCTTTAACATAAATTAGGAATTAACTGTAACATTAAAAGAACTTCTTGTATGCTTATAGTTGTCATCATTCATGCTTCTTCCACCATTTCTCTTTTGTTAATTTACATATTTTGTTCATTTATATATTTAGTATATGCTTTATTTTGGTTCTTGTTTTGATTTTGTTTGCTTCAGAGTAGGGTAAGTTTGAAAAGTTCACGTTATTTTAATCTGCACAGTCATACATACATTAAACTGCTTTATCACATACCCATGCCATTTTGCGACTCCGGAAAAATGGTATTGCATGGCCGTGCATATATTTTGACGTGACATCATTTGCGTTATACAAACATAGTGTAAAGCTGTGATAAATGATAATGTTACACTAAAAGTGCATCAATGAAAAGTGATTCTTTTTTCCTCTAAACAGTTCTTATTTTGGATATGTGATAAATAAAATATTATATTCATGTAGGTTCATTACTAAATTTATTGAACTCGTCAATTAATTCAGTATTGAACCTACACTCATTCAGTAGCCTCTATAATTATATATTTCATCCATGCCTGACTAAGCTTGTGTAACTGACTTGCACTGTTTTGAATTTGAAACATTTAACTGATGAATAATATTTTTATTTCTTCTTGAATAGATAGTGCATTTCAATCCTTTGACATGATATTCCTCCAAGAGTCATATGCTTTTTGTATGATTTATAAGTTTATTTAAGCAAAGTGGTATAGTAAATGCTGTGGTATAGTAAATGCTATCAGGAATTCATTGTTTTTCATACATTATGAACTGAATGCTGTATGTTAGATTTCCGTTCTCACATTGTCCACTTTACCTGTGAAGCCTTTTGACATGTGTACTGCCGGAGTAAAACCTTTCACTTTACGATGAACTCTTTTTTATGCATTTTGCAATTAGCATTTTTATTTTTGTTTGGTTTTTGTTTTTTTGCTGTTTTTTATACATTTTGAAAGTCAAAGATTGTTTCATCATGGTGTTTGATCGTTGATCAGTTTTCAACATAATTTTCTTGCATTTCACTGTAACAGTCATATTTTGTTCATTGTTATAGCTTGCAGTTTTTCAACATTGTTTGACATTTGCATTAACATTTTAAGCACTTTAAACACTGTTACTGATGTTTTTTTTATCAACAATTTAAACAAGTTTAATACAAAAATCTATTGGCCATTTGTTATAATCATGCTTCAAACAAAGCACAGAGACAGGCAGGTGTTATTCCAATGATGTCATTATGCAGCAGATTGTCTGATTGTCTGATAAAAATTTACATTTTAGTAATGTACAAATGTTATCACAATATTATATATGACTCACAAGATATATATAAGCACAAAAATTGCTTTTCTGTCATAAATAGAGTAAATTGGCTTTAAAGCTGTTAATATTGCTGTTCAAGACCCATAACTCTAGCATAGATATTTTCTGAATGATAGTCCTTTATGAAATTAAAATATTCTTGGTAAAGTTTTCTTGTGCAAAAATCAATCTCCACAAGCATTCACTAATAACCCTGGTACATCTTTATGATCAATATTTTAAATCACCACAGGAGACAAATATTTCCAGCATGGATTTGGTCCATAATTCTTGTATTGATACTGATGTTTTAAAAACTTAAAAGTAACATGTCTTCAGTAACATACTTTAAAAGTCACTATCCAACACCCATGGATTTTCACTGAAATTTTCCCCTTAAAAAGAATGCTTCATTATTGAGGCTTTTATTATAAAATTAAGGTGAGGGAATAGTCTAGTGAAGTATCTTACTAACATCTCATGTTACAGTTTTTAAGCTTGACTATTGGGAAAGCTGTTGTTCTTGCTCTGGTGTCAGGGTCACACTTTGGTGAAGTTTTTGCGTGCAAGGTTTCTCCAGATCTACTGAAGATCTACTGAAGTGAATGGTGTGGAACTTTGCATATTTATTTGAGAGCATAATGGGAGTTCACTATACAAGGCCAATAACTCAAACATGGAGGTTGTTCAGGATTTATTTTGCTATCATTTTGATAATTACATGTTTTCATTCATTATGACCCTGAAATTCTTGAATTTATGTATTGATTTTTCTAGCTTTTAATTTGGAGCAGTTCATTCAAAGTCTAAGGGACTTCTAAATTAGATTCTTAAGAATACAAAAGCAACCAATAATATATGTATAGAGCCTGGTCAGACTGGCTGGGCTGGCTCTATACTGGTAGCGCATCGGCTTATATTTTTAGTTCCCACAGGTTAAGTGTTTAGTTGATATGGTTGTGAGAACAAAAAAATGCTGTTCCTTTTGATTCCAACTTTTAAGAGCAAATATTTAAAGGAAGAAATGTCATTGGTGAAAGTATTTATTACAATTCTAGAATATCAGAACTTTTATTTATAGTTTACAATATTACATGTACTTATTTCTTGTCATGGAGAATATTTATATTAAGGTGAGCGATATAAGGGTCATCATGGCCTTCTTGTTGGCTTTTGAACTTCATTGGAGCATCTTTAATATCTTCTTACTTTCTACTGTCAAATATTTGAATGTACACTGTAGCCTCGATAACTCGCTCTTCACTATAACGCTAATCTCAGTAGAGCGCTCATAGACCTTGGCTCCCAAAAAAAAAAAAAAAAAAAAAAAAAACTTCCAAAAAAAAAAAATTTTTTTTTTAGTAGACTTAGACTTATAGCACGCTATAATAACGCTTGCCCAATTTGACTGTCAAGTACAATAAACAATTGTTATTAGGACATTTATGAGCGCCAAAGGTGTGAAAAACATGCCTAGGTAAGCGTTTATTTGCTCTTTTGTTGTTTTACCTGTCGTCAAATTGTTTCCAAAATCTCAAATTCATATCATAACTGTGACATTGGCAACCGGTGGTGAATATAAATAAACTAGAATTCACACACATATCTTTGACATGTAAACCTCGCTGAATTAAATAACCCACAAGCCCAAAATCAATTTAAAATCCTGCACTGTAAATAGAGCGGCCATGACAGGAAGTAATTGGCGTCTGATTTACTAGGGGACACAACTAAAGCTGGACTGTAAATTACAGTGTTATTTACAGTCCAGCTTTAGTTGTGTCCCCTAGTTAATCAAACGTCATTACAGTAATGGCTAACTGTTAGTGTTTACACTACATTCATGATTTATAATTTTCTTTCCAAAGTTTTTCGTTTCTTTTAAATATAATAAGTATTATTGTGAATATAATACATGTTTACATCATTGAATGGCTTTAGAAAAAGATAATGTCCATATTCATTGATCAGTAAGTAAAAAAAAATCAGCGTTATATATAATATGTGGTGGGTGGGATAATGCGGTAATTTCGCAATGAGCGTTCTAATGAGAGCCTCGTAAGAACGCGGTGGTGAGACATTGGACCCCAACATGAGCGTTTTAATGAGGCTGAAGTGTAGTCTGTTTTCATTATACAATTGTTACCTTAGATCAGTTATCAGGATAACACCTGTTACATGTACATGTATATTATAATAGGAGTTAACCTGTTATAATCTGTGACCAAAAAGAACCTCAATATTTGAGCAGCTTCAAAAATCATGTTATATTAATGTCCATTAAATTATGTTTATTTATAGCAAACATGGGGTGCGTATCTGTGTTGCCGTCCAACCAATACAAGCAAGAGTGACCCGGAACTTCTCAGTATGGTTGGGAAGCTAATGGTTCATTTGTTAGGAGATGAAAATTTTAACAGCTATACAGGTATTCTATGAAACTTCATATATTAAAAATTTGAAGTAAATCTTTTTATAATATTATAATTTACGCATTTTATAACATTACTTTTCAATGTAAAATGATGAGTATATATGCTGCTGTAGATTTGTAAATTGAGATTTGAGCCGCATCATGACAAAACCAACGTAATGCGTTTGCCACCAGCATGGATCCAGACCAGCCTGTGCATCCGCCCAGTCTGATCAGGATCCATGCTGTTCGCTATCAGTTTCTCTACTTGTAATAGGGTTGATAAGCGAACAGCATGGATCCTGATCAGACTGCGCGGATGCGCAGGCTGGCCTGGATCCATGCTGGTCGCAAACGCACTATGTTGGTTTTGTCATGACACGGCTCAAATATTTCTTGAATACTTTGATACTTCTTTCAATTTATTATCATCTATAAATAGATATGATTGTCATATTGGATCATGTACGTATTTCTCACTCTCGACAAGTTCCTTACATATTTTTTTGTGGTTTTCACGTATGATCCTAAATACTATCCACATAATCATTTACAGTATTACCATCCTTCCAGTTTAAACCTATTCTTGTTATTAATATGCATTATTCTACTTATAGATGAAAAGTTTGTGGTGAAAAAGCCAGGAAAACCAGAACTGAAATGGTTGCCAGGCAACCATGATGCAAAGTTGAATGTGAAAGGTCAAGGTCTATCAAAACACCAATCAGGTACTGTATAGAGCAGTTTGATTTACATTTTGATTCTAAATGTGATACATAGATAAGTAAGATGTGTGTAAATATTTGTAATGTTGTTTTTTTGTGATTTTCCATGCCTTATTTTCCTGTTGTTTAAAATGCATGTTTAGTTTGCTGATATAGTTTACTGCTATTAGAATGCATGTTTTTAGCTAGTATTTGTAGATACGGCTTATGTACATTTTATATGTACATACAGTTGTGTATTTTGTTTAAATATCACTTGTTTTTGTTTTACGGTGAACAAATTTGTTTACTTAGAATATACAATATTTGCTCTTATTGATATGAAATCAATATTTATTTCTAATTGCATGTTTATTCGTCTTTTTCCTTTATTTGTTTTGCTAGAAAAGTGAAATTTGTGAAATTATGCTTATTCTGTTTTTGTAACTAATGCTATGGCATTTACAGATAATAGAAAAAGCTTTTTACATCCAGTATCGTCAACAGGTAGTCTTTTTTTTCACTGTACAGCTCTTGGAGTATTTTCTGATCCCCACTTCACCTATGCATACTCTAAAATAACATGTCTGGTTTGCAAAGACTTTCAGGAAATAAAAATATTTAAGACAGTAGACCAGTCTGAAAAAAACAGAATCTGATTGGCTGAATTAGTATAAGATTTTAGAATTGACCAATGAAAGAACTTTGATGCAAGACTGGTTTCCAAAATAAGACTCAAAATATCAATTCAAATTATAATCTTTTATTGTTTTAAATAGAATTTGATAACCTTTTCATGATATATTGTCAAGCAAAACAGATGTTTAAAGTATAGTATATGTATGAAAAAATATATTACCATCATCAAGTCTCCATATAAATAAAGAGAAATAATAATGATATGGCATACTGTATTACAAACAATTTTTTTTTAGAATATCTATTCTTTAAAGAAAATGTTTGATACATGTATCTTGTGTTAAATTCCTTGGTTTTTGGTCTTGTATTTTTGTTGAGTGATGATAGAAGCTATGGTAGTGTCCTTTCCATTTTCTTGGTGTGGCTGGACCTTGGTTAAGGTTTTGCATGCAACTTCATTTTTCATTAATCATTTAAAGGGAGACACAAGCAAAATTTTCATTTCTTAGTTTTGAATTTTTCATTCCTAATTCTGTAAAAGCCCTCAAAATGAATATATTAGACAGCCAAAGGAACAAAACTTTTCTCCATATAAAGAATAAAATGGTGGTTTCATAACCTGACACGCGTGGGTTAAGTTAGAGCTCTAGGATTTCACAATAGTTGTCACAGTGAACTCTGGAAACGTTAAAGAACATGTCAAATGTATGATTTTGACTTGTTTCAATCATACAATATCCACAGTATCTGTTAATGTAACTTCAAGGATTTGTTCAAGTCACCTGACTTGTTTTAAAACTATTCGGTGATTCTATTGGCGTCTAAATTTTGTTCAACATATATAGATATATTTATGCTTCAAATCCAAAATATATAATATTTAGACATAAATTCATGCTGAAACTTTTAGAAATGTCATTTTAGCGCGAGTTGCGTACAAAAGTACATACATGTATCTTGGACTGTAATTGTAGGTCACTGACCAACACCCATAGCCCAAGTATGGAAATTACTGAATTATTCCCCATGGTGAATTTTCCTTTGTTATACAAGCACTGTTATCACAACCACCACCACCGAAAATGTTCTCTTTAAACATGTTACAAGGTTCATTGGTCAGGATTGTTAGTAACCAATCAAGAGCCATAACTCTAGCATGAATTCTCACTTAATTATCCCTTTTATGAACATAAAATTTGTCAGGTTTTTTTATCAAGAAGTGCGAAAAGTTGAGTATGCTGCTGTACAACAGCTTGTGTTTGTGGTCAAGTGCGCAACATAATTGATAATCTGTCAAGTTGCTGCATGAAAATTAATTGTCAAAAACTTTGTGGTCACTTTTGAAATTAAAGGTAAAAAGGGCTACACTGTGTAAAGTAAACATTCAATTATATTCTTTATTGATGAATATTCTCTGAAGAAAATTCATTCCCTCTTATTATTTAAATCATAGGTATCACAACTTAGTTTTGTATATTAAATTTGAATAAAATATAAACTGAATAAATTTGAAATTTCAAACATTTTGAAGGATCAATTGTGCAATTCTACGAAAATGCAGCTTGTAAGTTTCTAATACACTGGTAAGAAGGAAATTCTGTGACTTACTTTTGATTGCTTTTCTTATCTTTGGTAAGCCACAAATAAAATGTTCTATTTATCTTATATCCAAACAAAGACTGTTTAAAGACATCACATCAAAATATATGCACAGCAGTGCAATACCATTTTTATGAAGTTGCAAAAGTGGCATGGGTATGTGATAAAAAAATGAAGTGTAGCTGATAAAATGATAAATAGTGGAACCTTTGTTTAAGGCCCACTTCTTTGTTAAACCACACACAGAATATGTGTTCGATATTAGGTATACACTATATTTAATTAGTTTGACAATACTTTTTACAAGATGTCTAATTTTCAAAAACTGCTTTTCAATAATGTATGACTATTTTTCTTTCTTTTCTTATTATTTTTTTATATTGACTAAGTCTATGATTTCAAGTTTATCGTCAGTAGGTCAAAAATTGTTTTTATACCCCCACACAACAAAGTTGTAAGGGGGGTATACTGGAATCAGGTTGTCCGTCCGGCCATCCGTCCGTCCGGGTGTCCGGCTGTCCGTCGTTTTTTCCTTGTCCGCCCAATAGCTTAAGATTCCTTTAACCCACAGTCTTCATATTTGGCATGGAGGTTAGTCATGGTAAGTAGATTACCCCTTTTGATTTTGAGGTCACTGGGTCAAAGGTCAAGGTCACAGGTGCCTTGCCTAGGAAAAGCTTGTCCGCCCAATAACTTAAGATTCCTTTGACCCACAGTCTTCATATTTGGCATGAAGGTAAGTCATGATGAGTAGATGACCCCTAATGAATTTGAGGTCACTGGGTCAAAGGTCAAGGTCACAGGTGTCTTGACTGAAAAAAGCCTGTCCGCCCAATAACTTAAGATTCCTTTGACCCACAGTCTTCATATTTGGCATGGAGGTTAGTCACGGTGAGTAGATAACCCCTATTGATTTTGAGATTACTGGGTCAAAGGTCAAGGTCACAGGGGTCTTGACTAAAAAAAGCCTGTTCGCCCAATAACATAATATTCCTTTGACCCACTGTCTTCATATATGGCATGAAGGTAAGTCATGATTATAAGATGACCCCTATTGATTTTGAGGTCAAATGTCAAGGTCACATGGGCCTTCACTAAAAAAAAAGCTTGTCCGCCCATTTACTTAAGAATCTTCTAACCCAGTTTTCATATTTGGTATTGAGGTTGTTTATGATTATTAGATTACCCCTATTGATTTTGAGGTCACTGGGTCAAAGGTGACTGGGACCTTGACCTAACAAAGCTTGTTGGCTCAATTGCTTAAGAATGCTTTGGTCAACAGTCTTCATATTTGGTATTGAGGTTGTTTATGACTAGTAGATGACCCCTATTGATTTTTAGGTGACTGTGTCAAAGGTCAAGGTCACAGGGGCTTTTACTACAATAAGCTTGTCTGCTCAAATGCTTAAGGTCCTCAGTGTATTGATTTTGACATTTTCACATTTGAAGCATGTAGAATACATAACTTAGCAATGCACTGGCTTACTAACCTCAGATTTGGCAGGGAGGTTGTCCTTGAGCTCTAAATGGCCACTGTTGATTCTGACAAAGTGGTATGCGGGGGTATTCACGCCAAGACAGTGGCAGTTCTAGTTAAAATTTACAAATTTACATCCACTGCTATAAAAAGGTATGCATTAGGACATCTTATTCAGTTTAGCAGATTGAAGAAAAAAAAGTAAGCCAGATTTAACGTGATTAGGAACAAGCAATCAATTGCAGGTCTACAGATCTTCTTTTAACTATAATACAGGTGCACCACAACACTGTCATAAGTCTATGATAAAGTGGCAGCAGTATTGTGATGGACCCTGATCATTTCATTGGATTACTTTTAAGCTTTTTGGGTAGTGTTTTCTCAGCAGTATTAACAAGTTTGCTTTTTATGTGCTGGAATTGATTTCTTTCAGATGGGTTCCGGTGTAAATATTTGGACTGCTTTTAACAAAAATAGGCCTAGGAATATACACAATTTATTAATTTATTATTTTACTTGTTTTTTTTTTTAACTATTTTATTCTTAAACCATGTACAGTATATATATTTTAACAGCATTGAGTAATGATAAATTGATATTGAAGTATATAATGCTTTTTAGAAGCATTACATGCCCTATTAGCTCAGTAGATTTGAAGAGAGACCATCTAAAGTGTGAAATTTACACTTCAGTTTTTAAAATGCTAAATTTTCTATATATTCCACAGTTGATCACTTACATTTGAAGTTCATGTTGGCATTTGGTTTGATTAATGTGTAACTTCTACATGTAAATTGTTTCAATTACACATATTTTACCCTTTTAAAGTATTCTATTTCAGAAATAAGAAATACACAAACTTCTAAGCATTCTATACATAATTTTATCTGAGTGTGATCTTTGTTAGTTGTACACTGGTGACAGTATTAGACAGTAAACTAACTTGCACTTTTAACAACTTTTTTCTATTCTTATGTTGTTTAATATTGCCAATATCAATATTCAAGTTTAATCGAAGGTTATGTTTAACTAAATTCTGTGCAGAGTATTGTCCTTCTATCCACCAATCACACTAACTATTTCAAAAAGTAACTTTATATGATACTGACTGATATCTTTTGACAATATCTTAGATCTTTGGTGTGTTGTTGACTTTCATGCTGTCTGGGAAAATGGGAAAATCACACTAACTGTTTCAAAAAGCAACTTTATATACCGTAAAATTCCTAATAAACGCCCCTCCCCTAATAAAGGCCCCCCAGGCCTTTTGATAAGGAAAATGATCTACTCATCAGTGCTGAACTCATAATTAAAGCCATAATTTTATTCAAATCATTCAGAATCCATTTTATTTTATAGTAAACACAAATATGTATAATATGAACTTTTAAACCTTAACATTTTTTAATGTTATTACCAACACTTGCTAACACTAAATGTATTTACAGTGATTTTGGATTTAGGAAAAACTGTGTTGTAATAATAGCCCCCCTTTTGGAAAATGTTTAGCCCCCGGGGGCGTTTAATAGGAATTTTACGGTAAGTACTAGTAATACTGACTGATTATAGTGATATCTTTTAGGTACTAATATCTTAGGTATTTGTTGTGTTGTTAACTTTCATGCCGTCTGGGAAAATGGGCTTTTCCTACTATAGCTGATAGTCAATAGTCTATCTAATATGTACATTGTACTAATAGTCTTGTTTTGATTCAGATGGAGTATTTCATATTATGAATATTTATCTTTTACATGGGACATCATCAAAATATGTTAATTATGTAAGGGAACTTTTTATTCTAGATTTTTAAGCTGTAGTAATCATTTGAAGAATTTGTAAGTAAATCTTGTGGGCAGGTAGCTACAAATTAATGCTTATTTAACCCTTTCCCCCATGAGCATATTGTCAAAAATGGCCATTTTCACTGAAAAGCCTCCTCTTACAAGTTCAAACTGCTATGAAACTATGAAAAATGCTTCAATACTAATCAAACTTGGCACAAATGTTGACTGGACCATTGCCTTTGTAACGACATGCTCAGTCTTAAATTTCCTGTTACCATGGCAACGAGGGGACATCTCAAAATTGCCAAAAATCACTTTTTTGCCTCGATTTTTTCCATCAAATTTTATTTCAAAGTGCTGCAACTTCTCAAGGGATTGAGATAGAGTCAAAGGCTTTTCAGCGTTGGTTACACGTTACCTTATGATCAACCTGGGGACATTTTAAGCCTCTCACAAGTCCAAAATTTTCTTGGCGATGAGGGAGACTCCGCCCCCCTTCAAACCCCCCAAACAGAAGGGGGCACATCCCCCTTCTGGCAACCCCCTGATGTATTATTTGGATGGGGGACGGCGCCGAAAAAATGGTCACTTTTTTAACAACATTTCTCAAACAAAAAACAGTGTTTGGGGTCTAAATAGGACATTTTTTCACTGTTTGAGGCCTCAAAAAGGGGGGGGGGCAAAAAGCCGTCGAAACACGCTTATATAAGGGAAAAGGTTAAGGACGGTCTTATAGAATTAACATTTTTATGTTTTAGCGGAGAGTGGCAAAAGGTTTTTCAAAAGAAAGAGACATGAGTATGATTTTAAAGAACTGGCTGAGAGGGAACTGTTTCTATGGGCAATACTGTTTAACAGGAGAGAGCTTGGCAAGATGATGTGGAGGGCTGGACAAGACCAGTTGGGTAAAATAGCTTTCATATGTTAGATGCAGAAATAGATCTAATAGATTTATATAGTTATTAATTTTTTTTTCTTCAAATTTTAATATACTCTTAAATAAATGGGTGGAGGGGGGATGTTGGTGTTTGGGGTGGCTTATAGATTTACCCCTGTCTGTCTGTCCTGCTGTTGCACAGTTTGTCTGTAGACTGACAAAACAGAGAAATGTGGGGACAGGAGTGTCCCATGGATATTTCTAGATTTGTATGGAGTTAGAGTAATTATTTAGTAATGTTCATAAAATCAGTTGTATGTGTATAATTATGTCAATACTTCAGGCAATAGATGGCATATTTACAGTAGCTCAAAGTCCTAATGTTGATTATGATGATGATTGTGGCGATGTTGACTGTTTTAATGACGATAACAATTATGATGATGACAACAACAAAATGATGATGATGATAATGAATATGATGATGATGATTATAATTATGGTCATGATGAATATGGAAATAATATGTATGTTGTTGATGATGATAACAATGATGATGATTGTATTAATGTAATTATGGTCATATATGGCAATGATAATAGTGATGATGATGATGATGATGAAGATGATGATGGCAATGACAACAATGATGATGATGATTGTTATTATGATCATGATGATAATGGTAATGATGATGAATATGAAAAATGATGATAATGATGATAGTAATGAAACTATGTGATGAGTTGATTGACTAACTTTGTATTACAGGAGCTGCTCTAGTAGCATGTGCTATCCTAAAGGCTCTAGCAGCAGTAGCTGATGATGATGAGGAGCTAGAACTTAGTCAAGATCTAGAAGATCATGCAAAGTAAGTGGATATACTTTAGTCAAAGGCCATAACTACATTCACCAAGATGCTTTTTGTTAGGCATCCTTGGTAAAACATGGTAACTTTTAGAAAGTTGATGGTTCTTGCAAGGTCATTTTATCAAATATAATGACAGTGAATTGATTAGCAAAGCTATGTAACATGACTTTCAACTTAGCAAGAAACTGTACAGTATATTATGATAAAAAATGATTTTGTTGTTAAAAAATTCCAATGTAATGATGTTGGCAAAGTCAGAAGTATTACTGTCAAAGCAGATAATTTCGTGAGACAAAGTTTTCGCAATATCAACAGTATGGACATATAAGAGAGTTTAAATTTTCGTGAATTTCTATTTTCAGTTAAATATAAATTTTCTGTTAAATATATTTAATTCTACCAGACATTTAATTTTGCCAAAATCTTTAATTAACAAATTTAACAAAATTTAATCTCTTGAGGAAGTTAATAATTTTACAGTATTCAGTGATAAATTCATAATAACAGAAGTTCTTCTCTATTGCATTAATAAACATTCTATTACTTGTTTTTCAACTAGCACATAATTATATAGTAAATGCTCAACATTACATAAACACTGGATGGTTGCAAACACTTTGCTATCATCCATGTTCTTTTGGGGATTAGGCTCGTAAGCCAATACCAAGAAAGAAGGAGGCATACTGGCTCGGACTACACCAGACTTAATGGTTTTAACATGTTTTATGTCTTATTTCCAGTTTTAGTTATATTTATTATATAATCATTCATTTGGTCTGATGTTTCTTAGCCAGTTATGCCAAAAATAAAGATTTATAAGTCTATCACTTGTTTCGTGTTTTTAATTTGATTGAGTATAAACTATGTATTTATACTAATAGCATGTATGAAGACATGGCAGTGGGAGTGATATCTGAGTGTTACAAGAGGGATAAAATGATGGCCCACCAGTTACTAGTGAGACGGTTAGAGCCGTACGGCAAGACAACACTGTTCACCCTGGCTGATACCCACACATTGATGAAGTTCATGGGAAATACATGTTGTCAGACCAAGCTTAACCTTATATGGAAAGGAAGAATGGCCCTGTATACACAGTCTTGGAAAGTATGTTGTTTTATTAGTTTTCATATTTGATTACATAGATTCTAAACGAAGACTGTTTCAGTCAATCAGTAGTTGGTTATTTTGAAAAAAAATGTAACAGTTGTGTTATGTGATAGGAGAAATGAAGGAGGACTTATAACAGTTTTGCTATCAACCCTCGAATTTTGATTCTGTCTTACTGTCTAACAAATATACAACTACAATGTTTCTGTTTTTAGATACTGTTGTCATTGGTTTTCCCGTTTTGTGTGCCAACCATCAAGTTTACAACTAATGAGGGTTTGTTGCCAGGGTCAGATCAGGGTAACGATGATTACGATGACCTTGATGAAGGTGAAGAAGTCGTGGAAACCAACAAAGAAGATATTCGTGTAATATCAAACAAGGTATCTTATACTGTATATTATATCATTTTAAAACTAGTCATAGTTACAAAATAGAAACTAGCTTTTCAGTTATATTCTTTATTTTTATATGATTTGAAAATATTTTTTTTTTACCACCACTTTTATTTGATATGGTCTTTGATATAAATATATGTAAGAAGAGCAAGTGCTTAATTGTTAAGATGTCTGCCATTTATCACAGGGACCATGGAATCGAGCCCTACTTGGGCCACAACCATGTTTCCTTTTACAAGAACAGTACTGGTCAGTTCCATAAGCAGCTTAGAGATTGGTTTAGTTAAGCTTCAAGTTGCTTAAATAAATAATATAGAACTAACTCAATTGATATAGTAACTGTCTATTAATAATCCCCCAGATTATTTCCAGATACAGGTTTGATGCTTTAAAACTTATTTATAAATTCAGCATTTTCAAAACATTTCAAACTATATTTATTCATTATATGAGGTTAAAAATATGTTATTTTCTTCTTTTAGTGTAGATGTAGGCTGCCCTCATAGGAAATTTTTACAACCTTATTTTGGTGTCTTACATAGCATATCTAATGATTTATTGATTTTCTATGAAGAAGGCTCATTAGTGAAATATAGCCTTCACATTTTGTTGAAACTTTAAATTTATACAGAGCAATCTCATATAGATGTAATTATTATTAAGGATTATACTGTGTAAAGATACCTTTTTGGTAATAATTTGGTAATATTACATGATAAAAAAAGATGGCAAATTAAGGGAATAAATGTGTAAAAATGCTACATTTAGGGAATATGATAAATATATCAAAGTGCCATATTCAGAGAAAACCTCATAAAAATGTTTATAGTAGATCTATACTTTTACCATTAAAACATTTACACCCTTTGAATATATCATACTTAGGTAAACCCTGACATTGGAAGTATAGCAGAAAATTATAAGGTATATGTCATATATTGTTGTAATGTTGGAGTGAATTTTTTAGGTGCAATGCTAGATGTTATTGGTGTTAATCATGTTAACATATTAAATTATTATCATGTACATAGCATGGTAAATATAGCAATATTTAACAAAGATCCTGTTTCAATGTGGAGGTCTTGCAATCAGTATATGGTAATGGATATTAAGCATGCTGCCTAATCTAATCATAAACAATTTTTCATATGACCAAAAAAAAAAAAGCTTGTTAATGTCTGGAAAATTTAAAGTTCTGATATTTTGTTACTTGTTTATTTAAGAACTAAAAATCATATTAGAATAAAAGTTTAACATAAGGTGAATAGCTTTTGAATTATCAAGAAATAAATTCATAAATTTTCTCAAGATAGAACTGCCAGAGTTTTCATTGATTTTGTTAAAATATCAATGTAATGATGTTAAAGTTATTATAAGGTACGCCTACCCACTTTACAGCATTTACCCCTTGTGATAATATTTTGTAAAGTCAGACTCAAACTTTTTAGTTTTGGAAATAAAAAAGGCAAAAATAGAAACAAGATAAAACAGCATTTAAATGATGAACATTTTATTTCAGGGCAAAGTTGGATTATGTTCAGTAGGACAGGTAGACATGAGTTACCTCCCATGTCCCATCAATACCAGAGCTATGTCATCTCTAAATTTTGCAAAATAGAAAAAAAGTTGATTTTAATTTAAATGCCAGAGATTGACATAGCTTTTGGAAATTTGTATTTGCTGATGAAAAATATATGTTTGCATGTGTCACTAGTTAAACAAGAATGTTTTTAGACCTCGTATACCTATACCCTTCAATCAGGTAACTGTGTCACTAATGATTGTTTTATTACCTAACACTATTACAGATACATTGTAGTACTAAATAAAACTTGTTTAGAACAAATAAGACATTAAGAAGGAAAAACTGAAGATAAAAAGACTTGTATAAACTCAGTAAAAAGAGTAAAAAGGAAACATTTGAAACATATCCCCTGTAAACTACTTAAAATTTCTGTAAATGTACAAGGGATTTCTTGTAAATGCTTCCTTTTATGTCTATTAAAAGAAAAACTGCAGTATAACACAAAAGATTGTCATTTTATTTAATCTCACATATAATTTGATCTCACAGACAACTGCATGCAATCTCACATACAGTATCATTTTTGTTATCACATACCAATAAATTTAATACAAAAAAAAACTATCAAGATGTGAAACATATTGGAAGCTTTATTTTAAGAATAGAAATGACTGAAATTGAAATAAAATTGCTTTTAAGCAAACCCAAACCAGTCCTTGTGCCTCACCTCCCTTTTACTGAAAATTTCACTCCATGTTTTAAATACCCTTATCCTGTCGTGTTTTCGCTATGTTTGAAAGTGCAGCTGAAATAAAATTTGCGTCATGGTTACAATTTATTTTGAGAAACTAAGCAATTACATCAATGACAGGCTTTTACAGTTAAAACTTTCTTTGGCTGACCAACTTACAGCATATTTGGAAATTTTATGGCTTTTTCTTTTCATTTCCAAAAAATGTATAGAACATGATGTTGTTATTGACAGTGATGTATTGTAAGCATTTAGAGCTTGAAGGATTTACACACACCATATTTTTGCGGAATTCTCACAATAAAATACATCCAGGATAGTTTGTAATTCTATATTTGACCAGGTGATGCCTAACACTGTCTCAAGAGAGGGACCTGAAGAGGAATTATTTGTCCGCTCAAAGTCTCGGAGAGCAAATAAGAAGAGAAAGAAGTTGTACCGAGTTCAGATGTTTACAGACACACGGACAAACAGTATAGGACTACTGGATGCCTTCTACTTTTTCTACACGGCACCTGTATCTGTGTTTATTGTTAATACAGTAAGAAATTTAGATACATTTTTGAAGTTATTTAATGATGTTATTTAGCTAACTTTCAGTTTATTGAATTCACTATAGAGAATTATGAGTAAAGCTACTTTGGGCAAAATTAATGTTGGTAGATGAGAATAAATAGTTTTGTCATTCTATTGTTCAGACCAATGATATCAGTTTGAAAGGCAGACAAATGCCATACCAACTAGGTAGGAGTTAAGGGAGAAATCAGCCAAGCACTGCAATGTGTATGCTAGTGTAACGTAAAGACATAAAGCAGAATGAGAACTGTATAATAGAATGCATGTAAACTTAACATGATTTTGGAGTATGATAACAAACATTTAAGCAAAAAGAAAAAAAAATGGGTTACAAAACATGTATTTGCGTCCTAAAATACGGTCCAACTGGCAGTTGAGTGGCGTTTATTGGGAATTTTATCATCTGGCAGTCCCTGAAAGGATAAGCCTTTAACTGGGGTTAGACATTTCAAAGGTTTAAGTTCCTGCTATTCTTAAATTGTTGTCATTTAAGATATACAAGATTAATTGTTTAGCCCATATATTGTTTTGAAAACATTTGTATCAATTTTAAAATGTACACAATTTCATATTTTTGCAAGTCGTTCTGTAAAATTAGTTCTTGAGACCGAGACAAAACCTGTAGAGATAATTCAGTTATTTCAGTGCTGAGATGCTTTGTCTTGATTTTATTTTATAATGTTATTGATGTTTACAGATATCATACCTTGTTTTCCTGGCTTTGTTTACATACTTTGTACTCACTAACCTGTACCCAGACCAAGGCTCAATGGTAGAGTATGTAGTGTGGGGATGGACCATTACCATGCTGCTAGAAGAAATTAGACAGGTATGGTTATATCTAATTAATTTGTGAGTAAGCTCTGAGTGAAGAGACAAACTAGGCAAGCTTATGTCATTAACAAGGGACAGCCCAGTTGTTAAATTTGCTTAGAATTTGTAATATTGGCAACTCAATATCCTTACATTGCATGCTTTTAACCTGCTGAATTTCTTAAATGGAGCTTGGAATTATGGAACTGTTTATGTCATATCTCAGCAGTCGGTCAGCCTAACTGCTTTTCCTTGATTACGAACCAGTTATTACCAATTTCTCCGCAAGTGACCAACTACTAATACCACATGATTTTTGAATCAACTGTGAGAGACAAATATCAACATGAACAACACACAGTTCTTAATTTATGGCAAAATTAGTCCAGTATTCAAAGATGGAAAGCTTGCTAATGTTTAAATTTGGTAGAGCATTAAGATCACATTTGTTTTGTTTTCATACATTATTTTGTTTGTTGCTTCAGGTTTTGTCAAATGACAAGCGGTCACTGTGGTACAAGATACGTGGCTGGTTTGGCTCGATGTGGAACCGGTTTGATCTGGCTATGTACATGATATTCTTGTTATCTGTGATATTACGATTTACATTACCCAATGATAAATTTACATATGCCAGGATTTTTTACAGGTATGTACTTCATTGTCATTTCCTACAGAGATATTTTAGGGATTCAGTAAGATATTTTATTGTATTGCACACAAAGTAACCTGCTATATTTCTTAAATGAACTTGTTCAGTTTCCATTTTTGGAACTTTCCATTAATAATATGAATGAAAATTTGAAATTGGTTTTCCAGCAGTATAGATCCTGGTTAGACTTTACTGATGTGTTGGCTGGTATAGCCCTATACTTATTAAAAAGGCTGTTCACTTTCTTTTCTAGCAGGTAAAAGTTGATAAAACCCTCTCTGTAGCTCTTACTGTGTATGTATACTGATTTGAATTTTTAATCACTTTCAATATAACTGCTATAGATAAAGCAGCTGACAGTAATACGATATCGATAACTGTTAATTAATAGTCTTTAAATTGGTCACGTAAGAATAGAAATGAACTTTTAGTTGAAATTTTAAATTACATATGTAATTTTTCATATACAAAGTATTTTGTAAATACAATTTAATGTTTATGAAAATGTACTAGTATTTTCCCTTGTTTTTCAGTATTACTGTTGCCATGTATTATTTGAGGTTTATGCAAGTATTCTTTGTTGAGAAGAACATTGGACCAAAAGTTATCATGATCACAAATATGGTAACTATAGCAACTGCTTTATCTATTATTGCTGAGATATAGTTTTAGTTTCTCTTATCACTAAGGAAACATTCTCAGAAATCAATTTGCAGAAAAAAGAGTTATAGATTCTGATGTATACTGCATCTACAATTATAAGACCAGTCTAAAAATAGTACTCTACCATTGGTCAGATTTGAATTTGTAAATCAGAGTCAATCAGATACAAGTTCTAGACTGATGACTAGAGTAAGTGTTATTACAAGTTATGATCATGATGTCCAATTCCAACTAGACTTTATAGAGTCAAAGCATTCTAAAATAATTTGGTATTGTAAATTTAAAAAAGTTTCCTTAAATAGCTGATAATATACTTCAGTAGTTCAGATCGAACAATAAAAGTGGAGGTTTGTGTGTGTGTGTATTTGCGTTTATTCATACTCGCCGACGGTTGCCCTTATGGGGGAGTCCTTCAGAATAGTATTAGTCATTTTATTTTTTGGAGGATAGCGCAGTTTATACATGTATAGAAAGATGTCCCAATTCCAAAAGCTCCTCCTGGTTTTTTAGCGTGCCTAGTAAAGCATCCACACAAGGGACCTCGATTTTATGTCTCATTCGAAAGACTGATCAGTAATTTTAGTTGGCCAGCCTGGGAATCGACTCCACAATATCGTGATTTCAAGTTTCGCGCTCTAACCGATTGAGCTATGCGAGCTGGATGTTTGTATATCCTCTCGTATGTTTGGAAATTAGGGGCACCTGTTATTTGTGGACAATTTTCTAGTTTTGTGACAGATTTCTTTATATGGTTATTCAAAGGTTAGCTTGAGAAGTGATTAGATTGAATTTAAGTAAACATTTCTTAAATTAAGTATATTTTGTTTATTTCAGGTGATAGATTTGATGTTTTTCCTGGGCATTTTCCTGTTTTTCCTGCTCAGTTTTGGTATAATGTACCAAGCAAACTTGTTTCCAAACTCCCCTGCCAGCTGGTACCTTCTCAAGAGTGTATTATATATTCCATATTGGCAGATGTATGGTGAACTCTTCCTCGAAAATCTAGAAGGTATCATATTGTTACTATAAAAAAAGTTGACTCCTACATTGATTTTGATTTATTACCATTCTAAGTAGTTTTAGCATAGCCAAAAGGGCAATATGAAGTTTTACTGACTGAAAAAAATCTATCTAGACTAGATCCTCTCTGAAATAGAGATTTTATACGGAGCAAATAAAATTTTCCAGGATACTTTATTTCAGAAAAAAATGTTTTGCCACATGACCATCTTGTTGGCGTTTGCATAGGCATTAGGGTTTAATCTTTTATTATATACCGGAAAGAATTTCGGGCACATTATGTTATACCCCCTGGCGTCCGTCGGATCGTTAGCAATTTGGTTTCCAGAGCATAACTTAAGTTCCATTTGGCCCACAGTATTCAAACTTCATAGGATGATTGTCCATATTGGGTAGAAGACCCCTATTGATTTTGGGGTCACAAGGTCAAAGGTCACTATTACTTAAAAATTGAAAACAGTTTCTTGAGCATAACTTAAGTTCCATTTGGCCCACAATATTCAAACTTCATAGGATGATTGTCCATATTGGGTAGAAGACGTTTATTGATTTTGGGGTCACAAGGTCAAAGGTCAAGGTCACTATTACCTTAAAACTGAAAACATTTTCCAGAACATAACTTAAGTTTCATTTGGCCCACTGTGTTTAAACTTCATAGTATGATTGTCCATATTGGGTGGAAGACCCATATTGATTTTTGGGTTACAAGGTCAAAGCTTAAGGTCACTATTACCTTAAAACTGAAAACAGTTTACGGGGCATAACTTAAGTTCCATTTGAACCACAATATTCAAACTTCAAAGGAGGATTGTTATTTGAAGGAGGTAATACTTTATTTAATTCCCATGTCTTACAAATGCTTCATCTTTACTTTAAAAAAAATCACTTTCGGGCATATAATGCTCTGCCTAGCGGTGCTCTTGTTATAAGTGGATTGGTCTACAATAGGCACATTTACCATCAACAAAATTATTTGTTGTATTACAGACCTTCCATTATAGACAAATTCACTTTTATGTCCATTTTCACAGAAACTATGATAGTTATTCACATATATACAGATTTTATGTGAAAGACATTTCATAGAAAAATTTAAATATTTTCAGAAGAAAATGACCAATTTGTCGGTTTAAATGATATGTAAGGAAATTTAAAAGTTAAGGTGATTTTTATGAAACATCAAAAGTGAAATAATCAGGATATTTATAAATCTTTAATATAAATATTTCAGGAGAGCATCCCAGTAGTTGTACAACAAATGAGAGTATTTGGCGCCCGGCTGGTGGTGTAGATAGATGTCCTGAAGAAAACGCACTGGTTCCTCTCCTTGGTGCTGTGTATCTTATATTAACAAACATTCTACTTGTGAACCTTCTTATTGCTATGTTCAGGTAAAGGAAGACATATTGTAGATTTAATTGTATTATCAGTGCTTAGTTTTATGGATTTTCTAGTACTGTAAAAATAAGTCATTCCTATTCAGAGAAAAAATAAGTTTGAAATGACCTGATAAATTGTTTATATTTTCATGAAAGCATGCCACTATGGCCTGGTATCGGGGATTAAAATTTGAGGTTCCGGCTGGGGGGAGGGGGGGGCATAGGAAGTGGGTTTGATCCATGGTTGTTATATCAATTATTATCTAGATTTTAAGAATCTCTGATAATTACAAGTGTTTTCATGCTTATAAATGGCTGTTGTATATCATCTACTTATTGCCCATGGATTGATATTTAAAGGTATTGTAAAGAACAATTTTCTCTCTTTAGACTTTTACTGACCAATTAAATCAGATACTGATAAATTGGTTTTTGTAAAAGAATAATTTAAGGATGATTGATGTAAATCATAAAAAAACAATTAACCAAATATGTCAGTCCAGTAACTATCTATTAAAAAACATTATCTGTTACAGTTACACCTTCCAAATGGTACAGGACAAGTCTGAGCAGGTGTGGAGGTTTTACCGTTACAGTTTGGTATACGAGTTTTATGACCGACCAAAGTTCTGTCCACCATTGATTGTAATTAGTCATGTATACAGAAGTATACTGTGGATCAGGCGGAGAACATGCTCATCCAAGAAATACATGAATGAATTCAGTAAGTAAATAATTGTGAAATTGTGCCTTAGTTATGCTTCTAATGGTGATATAATAATCTTATCATTTCTTTAACAATTTGTAGCCCTGAATGCAGTGCAAGTTGAAACTTTTATAAAAATGGCAGTTTATGTGTACTTGACATAATGACAATTAAATATTTAATCATTTTTATGCCACTGCAGCATCTGCGATGTGTAGGCATATACATGTAGCGATTCACCTGTGTGTGTGTGTGTGTTTGTATGTGTGTTCTATAGTTATATAGTGAACTTAAAAAATTTCCTTGTGAAAAATCACTAGTCCAATTTCAACCAAACTTGGCAGGATTGATCCTTGGGTGAAGGGCTTCCAAAGTTGTTCAAAGAATTTCATTCCATGCAGAAATCTGGTTGCCATAGCAACCAAAAGGAATTATAAGAATAAATTTAAAAATTCTTCTTGTAAAGACCCAAAAGGCCTAGAGCTTAGATATTTTGCATAGGGCATTGTTTGGTAGACCTCTACCAAGATTGTTCAAATTATAGCCCTTGGGTCAAAATCGGCCCCAGCCCCGGGGGTCATTGATTTTCCCTATGTGTACATATAGTAAAAACTTAAAATTCCTTCTTGTCTGAAGGTACAAGGCTTAGAGGTTTGATATTTTGTATGTATTCTTGCATATCAGACTGGCATTTCCGTGAGTTTTACCCATGCCGGAGATTTCATCAAAATGCAATCATGTTTGTTTTAAGATAGACATAAAAACATGCTGTTCCCATTGTTAATTGAAACAAATATTGATCCATCATTTTAGAATTGAACCTGGATGCTAAAGATAACAATCGGCTGACATTATTTGTGAGATCAGCAACAGAGAATTATCTCAACATCTCACAAAAGGCAGAGAAAGAAGAACTTGGTAATAAAGTAGCAGACACAGCAAATAGGTATGTTTTAAGGAGTTAACTCACTACAGTGTTGGAGATGTACCTATAGACTCTTGTAAAAATTATGATTTGAATTTTGATAAATATTGCTTTTTTTTCAGCTGATTCTTACATTTTTCATTCACGATCGTATTGATATATATATAGGCGTGAAGAAATGGACTTCTTACAGTGCATTTCGGCAGGTGAAAAGGCAAGGTTTTAACATTTAATCATCCAAGTCCCTTGACCGGTATATACCGTAATACAGTTTTTAGTGCTTCAACATTTTTTAGTCTCACTCATGTTTTGATGGTGAACAAATATAAACTATGTGAGATTTG
This sequence comes from Ruditapes philippinarum, assembly GCF_026571515.1. Taxonomy (NCBI): domain Eukaryota; kingdom Metazoa; phylum Mollusca; class Bivalvia; order Venerida; family Veneridae; genus Ruditapes; species Ruditapes philippinarum. The sequence goes on from NW_026851615.1 coordinate 225,476, forward strand.
CTTTAGACCTCCCCATCTCCCTTTACATATAATTTGTCAAAAAAATCTTTATAACGGATATATAATACAGTACAAATCACTTTTTCAAGGATAATGAAAGATACGTAGTAAACTTGCTGCAGCTGTGTGTATAAAGATTATATTAACATCACAGTTATCTGATGAAAATTGATGTTTCAAACATACAGTATTATATTTTGCTTTTATATGTGTTATTTTCAATATGGTTGCTTTGAAATGATTTATGAATATCTTTTTAGGATTGAGCGTGTAATAGAGGAATTAGATAGCATCAAGGAACAAGTGCGGTTGTCTCGAGTCACACCGATAATGGACGAGAGTAGACCGGGCACGGCAGAACCGATGTTGATGGACACCTCGGACACTATTGTTCCATTATCATCAAGGTATATATTGCCTTACTGTTAACAGTTATAAACCATGAAAAAGGGCTAATGGTTGTATACTGAGGAAACTCTATGGTGATATTTTATCTAGGTGCCGAATTATAACTGAAATGATTATTATTCAGATGCCTGTGTTAGGATTGAATTCTTGTTTTTCCTCAGATTGTCACTGTGGTCTTAATAGAATGTCAGTTTTTTTTTAACAAAATATCTGTGAATCTTAAATGTATGGAAGCGTCCTGGTGCCAATCTATAATGTTCTATACAAAAGGAGATAAAAATGTCTAATTAGGAGTTAATTACTCTTACGTAGGATTTTTTTATAGAACATTATAAATTGGCATCAGGACCCTTCCATATCAATATGTGTGTGTCATTTAAGAAATTCATCATTATGGATTTTGAATAGGTATTTTTCTTTAATCAAGAAATTAATAAGTTATACCCAGATTGTCAATTTTTTGTCACATTTTGCAAATTTATTAACAAATTTCAATGTTAAGTTACCAAATAAAACTGGAAATGTTTGCTATGAAATGCATAAACAATGTTGGGAATCAATTTAAAAATGGAAATTTTCATTTTAGTAAGTTATGATAATTGTTGCCAATTGAAAATAAAAATTTCATGTTTAAGAATAAAGTTTCAAATTTCTCATTTTCCATTTTTTAGGAAATCTTCAAACATGAATGCAAGAGTAGAGTTAATGCAAGCCCAAATGAGTGACCTAGGCGACCAGGTAGCCCAGGCAGCCATGAAGACTGACCAGATGATGGCCATGATGCAACAGATATTGTCACAACAACGAGTTCGTCAAGGTACTCTTGAAATCAGCGAAGTCAACCAATAAAAATATAGCGAAGTCAACCAATTACAATATAGAGGAATGATTTTTGCTGTAAAATCCAGTGTATTATACACTTTTAACCATTTCTTTATCACTGCTTATTATTGACAAAATAGAGATGTCTATTATTCTTTATGGACAATCGTTTGCTACTTTGAGTGAATGAATTTTATTAGGAAACATTAGTCTTCAGCAGAGTTAACAAACAGTGGACATGTTGCTCACTATATACATAATATTTTTAGAAAACTTGAACTAAGAAAAAATTTACTATTCTTAGACTGTGATACAAAGATTGTATTTTATACTCAAGTATTAAGATAGTAAATGTTCTTAAGTATATTTTTGGGAACAGTTCAATAGCTAAAAGCTGTGATGAAGTGCATATATCTAGCAGGATTATTTTACTAGCTGTAGGCTTTTATTTACATACTGCACAAGATATATTTGACATGATCCAAAAGTTGAATTAAAGTATTGTTGGTTAATGTTCTACTTTACAAGAAACAATTTTTAGCAGAAATTGAGAAATATATTATCAATATGTAAATAGACCAATTTATCCCAATTTATCCATTTTTGTCTTCGTTCAAAAGTGGTCCTTTAATACAGGTTGTACTGTATTTAAATGATGTATTTATGAATTAAATGCCAAGGATTAAAAGGAGGATCTAACTTACCTAATTACGTGATAATGCACTGTAATGTTATGAAATGCACCAAATGAACTTAATTAAATACAGTTGTGGGAAACCAGGCCTCGAGGATATACATGTACATGTATATATATTTTTTCGAGAATTCTGTATTTTCATATACATTCTATGGCAGTTTCTGACCAATCAAATTCCTGACATCTGAGTTGAACTTACAGAATTTCCTCAGACCCAGAGCATTTTTACAGCTGTATTTATATTGCTGTACATGTAACAAGTTCTCTATGAACAACATGTAATGTATAGCAGTGAGTGCACTGGTATTTGAAGTTGCTTTTAACAGTATGTAAAAGTTATCAAATTATTTATTTTGATTTATTTTATAGAAATTTATGCACACATTTTTTATTCAATACTGCAATTATTTAAAAGATACTGAGATAGTTTTATAGATATTACATAATTCTAATAATTGTTTTATTTTATTTAAAATATATTGCATGATTTGTAGATATTTCACCTGTGCATTAAATGATATATTAAGTGCCAATTTTGTAAAGTTTTGAAATACAGATATATATATATATGTGTGTGTTAGTAAGTCTTGAATTTGTTGTAAATATGAAGAAATTTTGTTTCATGTAGTAATGACGTACCTCATGAGTCACAGTACATGTATATTTATTTTTTATAGAGTTGGTTTATACAGAATTTATTTTAGTTCGATTGTGTAGGAAGCTATTAGCTTATAAACACACTTTCGAATCAGTTCCTGGAACCAACCAGTACTGAGCAATGAGTGTAAAGTTTCTTGCTCAAGGAAACAACGACTTGCCCCTGTCAGGGTTTGAACCCATGCGGGTAGCGATCATAAGATTACTAGTCCGAAGCGTTAACCACTCGGCCATGCCGCCACATACTTCTATAGAGTTATGCCAGTATTGCAGTGAGCTCTAACAAATTGTTTAGTAGATCTGTATTTACTCACTATGAAGTTTAGGTGGTGGGTGTGATAGCCTCAGTTTAACGCTGTTTTATTTGAATATAGAGGTTTATATCCTGAGTGTATTTTTGCCACTCTTATCTTTATTGATGGAATACAACATTATTCCTAAACCTGTTGGAACTGAAAGTTAGCATCCTTTGCTACCTAACCAATATAGAGCCAGGTCAGTCTGCACATCTGGGGAAGTCTGATCAGGCTCTATACTGCTGGTAACTAAACTTTTTTGTATTTCATTGTTAAAATCTCTTGAACTTCTAATTTCAGGAGTGAGATTAGGATATCGATAATTTTTCTCCATAATTTCATTTTTCCCAGTGTATGTATGCAAGTACAGATGATTTTAATCTATATATATTTACATATATGTTTGTATTCAAGAATGATATGTAAGATATCAACTAACCAGTGATATATGTCCATTTTACCCTTTTAATGTTTACTTTCACTTGACCATGTGATATTATATCATCTTGTTAGTCCGTCCATTGTTTATTTATAGAAATATTTTTAAATAATTTTTTGTTAAATCTCAGCAACAGATTTTAAAGGCCTTGTGGAAAATGTTCGTACCTTTCTTATTGCATATGAGTATTTTACGTCTATTTCAAGATTTTAACCCTTAACCTGCTGGAACCATCAACCTTTGCCACCAGTGTAGAGCCAGGCCAGCCTGCACATCCGTGCAGTCTGACCAGGCTCTATACTGTTGGTAGCTTAATGTTTGTATTTTGATATTGAAATCCCTTGAACTTTGAATGGACTGTTTCAAATTCAAAACTGGACTGGTCCATTATAGAAATATGGCAGGTTAAGGGTTTGTCAATGCTCAGTCCAGATTTTAATCAATGCTCATACATTTATTATGTTTATTCAAATTGTGTTTTATATAATATGTATACAAGCCAGATTTCTTAATTTATTACCAAATTATATCAAAATATGAGTTTATCAAAATGCTCAAGACAGCATAAATTTGTATGATAATTAATTTTGGGCATATTTCTCATATATTGGATCTATACATATTCCATGTTAATTCTGTTTTACTTTTTTATTTTATATAAAATGTTCACATTCCTTATGACTATTGTTTTATGTATTCAAAGTTTACACATTCACCAAAATGATAATTGTACCATTAAATTATTTTTGATTTATGTCTGTGATATCAAAATGTAGCTTCATATGTGGTTTTCGAAGACTTTGTTTGATACACTTATTAAACAAAGTATTTATTTATGGACTGAATGTTTATTTACATAATAAAGTGGCATGCCTCCAGATTATGAAAATATAACCTAAGAAAGAAAAATATAACTGTCTCATTCAGTCTGACGGTCGATTATAGACATTGTTTATATCCTTACTTGTTTTAGTTTAAATTTGTTTATTTTAGTTCGATTGCAGAACAATTTCTTTCAACTTATATTACTATCATACTGATATTATGACTTTCAAGTCCGCTTAGTGGAACTAAGCAGTACTGGTGCCATATGAGGAGGCAAGATTGTGACCAGACATCTGAACCACCCCTTAATCGCTTACCTTAGACTGTAAATGAATGTAGAAATATTTAAAATGAATGTCTGAATATACAAGTTGCATGAAAAATATGAAAAAAATTTACTCTAAAAATCACCATGTTTTTACTTTTCGGGGGCAGTTGATTTAGAAGTACAGTTTTGCAGAAATATGCTCCATTTTTTAAACTTTTTCTTTTTCCATACAAGGGCCGAGAAAAATGGAGCATGCTACTCCTCAGACATCTGTTTCTGTCAACCTATAAACTTTACACAGGTGTGCAGGTGTGTTTGCTTTAAATATGAAATAGAAAGTGACTTGTATATTTAAACTCCACTTATAACAATATTCAGGTGATTGCCGAATTTATATCATTTTATCTCAATATGGTTATATCTGAGAGGCAACCAATTTGAAAATGGGACCGTGGCAACAGTATTGTTATAAACGGTATATTGTTATAAGTAGAGTTTACTGTACTTATTTATTAGAATGACATTAGATTTAGTAGTCTACCTCGATGCATTTATATCTACATGTAGTTCAAATGTTTTTATTGTTTTTTTATGGTTTTTTTTTTTCTACATTATACAATGTCTAGTTTTATTCATGTATAAAATATGGTTGTGCAGATTATCAATTCAAACTAATAATTTAAAATCCTTGATTTTTTTTTTGGTTTTTTTTACTGTTTGTAAGTTAATATTTCAATTCCATGCCTGATATTAGTAACATAAGAACTATTGACCTGATGTTTCTCAGCTAACACCATCTCCCTTGATTTATTTTTACGTTTTAAGCGTATTTTGATTAACTTATAACCATGTATTTTCTCTTGAATGAACTGCTTCTGTTATAGCTAAGCAGTGAATTTTAAATCAATACACAGGTGCTTGAATTTAAAGATTTTCGAAAAAATAGAAATGTACCTGATATCATACAAGTACTGCATGAATTATCTTATACCAAGGGCCATTACTTGTTTTTTTTAATCAAACCATATTTACATACAATGAACATGTACTCTTATTTCAGCTTACTGGTATTTTTTGATACATTTTCTTTTTGGTCATGTTTTTAATAGACACAAATTTTATATACTATTTTTGTTAATGTATAGTGATAGGTGTATGGACACTTTTGTGTAAATAATTGTTTTGTAGACAACATTGACACCTTGGTCGGTAACAATAAATAGAAGTAATTTACAATTTTGTTTGTTTTACTTGGCATTAATATTTAATCATAATTATTATTTTGCAATGGTATTGTCCACCGTTGAAAAAGGAACTAGCAATTTATTCATGGGACTAAGATTATTGAACTGCCAAATGGCATTTAAAGTCTGGAATTCTGGCTTTTGATAGATGGAATAAAGCCTGCTATTGGAAACACTTCAAACAGTTGTGCATCAGAAAGTAATTTTGTACATGTATGCAGCATGACAAGGTAAACTGTAACATGGTACTCTAGGTGCATAAAATCCCTTTATAAAAGTACCCTGGATGTATATATACTACAATCACAGACACTGCTATTAAACCCATGACATAAAATTACTATGTATACAGCTGAAAGTTTCTGTAGTTTGTAATCTAATATTCCGTAGCATTGGACAAATAGCTTTTTGTGTCGCCACTACAAAGTGGCGACATATAGGGATCACTTCTCCGTCGTCTGTCTGTCCTTTTGTGTCGCCTCTACAGAGTAGTGGCCACATATAGGGATCACTTCTCCTTCGTCTGTCTGTCCGTCCATCACAAAACTTGTCCGAACTACTCCTCATAAACTACTGGTACAATTTCATCCAAACTTTACAGGAATTGTCAGTACCAAGTCTAGTTGAGCATATTGTCAGCATTCCAGTTCAATGATTTTTTCTGAGTTATGGCCCTTCAATAATTTTTATTATTAAAGTTTGTCCGGACTACTCCTCTTATACCACTGATGCAATTTCAATGAAACTTTACAGGATTGATCTGTAGGTCAAGTCTTTGCTCATATTGCTCGGGTTTTCACGTTGATTGATTTTTGCAGAGTTATGGCCCTTTAATGAAAAAGGTGTTTTTTCTTGTGTGTTGCCAGATACACAAGAGCTACTTCTCAAAAACTACTGGTGCAATTTCATCCAAACATTACAGGAATGATCAGTACCAAGTCTAGATGTGTATATCATTGCCTTTTTACGGTTCAAGGTATTTTGTTAGAGTTATGGCCCTTTAATTATTTTTTTTATTTTTTAAAGTTTGTCCGGACTACTCCTCTTATGAATGATTTTCAGCAGAGTTGAATAAAAAAAGTGTTTTGCCAGGTTAATGATTTTTGTGTCTCCTGCTACATGTGATTGGCTATCATGAGGCGATACAGGTCATCGCCGATTGCCCTTGTAACTTGACAGTAGTAATCTGATTTGAATAAGATACTGTAAAGGAAATAACCAAATGCAGAATTGGACTAGAAAATTTGAGATTTAAATATTTGTCGGGAGTGGTAACTACATATCCTGTTTGTTTAACATTAAACAACAAGTACAATGTATTTGGAATTTGCGGATATATAATATCGCTAAGGGTCTCTATAATTATTGTTTTACTATTTTAAGCAAAGTATTTTTGTAGATGCCATATACCTTTAATCAATCCATATTTTGAGTGGTTTTCTTACTCACGGGGGAGGAAGTGTTACACGAAAGATGGAGTTCTTATGATAACTTGTTTGGAGTTCTTATGATAACTGTCACGGAGTTCCTGGAAAACGTTACGGATTTCTGTGGAAAACTTTTCTATATACTTGGAGAACTCGCGTAAAAAATGGTTATTTTTAACTTTAAATGGCTTATATTATCATCTCTTAATAGCATGTTTATATAAAAAGCCTGATGTTGCAGAGATGATACTTAGAAAGTATGACAACCCATTTCAATTAAAAGCTCTTGGGCTCATTTTAAAACAAGAAGAAGACGACGTTTGGGAACGATTAAGTAATTGTGTTGTAAGGTCGTACAAGATGGCGACTAAATGCTCTACAGATAACAAATTTCTGATATTGTTGTTAAGTGTGTGTTCTCCAGAGTCAGTTCCGGAACAGAAGAGAAATCATAAATTACGAGCTAAAGCTACGATACGTGTTTTATTGAAATACGGTCTTGTCATTCATCCACAGACTTCAGTCGTGGCCTGCGGTAGGGAGTGTGAATGTAGGAAATGTATATTTACAGCTTTATATGATAATGATCCAGTTACCAGTTTAAAGGGACAATGTTGTTCAGTCATCAGACAAACATTGCGAGGGCAGATTTATTTTAAGCCGTGCGATGTTTCACAGCTCCCAGTTCCTAAGGCCCTTCAACAATTCATTTGTATGGAGAATTGCTAATTGTTCAATAGACAATACATGTACATTAAAGAGAATCTTTTTTTCCCCATCTTTTTAAGTTAATCTTCATTGGGCTTTCAGGATATATTATTAATTTTATATGTATATATAAATAGCAAATCTGTGAATTAATTGATATCTTAATCAAAATCAAAGCAAATGTGCAACATTACAAATTTGTTATTATAATAAAGACTTTTGAGACACAAAATGGCAGTTAGCTATATAACACTCCTAAAGCAGCTTTGGAAATATAACCTTGAAACCATTTATACTGCAAAACATAGTCTGTAATAACATAGGCATTGTTTGACATGTAATGTCTGTTCATGGAGTGTTTGTTTATTGCAATTTTGTTTTACATTGTTTACAAAATAGATACAAAAAAAATTGTTATGTGATGATAAATTGTAATAAAATGCCCTAAGCCAACTTTGAATGCATTAATGATTTTCTATATTTTCTACAAATGACTATGTAAGTCTTCTTATAAATTATATTTTTGAACAAGAAGACTCACAAATCCTAACAATCAGGAAAAAAACTTATACAAAGGTCAAAGGGCAATAGCCCAAATATACTAAGCTGGTTATCAAGAGATTTAATTATTCACCCTTAAGTTTCAACCAGCTATCGCCTGAACCTGGTTTTTAGGTGAACGATCACAAAAAGAGATCAAAGTAAGATTATTGTTTGGAGCAAAACTTCTACATGCATTGAGGGAATTTGATATACTAGTAATTATGCGCGAATGACATACAAAACAGAAAGAACATCAAAACACATAATGAGTCGCACCATGACAAAACCAACGTAATGTGTTTGCAACAAGCATGCATCCAGACCAGCCTTCGCATACACTCAGTCTAATCAGGATCCATTCTGTTTGCTATCAGTCTCTACTTGTTATAGGGTTTGTAAGCAAACAGCATGGATCCTGATCAGACTGCGCAGGCTGGTCTGGATCCATGCTGGTCGCAAATGCATTAGTTGGTTTTGTCATGGCGCGGCTCATATGACTCAGTTAACTGCATGTTTCATTGTTAATAAATTTGTAACAAACCACTAGAATTACAAGCATTTCCTATGCAATGCTATGGATAAATTTAAAACAAATGAGCCGTGTTACGGCAAAACCAACATAATGGGTTTGCGACCAGCATGGATCCAGACCAGCCTGCGCATCCGTGTAGTCTGATCAGGATCCATGCTGTTCGATATCAGTTTCTTGACTTGTTATAGGGTCTGTAAGCGAACATCATGGATCCTAATCAGACTGGTCGCAAACCCATTATATTGGTTTTGTCGTGACGTGGCTCAAATTTGGTTTACTTATAAAAAAAATGTCTTATTTCTTAAAAACAGAGCACATTTCAATCTAACAAAATACATATATGTATACAATATAATTCTGGTTTGGCAATTAACAAACAGTACACACTTTTATAATTTAACAAGAATTTTGTTTAGGAAATCTCATAATCCACAAATGGGAATTATAACATGACTGTATTACATGAAAATCTATACCAGACTTATGGATTGTAAGTCAGCCACAATTTTCACTATCAAGGCATGTGTTAAATTTCAAATGAATATCTTGGGTAGTTCTGAAAATAATAATTTACAACAATACCTTAATAAGGGACTTAATAGTGCAGATAGTTCTAAGATACCAAATACATGTACATGTTTTTAATTAAGCATTTTGTTCCTTAAAAGAAGCAGATGATTCATATTCACACTTTCATAAGTCAAGAAATGTCAAAAGACACATATGCCCTTGACTCATATTATTGGTAATTTTGTTAATTGTATTATTTGAAAGAAAATTGCAATAGATGGGTTATGACCAATCACTATGTGAAATATGTAGACTTTGTGATAAATAATTTTCAAGATAATGAGCGGAAACCATTTTGACATTTGTTTGGAATGACATGAGCAAATTCAAGTGTGACTGTCACAAGGATACTACAGACCAAATTTGAAGTACAACAGCTTAATAGTTTCAGTAGAAGAAGACGATTGTTGACGCAGGACGGCAGACGATGGATGCCGGAGCATCCCCCTTTGATACTTATAACGCTCACCCTGAGCATTCAGCTCTGGTGAGCTAAAATTCACATGCAAAGTTGATCATTATTCCTGTAATTTAGTGATGTTGATCATTACTTTAAAGTTGGTTGACTCTAACTCAAGCACTCAATGAACAAATAACAACATAATGAAACGGTTTTTACTAAGTCAAGAGAAATAACCACAAGCAAAACCCCAGGTGCACAACTACATATGCTGAGCAACCTTCCTGTAAGGTTAAATGTCTCTGTGTCAAATCCTTTTTGAGTTACATGCGACACAAATTGAAAATTACAAAAAATTTCTAAGTCAAGGCCAATAACTCTAAAAATACTAAATAAATCAATTCGAAAATACCCAGGTGCACAACTTCACATGCTCAGATCAACATTTCTGTACATTTTTATGACAGTTTCATGACTGTATGTCAAATTATTTTTGATAAACATGCAACACAAGTTGAAAATTGCAAAATTTTACTAATTCAACAGCTGATCAACATTCCTGTAAAGTTTCATGACTCTATGTCAAATACTTTTTGAGTTACGTGCGACACAAAAGAGAACGGATGGACGGATGGATGGACACACAGACAAGGGTAAATCTCAAGGTCAGTCATGAGTCAAGTTCAAGGTCTGTTTGGAAACTTGTAGGGCTATCCTTAAAGATTATTATGCTCAAATTTGAAGACAATTTATTCAAAAATAACAAATGTATATAGCCACTAATAGCAAAAAAAAGAGCAAAATTTGGACAATTGACTTTGAATGTCAAAAACACCTACAACTTAGAAAAGTTATGGTCAAGGTTTGCAGAGGGCAACGACAACTTCAACATGGCTGTAACAATACCTCTATTTTCATTTTTTTTTCTCAAAAAATCGAATTTATGAAAATAATTTTTAAAACATTGCATTTGATGAAATAATTACACATTGTAAACAACAAAACAATTAAATCCAAACTGGGATTTGAACCCAGGCATTCTGTTACAAAGTAACAGCTGTTCTACCATTAAACTATCTGGATGCAAAGTGTTTCTTGTTGTTACAATCAGAGTGCATTACAAACAAAATCCCCACCTTGCTCATTTGTATATTTCCTTTTTTTTTTCTTTGATTGCTATTTATTTGGTTATGAGCTTGACTGTTTTGACTTAAACTCAGTCTTTTGTTAAACTTAATGTTCTCAAAAAGCCTTGTGTAAAGAACACACTGAAATCCGCTTAGTTGAAAAATATCTAAAAACAAAAAGTTAAAAGGAAATAAAGAACGCTATACTTTTTTTAGTGCTTGATAGAAAATTTTACATTATCAAGGCTCTTTGACTATGTTCAATTGGGGCAAACAAATTTTTCAGATCCATATGAAAGTTATAGATCTTTGAGATTGACCTATTATGCTCTCAAAAAAGTGTTTAAAATTTCAACTCTCTTCAAAACCAGATGTCAATGGAAAATGAAAATATTTGAGGTGGTACACCAAAAGGCAAATAATATTAGTTGGTATATAATAAATGTAAATATGAGTCTAAAAGGGGCATTAGAGTAGAGTTACTTCCTCCTGTGTACAGGTTGGGGGGCATGATGGTGAACAAGTGCGCAAAGTTTCAAAGCCATATTTCAATGGACATTGAAAATATTTGAAAGGGTACGCAAACTTTAACAAAAGTGGTTACGTCAACACTCGAGTGAGTTAAAGGGACTCCTTTGAGGTATTTTGACATGATGGGCTGAAAATATTTTTTCCAAATAAATGTACCATTTGATGTAGGTTTAGACCACTAATCTTTGTGCAAAATTCAGATCATTTGCGCACTACGTTTTTTCCAGAATAATTATTCAAATTGTAAAAAATGACCCAAAATTAAAAGCGTTTAAACGCTTTTCACTCAAATTGGGCTAAGAAAATCATTAAAATACGATTTTCAATTTATTTCATATAGTATATTTCTTAACTATGTTTGCATATATTTCTGTTTAAAGTGCCCCAGCTCATTATGTAAGAAATTTAACTGTTATGTTTTTAGGCTTTTAAACCTCAGTGGAGTCCCTTTAAAACTAGGAATTAGCTCTATTTATTCTTCTTAAATATCTAGTCAAGGTAACAATGCCTTTTAAAGGATTTAATTCAGGGTCAATTCAATTTCTAACTATAATCAGAGAGCCAACACTCTACCACTATGAGAAAGGGATGAATAATGAGTAATTGATGTAAACAGATAATGAAAGGATACTGAATTTGAGCTATATTAAACTGACTTGCCTATCTTTCAATCTTATCATTTTAGGGAAAATTTCAAAATATATACTAAATGAATTGTGAACAATGATCAGACAATTTATCACTATAAAATCTATCAACTTCATTAAAATTTTCTTCCCCTCTGCTTTTATCATGGCTTGGGACAAAGCTAGTTATTAAACTAGGCAGCATTGGAAGAGTTAAACCTCAGTACCATGTTTAGTGTATTAAATGGACTTAAATCCATCTTTCAATTTAATTACTTTATTTTTCAGAAAATTTCAAAATATGTTCTGTCTGAATTAAGTGAACAGTGCAGATCATGATAAGAACGTTTTTGTTGATTTTGCTATAAAATCTATTAACTTCATTTCTTCCCCTCTGCTTTTATCATGGCTTGGGACATGCTAGCTATTAAAACTATGCAGCATTGGAAGAAATAAACCAAACCAGGCTTAGTATGTTAAATGGACTTGTATCCATCTTTCAATTTAATTACTTTATTTTTCGGAAAGTTTCAAAATTATGTTCTGTCTGAATAGTGAACAGTGCAGACCATGATCAGTTAATTTTTGTTGATTTCGCTATAAAATCTATTAACTTCATTTCTTCCCCTCTGCTTTTATCATGGCTTGGGACATGCTAGTTATTAAAACTAGGCAGCATTGGAAGAAGTGTAGTCATAGTATACGTCGAACGGTTTATACGCGCGACTGAATGGACGTTTTATTTTTATTTTATATTATTACCGGTATTATTATTATAACGCGCTACACTTCTCCCACCATTCAGTTAACGAAGCTTAATTATGTTGTTGGTATGTGATTTGTTTGTTTTTCTTATTTGTTTTTTTTTTTTATAATTAGTATTTTTATGTTTTTATTATTATTTCTTTTATAATTTTTTTTTATTACTATTTGTATTATTATAACTTTTTTTATAACTTTTTTATGTTAATTTTATACCTTTTTTTATATACACATTTTTCAAGCATATTTTTATAACACATTTGTTTACATTCTGGTAGACTCTATATTTTAAAAATTCTTTAAACATTTATTTTTACCACCTTTTGCACCTTAACTTGACCAGATTTTTAATACCTTTTAACACATGTTTTTATGTTGAGAGTAAGGACCCTCAGCCAACCTGCGGCTAAGAGACCAGATTATTTTATACCTTTTAATACATGTAGTATGGACCCCCAGCCAAACTGCGGCTGAAAGACCAGATTTTTTTATACCTTTTTACACGTTTATATGTTGCGAGTACGGACCCCTGTCAATCTGCGGCTGACAGACCAGATTTTTTTATACCTTTTTACACATGTTTTACGTTGAGAGTATGGACCCCCAGCCAACCTGCGGCTAAGAGACCAGATTATTTTATACCTTTTTATACATGTAGTACGGACCCCCCAGCCAAACTGCGGCTGTAAGACCAGATTTTTTTTATACCTTTTTACACGTTTTAACCTCGAGAGTATGGACCCACAGCCAACCTGCGGCTGAGAGACCAGATTATTTTATACCTTTTTATACATGTAGTACGCACCCCCCGCCAACCTGCGGCTAAGAGACCAGATTATTTTATACCTTTTTATACATGTAGTACGGACCCCCAGCCAAACTGCGGCTGAAAGACCAGATTTTTTTAATACCTTTTTATACATGTAGTACGGACCTCCAGCCAACCTGCGGCTAAGAGACCAGATTGTTTTATACCTTTTTATACATGTAGTACGGACCCCCAGCCAAACTGCGGCTGAAAGACCAGATTTTTTTTATACCTTTTTACACATGTTTTACGTTGAGAGTATGGACCCCCAGCCAACCTGCGGCTAAGAGACCAGATTATTTTATACCTTTTTATACATAGTACGGACCCCCAGCCAAACTGCGGCTGAAAGACCAGATTTTTTTTATACCTTTTTATACATGTAGTACGGACCCCCAGCCAAACTGCGGCTAATAGACCAGATTATTTTATACCTTTTTATACATAGTACGGACCCCCAGCCAAACTGCGGCTGAAAGACCAGATTTTTTTATACCTTTTTATACATGTAGTACGGACCCCCAGCCAAACTGCGGCTAATAGACCAGATTATTTTATACCTTTTTATACATGTAGTACGGACCCCCAGCCAAACTGCGGCTGAAAGACCAGATTATTTTTTACCTTTTATACATGTAGTATGGACCCCCAGCCAAACTGCGGCTGAAAGACCAGATTTTTTTTATACCTTTTTACACATGTAGTACGGACCCCCAGCCAAACTGCGGCTGAAAGACCAGATTTTTTTAATACCTTTTTATACATGTAGTACGGACCCCCAGCCAAACTGCGGCTAAGAGACCAGATTATTTTATACCTTTTTATACATGTAGTACGGACCCCCAGCCAAACTGCGACTGAAAGACCAGATTTTTTTATACCTTTTAACACGTTTTAACCTCGAGAGTATGGACCCACAGCCAACCTGCGGCTGAGAGACCAGATTATTTAATACCTTTTTATACATGTAGTACGGACCCCCAGCCAAACTGCGGCTGAGAGACCAGATTATTTTATACCTTTTTATATATGTAGTACGGACCCCCAGCTAAACTGCGGCTGAAAGACCAGATTTTTTTTATACCTTTTTACACGTTTTAACCTTGAGAGTTAATGGACCCACAGCCAACCTGCGGCTGAGAGACGCGATTATTTTATACCTTTTTATACATGTAGTACGGACCCCCAGCCAAACTGCGGCTGAAAGACCAGATTTTTTTTATACCTTTTTATACATGTAGTAAGGACCCCCAGCCAACCTGCGGCTAAGAGACCAGATTATTTTATACCTTTTTATACATGTAGTACGGACCACCAGCCAAACTGCGGCTGAAAGACCAGATTTTTTTTAATTCCTTTTTATAAATGTAGTACGGACCCCTAGCCAAACTGCGGCTAAGAGACCAGATTATTTTATACCTTTTTATACATGTAGTACGGACCCTCAGCCAACCTGTGGCTGAAAGACCAGATTATTTTATACCTTTTTATACATGTAGTACGGACCCCCAGCCAAACTGCGGCTGAAAGACCAGATTATTTTATATCTTTTATACATGTAGTACGGACCCCCAGCCAAACTGCGGCTGAAAGACCATATTTTTTCATACCTTTTTACACGTTTTAACCTCGAGAGTATGGTCCCACAGCCAACCTGCGGCTGAGAGACAAGCTTTTTTTGTTATACCTTTTAATACCTAATGTATTTATAATCAGAATGCGCAGGGAGAGTTTGTCAAATAACATAAAAAAAAATAAACAAAAAACGCCGAAGTTATCTCGCGCGAAGTCGAACAACACGATTACTAGCAACCCATGTGGGCGCAGGGTAATAAAACGGCCAGGTGTCTAAATTATCAGGAGCAATAATGTATACAAATCATCAAAATAAAACTAAACAGGCATATAACAAAGGCATAGGATAGGTTAATAAAAGAATAAAATGACACAATAAAGTTGTAAAATATCAACACACCTGCACGCCATTTCTTCTTCCATCTTCGCCATTTCTTCCATCTTCGCCATGCGACTCTCCCTTCTAAACAGGCTCTTCTTCTTTTTCTTCTTCTTCTTTCAGTACTGTACATACCTGAAAAATCACAATAAAGTTGTAAAATATTAACACACCTGCAAAATCAACAGAGAACGCCATTTGCCCTCTTCACCGTGCGACGTTCCCTCCTAAACTGGTCTTTTCTGTGCTCAAATGATCACGTGACCTATAATGTGTGAAGCGGGAAAATTGTCCGGTTTTTTTCGCCGAACCTCGGTCAACTCTGACCTTTTCATTATAGAAAACAACAATACATTTATCTAAGTGTTCTTTTGTTAAAATAAATATGTTGGGGTCGCAACTTTTCGGCCCTTTCCGTCAGTCTTCGGACACGCAAACAGGACGTTTCGACCCCAAACCAAATCGGCCCCAGTAGAAAAATCGGCCCCTGGACGTTTCGGCCCTATTCAGCGAGACGTTTCGGCCCTATTATAGTATATTGCTTGATTGATATTATGGCTTCTGTTTTCTTTCCATGGTAAAATTATATGAGCGAATGTTTCGATTTTCACGTGCATGAACAACTAACTCTCCTTACCTGATACATTTAATTAAATGTGTTAGATTTTTCAATATCAAGGAAATAATTTCGAGTAGCTATTTATCGTGAGATATTTTTAAACATTGAAGTTAATTAACATTAAATGCAACAAGTATCTAATCTTTGATGGTTTACACACTCTTATGGTATAATTCCGTTTTATAATTCCTTAAAAGCTAAATGAAAAATGTGGCATTCCCTTATTGAATTGTAGCAAACAAACACTTTACCATGGGTAATAAAAATATTATTTATAATTAGACATGTTTTATAATTAGTAGGTTATTTTATTGCTTTGTAATTGATACGGACGAAGATAAATAAATTACATAGGTTTATTTAAAAATGGTTGTCAAACATATTTTCAAACCCCTTTTTTCGATGAGTGTCACAATTTAAGCAGAAGAAAATAAAAAAAATCGGTTCTGTACTGGCTACAAATACTAAAGAGGAAGTTAGCTGGTGAAAATTAGAAACATAGACCTTACAATTTATCTGAAAAAGAAAAGTGAACTTGAAAACGAGTCTGGCGAATGGTTTTCTCTCATGCAAAGTTTAGAGCATTTTTAATTCTGACTACGTTAATACGTCATGGAAAGTTATCGTTACATTATATTTTTAGACTGTAAACTACATGTATACTTATTTTGAAAATGTGATAAACAGAATATTTTGTTCTCATATTTTCTATGACTTAATTAATTCATTGAAGTCATTGGTTGAATAAAGTAGTAATATTTTATGAAACGTGTTCAATAAATCAGAACCCACAGCGATCTTGAGGAAAAACCCGGACACTTAAAAGACTGTTGTTAACTTAATTCTGACACTAAGCTTCATTTTAACAAAATGTTAGGTTTTATATACATGCAAAATAAAATCACGTCCATTGTTGTCGCAATATAAAGCCCAAGAAAAAAAGTAATCATAATGAGCATCTGAATAGACATTTCTATCGTTGTCCATTTATCTGTCGTCACATTAAGTAAACCCCAGAAAAAAAGGAGCCACTCTACGGGTTTGCTCTGGAGTGGGGATATCTAAACACGCACTGTGCATGTATACGATTTAACTCTGACAGAAAGGTCCCCAAACTATAATACACTTATAAATTGGTGTTCCTCAGTATGATAATATAACACAGTGACATTTTAAACTGAGATTGTTCTTCATATTCAATAATAAAGTATGTTTTGTTAATCTTCACGAGTATCTCTTTTATTTGTTTGTTGTTGAACCTGGAACTAAGGTCTTTTTACGTAGAATAGTCTACCAATGAAATTTTCAATGGAAGGTAAATAGTTCTAAGCAGAACGCCAGCATCTTTTTGTATTATTTCAAATACCAAATAAACACGTTTCTTTAATGTCAAGTAAGACATATGTAATATGGTTTTGCCAGTAAAACATTAAAAGTAAAATTCAGTCGTAAAATTACCGAGAACGGCCATATTTTATTCACGGCTTCTGCACCCTATACTCCGACGCCGCTGCGATGGACCCACCACTTCTGCGAAAGCTATGGCCAGTGTGTTTAACTTATTGTACTTATTATATTTAACTTTCCGATCATTGAAGATCGTTCAGCACGACATTATTGCTGTGTTTGTGGTATTTTTTAGTTTTTACTTTTCAGCATATTTTTTACTTGGGTGGTTCCAATGTGCACTAAACGAGAAAACAATGTGCGGAAGGTCTGAGGTTATGAAGCCTGCATATCACAGATAAGACGTCAAAACTATACGCCGATTTTAATGGAATGGCACTAACATGTCACATTGAAGGTTCCATGATACTCACCGTATGAACACATCTGCTGATGTATCTAAATTAAAAATACACCATTTTTATGTTTAAATGTTAAATTCTGCTAAAGCCGGTGCTAGGGGACGTGGACGGTGGTTTGCACTTGACAGTACCGTCTATGAACAGGCTCAATCAAACCGAGCCTTCAACATTTTCAATTTTGCCTTGTTAGGTAGGGATTCTTATTTTCTCTATTTTAGTAACACAAGTAATGTCTTGGAGGAAAGTAGCAAAGCCTCAATACAAGGTTCATTTTCTCTTTCTAAATGAACGTGTTATCTTATGACAATACTTATCATGAAAACATTTATACTAGTCACCTTTAACTATGTAATTAATCCTTTCTCCAGCATGTAAATATCACACCATTCTTTTCAGTTGTAAAATTACATGTATGAAATCCACGATTTTCACGTGCATGGACCCACCAACTCTCCCTACCAAAAGAAACTAAATAATCTTTGTAAAGGTCACTTAATTGATCCTAATAGTTTATAATAAAATATACTGTATATTTGCGCAAAGAACTCGTTGATAGTAAAATACAATTGATTATACCCTTATTGTTTATGTGTAACGAACTATTTCAACCCTCATTCTAGCCTGAAGTTGAAGCAGTCTTACAAACTTTACATATTGTCATCTGATCACGTATCTTGTGTCACAAACCTGGTAAGTTTATGCATACAAAGTTAACCCAATAATGATAATTTAATACTTTATTTCTCTTAGTTACTATAGCAATTAAAATAATGACCTAAGGAAAACAAGATGCTCAAGGGAATCAAGTCAAGCCTTTCTGATCCCTAAAAGAACCAAGGATAATACATTGGGGCATTCCTTTCTCCATGTATTTTTTGGTGATTTTAAAAACATCAAATGTATAAACATTCTTATGCAATCATGTATCAGTTTACCATTCATAGTTATATTAAAATCCCAATCAAAGTAATTGTTCACACAGATGATCATTTATCTCAACATTGGAAATCAACCTTTTAAAATACACAATGCTTGTACACTATACCCTTTCTCATCAATTTATTTTAAAATTGCCATGAAATGAAGTTATTGTACAAATTGTTGACCTTAAACATCGTTTTGAACTTCACCTTCAAGCTTTGATTCTGTTGTAAGTGCTGAATTAAATATTTTGAAAATTCCTTGATTCACGGAAATGTTACTAGCCTGGACAGAGTGCACTACTTTTTTACCTTCGGGCCCCGAATTTGACCTTTGAGCTACAATGAAGTTCGTTTTTAACACACTGTCTCTATGAGGTTGACATTTGTGCTATGTTATTTGCGTCCCTCCATGTTGACATTATGATTTGCGCATTATAAAGACACACTTAAGTATGCACATACATTAACCCTCTATTTTGACAACTAAATTCAAGCTAAATGAATAGGGGGCTTGTCCTTAAACGTCCTGAATAATCTCCATAGTTACTAAATTTTGTCAATGTAACTTGTACTTTCAAAGTTAAGAATCAACCTTTTAAATTAGGCTGTCTGTTATCAGATGTGCTTTTAGCAAGCAGATTTTGGTCCGAGCGAAACTAGAAATGTGTCCATATTATGGAACATGCATGCCCACACATTCCAGTTTCATCAGTCTACGCAAAAACAGAAGAATAACAAACAATATAAGTAGTATACCATATTTTAATTTTATTGTTTATTTAATTACTGTACACATTAATAAAGAAAAGAAGTTGCACATGATGTAAGATAAAATCTCAGAGAGAATGAAATTAGCAACACCCTGTATGCTCATATTTACCTCTTGTGTCATAGATCTCAATATTGAGATATTGTATGGAACTTTCCGTTGTTATCACCATTTTGTAAAAACTTATATACATGTACATAATATTTATATTATAGTTATACGCAGAGCTCTTTACAATTTAACGAGAATGATTTTTTTTTCTTTTTCTTTATTTATTACAGTTATGCGTCGAGCTCTTCACAATTCAATAATGAAAATGAAGATTTTTTCTTAAATTGCCAGGGTTTTTGTTTAAAAAGGTTTATAAGTCAATATAGCATTATACTCTATGATACTTTATAAAGCTAAAAAGCACCTTAAACCCCATGACAGAATTCTCTGGATCAACAGAACTATAAAAGTACTGAATTACTCTGTGGTCAATAAAAGTGGTCAATGATAATTGAATAGACCAGCTCAACTGTTCCTAATTAAGTGAGTATGACACCAGCTGTTAACCTTTTATTAACCTCTAATCTACTTAATATGCACAATGAATTTGCCCTGCTTTGTATATAGAACTGACCATAATTGACTCAATGAATATCAATATAATCAAAATAAATAAGCCAACAATATATCATCTGATGTAGACTGTTTCATTCTAAATTTAACCACTTTAATCCTGAAATCTGTTGTACAACTAACAAACTAATCCTAATGCAAAAGCAAGGCAGGTTCATTATAGGCATTCAATGGATTTAACTCAGTACAGGATAAGAGCAGTACCTCTAGACGCTTGCAGAAATCATGATCATAAAATAGACAAATATCATTTTTTTCGCAGATTTTTACATTTTCCATTCATTATTGTATATAAATCGGTGTGTAGAGATGAAGAAGATATTTTAAAAGTTCGTTCCCTTCGGTGAAAAGGCGAAATTTGAGCATTTAATCATTCAAGCGGCATGTCCTGTATATACTTGAATATGGTATTTAATATGGTGCTCCAATCCTTATTTTAGTCTCACTCCTTTAACAATGATCTGAATATTTTGAACTATGTTCACAAGAGGTAAGTACTAGCCCACAAGATGTCATATAACAATGTCTGTCCTATCTACAAATTAATGATTTAATTTTACACATAAACTACTTTCCATATTTATTGCACATTATCATTCATTCATAACAACATGGATAAAAAACATGCATAAAAATCTGATAAACATGTGAAAATGTGAAACTTGCACAGACACATGTGAAATTTGTTAATGAACATGGATATATGTAACATTTTCACATAAACAAGTATTTCATTAAAATGTGAAGATTTGCATTTCAGTAATCAAAATGTGAAAAAGCTGCCTGGTTGATAACCATTTATTCAATATTCACATTACAAAAATGTGAAACTTTCAAATCAGCAGTCAGGTGAAAAATGCCCCTTCACAATATTATGTGAAAATGTGAAATCTGCACTTTTACAGACATACCAAAATGTGATCTAGAACTGTTGTCAAGAAATGGAAGCCTTGAAATGTGAATGGTACATTGTTATACATACTTGTACATACCAGAAACTGCATTTTTGACAACACATGGCAATAAATCACATCTCAAATGAATACAGTATACATTGTACATGCTTTGAAATAAAGAAAAACAAAAAAAGATCAACAATAAAGCCCTAACGCAGTTCAGGATTTGAAATAAAAAAATAACAGAATGCTTTATAATGTTTACCTTGAGATCATTAACGTTCTACATATTATTTTAAACACAAGTACCGTAGACTATTACAACATAGTTTACTTTTCACAAATACTTGAGATATTGTCCAATAGATGTATGTATATCCACTAATCCATGTCTATACTGACATTTTTAAATTTGCACACCAATAGATGAGTCAATAAAAACTTTCAAAATTTTTTAAGAAAAATATTTTAATAGTTTAAGAAATGAAAAAAAATTCACAATCCAAATACCACTTTGCATTATATTATTTTGCTTGCAGAGTCAATGCTATTTCTTCTCATATTGACATGTTTCAGGCATAGTATGTGAATAATTGTCTTGGGTTTAATTACGTTATTCATGTATGACATTTTTACAAAATTAATATTTCTTAAAAAAAAATTAATGAAAATTTACACAAACCTGGAGGCAAGCAGATTATGATGGATACATAATATTATCTTAAATTTGAAACCCTGTTTAAAGTAACTTACCTACAACATCTTAAAATTAACAATTTCCTTAAAATTGTAGGTTTCAGTTTGTTTATGGTTTGAAAAAAGTTAATTTCAAGATCTAAAGCCTGTCCACTACAGATACAAATTCATTTAGAATCAACTAAAATGGTAAACTATAACAAAGTAAGAAATGAAATTTTAAAAAAAGTGCATTTTTCAAAAATAAGTAATCAGATTTTAATCAATTGGACAACATGAAAACTTGGAAAGTAAATAAGGAAAAATATTTCAAGGAAAAAAAAACTACTATGATAACCTATATATATTTCCAAGAAAATAACACTTCATACATTGTTCCTGGTGATTTCATCCTTATTTACCCTTTTTCCAGCAATAATAAAGCATTTCTTTGTCACTATTATGATTTGAAGAGCACTTATATACATGTTTAAGTAATATAATGATTTTATTACTGAATAAATAATGTCTATATAAATATTATTGGTCTCTGATTAAAGTGTATTTGTATATCTATGCCATATCTATGGTGAATATATCAACACAAAACACACAAGTTAATAACCTTCCCCCTTAGCATTTAAATCTTGCCATGCATGCTTCCGAAATGTGCCAGTTTATTTATCAATGCTTAAACACTTGTTACAACACTATGTTTCAGTGTGCATTGATTACATCAGGTTCAACATGATAATTGGTACCTTCAGGTATTTAATTTTATTCAAATTTAAAATTCATTTTCACAACAAACCACTAAGATATTTATCTTGTATTTCACCCATCACCAAATGACAGAGAATACTAGTGTTTAAGAAGTAGGCGGGAATAGATGACAAGAGGGGGTATGAATGAAAGGCTTACACAAACAACTCACATATATAATTGATATACAATACTGAGCAAATATCTGATCTAAAAATGACAACAACTCATTTTCTTACAATAAATTTTCTAATAGGCATTTTAACTTTTGCCATAATAGCATAATATGCATGCAACACTATATATCTAAATTATCAAGCTAGGAAAAGCCATTGAAAGAAAATACAATATCACATTTCAACTCAATAACCAATATAAACCTCAAATGCATGTCTTATTTCAATATGCTGTGGATAATTTCAAATTCAGCACAGGACAAATTCATTATTCACATTCAAATGGGTCAAAGTTAAAGTGAATTGGTCTATAATCGAAGATCTGTAATACCATAAATACTTATGTTGATAGTAGGGATGGTAACGAATACCAAAATCAATACTCGAGTACTCGGTCATTGTTGCGATCGAGTACTCGGTTACTCGGATGATTTCCAATGGTCTTTAAAGTTTTATCACACAATATCAACACCGCCTGCATGCTACTTTCGTTTTCTATTTTAATTCATAGAATTCGTAACTATAAATAGAACTGCAAGAAATACATATATAAATATAAACATAAGAAATGTCAAAGACAGCATTTATTATATACCTACAAATTTTTCTCCCTAAAATAC
Organism: Ruditapes philippinarum; assembly: GCF_026571515.1. Classification (NCBI taxonomy): domain Eukaryota; kingdom Metazoa; phylum Mollusca; class Bivalvia; order Venerida; family Veneridae; genus Ruditapes; species Ruditapes philippinarum. Next base: position 248,992 of record NW_026851615.1, read on the forward strand.
AGGATGAACTTAAGCGCAAATACGCTTCAACGGATAGAAAATTCCGTATTATGTTAGTGACAAATACGGTACCATATATGTGAGTGCCAGACTATTTTTGACGTTTGTTTCGATCTAAGCTTTGCACAACGTAACATTTGAAAACGGGAACAAAACATTATTTAAGGAGTGGCTGGTTTTACACAAATTACTTATCCATCCGTCAGTCAAGAATTTATTTCTTGACAGCTACATTTCATTTTCTGAAATTTCTTATAGAAGTGTAGTATAATGAAAATCATTTATAATTCAAACGAAAAGGTATATAATAAAAGGAAAATTATGTTGTAGTAGCTTTAAGAGCCTAAGCATTTTTCTATGCAATGTTGGAAAATTGATATTTCGCTCGACCTTCGGTCTCGCGAGATACCAATTTTTCCACCGCTGCTCGTAGCAAAATACAAAGCTACAACATAATAGTCCGTATATATTTACATTTTTATAATTAATAAGTTTCGACTACAAACTGTCTAATATTTAAAGGTGATTAAATATCATAAGAAGGCCGAATGCATAAACGACACAGGACTGTGTTCAATCCCATTAGCGTGTCAAACTGCTGATCGCCTCGTTAAATTAACGATATCATTTTCACACCTCTGCAAGGATGTTTTGATTGCATTTAACAAGTATTTATACAGATAAGAATTTAAGAATAGAAATTAAATATTTTTTCCGAGTAATCGAATATCAATTTTGATAACCGATATTCGGACGTTCCATCGAGTACTCGGTTAACCGGTTACTCGTTGCCATCCCTAGTTGATAGTATTTACTTGAAAACTATGATGAATTAAATATGGATGCTGTTGGTATTTGATACATGATCCAATATGACATATCAATAGTAGATAAAGAGTGCCTAAACAAATTATTATTATTCATCATATATGTTCATGCTAAATCATGTTGGAATTCTATCAACATTTTGTTATAGGGAAATATTCATAAGAATATCCAAATGACACATTTCTATTGTTTTTAATCAATATCTGAAATACTTATGGAAAATGTGCATATTATAGACCAATCCACTTTAAAGCAACAAGTTTTTTCTTGATTTTTTTTCCAATTTAAAAATAGATTTTTAACATTATATCTGGGGCAAGGAGAAAGATATAATTGAGCCGCGTCATGACAAACCAACATAATGCTTTTGCGACCAGCATGGATCCAGACCAGCCTGCACATCCGCAAAGTCTGATCAGGATCCATGCTGTTCGCTATCAGTTTCTCTACTTGTAATAGGGTTTGTAAGCGAACAGCATGGGTCCTGATCAGACTGCGCAGGCTGGTCTGGATCCATGATGGTCGCAAACGCATTACGTTGGTTTTGTCGTGACGTGGCTCATATCTTAAAAATTACTGCATCTAATAAAGTTCATTGAATATTCAATTTTCTTTAACAGAATTGGACACCATCAATTTCATATGCAAATGATTTCTACAAAGATCAACTGTATTTGTTTGAAAAGCAGGATGTTACCGGTTTAAACGTCAGAAAGTTTCAAATAACGAGAAATACAACAATATTTTGAATGATAGTGACCACTATCTGGACTGCCTTACAAATATATAACAAGAAATTCATTGAATAATTTCATAAGCACTTTTAGAAGCAGAGCACCAATTTATATTCCCAACCCACCATACCAAGTCTTATACAGTTAAGTCCTGCCTTAGATTTTATGTATATATCCCTTTCTGAATTTTTTTTACCCCAGAAAAAAAAGTATTTGTTAGAAAATTAAGCTCTAATAACATATACTATTCTTTACTTTCAAATTTAGACTGTATTACCATGTGTCTGTATATAGTTGCTTTAAATCTTACAATGTTTGTAGACCAGTTATTGCCCTATTCCAACTGGTTAACTAAACTCTTTAAGTGCACCAATCAAAGCCTTGCAGTTTTAAAGTCTATTTACAAATAGTTAAACTTTGACCTTAAGTCTTGTACAGGCTAAAATTGTGAATATTCTATTCATTTCATAGATCACAAATATGGTTATTCAGGTGGTATTGGTAACAATAAACCAAGGACAATCACAGGGGTTAAATACACCAATCTGACACATTTAAATTTATAAAAGTAATTAAGAAACATCAGCATATTTACATCACAAGTAAGGCTCTTCATTTTCTAGCTGCTGAATACATTAGGGGACAATGTTATCTTACAAATGAAGTATTATCTTTAACAAAACTACTGCTTATTTTTACACAAGCTTAAATGGCAGTATGGTACTTGAGGCGACATCATGGTATGATAATGTATAGATGTATGATGATAATTACTCTTCATGGTTACCTACATGTGTATGTGTTAATGAAACAAAGGGAAAATGTTCTATATATCATGTGTATGTATAGATATGCAGTGATAATTACTCAGAAATAGTGGAGGCAACATGTACAGATGTGAAATGACAATAACTTCTCTGTGACAGGTACATGAGGCAAGGGAAAACATGTATAAAAGACTTAATAAGTCATCAACTGCGGACAAATAAACTGGAGGCCAAGATGCAACGTTTGTATAGATGAGAGTTGATAACAAAAGTTGACATGTTAGTTGCAATTATGTATAAACATGATGAGATTGTCCTCAATGACTGATCTGTAGTGATGGTAAAGCTGTTAGCATGTATAGATGTAAAGTGATAGTTACTCATTAATGGCTTATTCTGTTAAGGCTAAAAGAAATTGGTAAATCATTTGAGATTTGGGAAATAAGGGCTATTAATATGATAGTAAGGAAAAGGCAAGATCCTACAAGAATTTCCCCTACAATGGCATGTTTACATATGAACATCTGTTACTCTTGTGTTATAAATTTCACATATACAGCTATCAGCTATATCTTCTAGTAAACATGTAATATTTTCCGATGTCTTCATCTTGTGGTAAGCATATCCTTCAAGCATATGAAAGATTCTGTGACATCACATGGGGGGAAATGTAGGTTAAAAAGATGAAAGTGGGGGTTGTGTCATTCTTCTTCAGAGCTGCCTAAAGAGATCTACAATGTGCTATTTCTGTAAATATTCTAGTATCAGCCAGTGTCATCAGGATCTGGGGCTGAAAAGAAAACCACAATAAAATCAAAGTTGTATTTTAAGCATTTATGATTTGAAAAATATGACAGCACAGCACCCGCTGAGTCTTACTTTGTTGTTGTTAACTGCAAAGTCATGGTGATCTTGACCTTTGGCAGCAAAAGCAATACAGAGTGTCTGCTATTCATGACAAACCTTCATACTAAATCTTGAGATTGTAGACCAGTGTTGTCTATTGATTGGTCTAAAAAAAACTTTAACAGGTGAAGGCCACAGTGATCATCACTTTTGACCTACTGAACTAAATAAATAGGGATCATCTTCTAGTCATGACTAACCTAAAAACTAAATCTATGAAATGTGGGCCAAAGAATTATCTAGTTTTTGGTGGGACAAAGTGTTCTGTACAAAATGACAATCCAACAGACACTCAGCAAAGCAATTTACACTCCTTCAAAGAGGATCAAAATTAGACAGTATCATGTTTGTTACCGAATCTGCTAAAATTATACCAATAAACTATCAAATAAACTGGTAAAAATACCTTTTGTTCTATTAGCTGATTCTATAATTTGCATTAAACATCTACCAAACTCCTCTATCACCATTCGTTCCTGGACAACAGGAGGCATCTTCTGTCTGTCAGCTTCCTCCGCCTGAGCTAACAAACACGCACATGTTGCTTCTACCACTTCTGATGTTACAAATGAAAACGGAAGCCTGGAAATAAATATATACAGGGATATTATATGTTATATTTATCAATCCCAAATTTGAAAACAAATTACAAAGTAATAGTGCAAGTTCCTGTATTAATCTGGGGGTCAAAGCCAGATCTGGAAAAGGCAAAATGAAGTTCCTATCCACAATATTTTGAGTCTACTACCCACAGATATTTGAGTGTCGTGTTTACCGAAATTTTCAGTCAAGTATCCACAGATGATACTTTGACCACATAAGGTATTTTGGGTCTAAGTAAGTATAAACATCCCAGCTTACAATATGAAGATGTTATGGTCAAAACATTTTTGCTGCAACTAATGTATATTAATAGCTTCTTTTTACTTTAATCAAGAGAAATATGGTATGTATTTTTCTGTCAAAATGGAAAAACGATGAAATCATTTTCATCTGCATGCATGGACCTACACTTTTCTTCACTTACAGTATGATGGATGGATGTAATACTGTAATAACCACACATATATTTTAAAACTTTACCTTTCTCCAGTTACTGATGATACTGGTCTGGATGGAAGGTCTGATATTTGAGAGGAAAGTTTCGTTTTTGCCGCAGTTTGTTGTTGTACCCGTACCTCTGCCGCGTCTGCCAGATGCATCAACGTTTTGAGCTCAGGACTTTCCTCAAAATTTTTACAACCAACACATTTACATGATGAACTACACATAATCTTTGCCTGTAAATATATATGGTATATTGTATATAGAAATGTAGAGTGGGTGCAATGGGCCGGTATAACACTATCTGACTATTAATTAAGTGGAAGGAGTTTGCTCCAGTACTGCTCAATTAAATTTACTTACTAATCCATTGGATGAGATTTTAAGCTGTTGACCCACACACAGTTATGTTTTTAATTAGGACAGACCTCAACATCACTGAAAAGTGCATAGAAGTATAAGTTTGCAGTTACCCCTCTTAAATCATGGTAGAGAAACTTTAACATAGATCCTGTGTAATACTTTGTATACTGAAGAACTAGCAGTTTCTCCTAAAGTAACTTTATGTATCCATTTCCTTAGTTCATGTGGTTTTCAGTGGCGATTAAAGCTTTTACAATAAAAGTCACTTCATATAACATATCATAGGACCATAAAAACTGATGAGTTCAATACAACCAAAATGTGCACAACTAGGTCTAGGATAAATTTTTAACCATTCTGAAAAAATACCCCAACTATTCTAATTATACTATAAGTTACTTATAAACTCTTACCTCATAACATTCACAGTAATTTTTGAGACACCCTGACCTTTTACAATTACATCCTTTATTATGTCTTCTATCTTTTTCCCCCGTTTTACCTTTACCTGGATAAAAAAAAATAAACATTGATGATCAGTAAAATTGTTACACTACTAATGTCCTTTACTACCAAAGCTTGTCAAACTAGTTCTAAATTTATTTACACATCTGAATCATAATATTTACCTAGTCAATAACATAATTTATTGTTTCAGTTTACAGACATAGATGAAAATTTTTTTTCGACTTAACAACCACACTGTAAATGCCAAATTAGATGTTTACTTTCTTTGTAAAGGGGTCATAACTGTGAAATCTGAAACCACCCATTTTTTGCTACAGAAATAAAACAGCCTGTAAATTACACTAACATGCATTAAACTATACAACACACAGGACATTTCCTATTTAATTCTATTACATAGATAAATAACTACTGCAAACTTGTAAAAAACTCAATTTCATTAAGTTTTGTCACACAGGCAGGAATATTTACCTATTTTTGGATGGAATGCTAGCGGGTTTCTATCAAGACAAGATTTAATGGCTCTTGACCTATCCTCCTCATGTTCAAGGTTATTGGCACAATTTGTACAGTTACAGCTATGGCAAAATTCACCATTCGCAAAACAATCACAGTATCTGTAAAATCATAATGCAGTGAATAAAATTCTAACTGATTTCCATCAAATGTGAGCTGCCAATGCCAGCAGAATGTTCATCACATTAACTATGTAAAGTTAAACAAAATAAAAGCAAAATAAGTTCTTTATAAAGTTATCCTGCTGTCTGCATTGGAATATACATGTGACCAGTTAAGATCAAGATCAGCTTGCACTTCTCTGCCATGTGGTCATAGTCTATTTAGTTTCAGTCAAAAACTTATTTTGAAATTTTCTCTAAGAATGATGAATAGTTTTGTCCAAATAAGATGTTATCTGGAATTTGGCAAATGTGGGTTTTTCAAAGCCTATTCCCCAGTACAAACAAACTTTTACCGATAAAGCTTCATCATTCATGGTGCACTATCAATCACAACAGATAAGTCAACATGCTGTGCTTATTTTCAAAGATGTAACTGTAAAAGTTTGTATCTCAGATTAGCTAAGAAAAACCTAAAATATTCCTAATTCCGTAGAAGGTCTATTGAAATATGGAGAAATCCATTTAAGATATTAAACATAGTAAGAACTAACATTTCTCTATCAATATTACAATACGTTTTGTGTGATAGATGATAACAAACTTACAGTTTTAAGCATTGAGATTTGGTACAATTACAAGGTTTCCTTTGTCTAGCACCACCAGCACCATCTAGTGATGCCCTGAAAACACATCAACATTTAATTTAAATTCACATATTTTTTAATATTTTATATAAAGCGTGTAGAAATCAAAACAATTTGGTTTTTATTTTTATTTAATATTACCATGCATAAATTTTGTGAAAAACTGAGCTGCAAGTTCAAAATAAATACTAAATAACAAATGAACCTATTCTGGTTTAAATGTGACACAATTTGTTCATAGTAAAAAACTAGTGTCACATTCCACCACTCTATATAAATATCAACACTCAGACAAATTTTACTTAAAACTAACTTTAAATATACATGTATAAAAGTGCATAGTAACAACTTACCCATTAACATTTTTAGTTTGTGTATTAGCACTAAGAGCTGGATTATTACTAGCTATAGGTACATATTCATTCCGAGTCTGAATCTGTTTTGCTATTGCTTCTGTTGTGTTACTACTGGCGACGGTGGTAACCACTGGTTTTGCCTGTACCTGTTGCTGGATCTGAATTGAAAAATGTAATTTTTCTTTCATTTAGCCATGAATTTCCAAAAGGAGCTGTATTTAAGTTTAACTTAGATATGTATAAAGTTTATTTGTTTAAGCTGGGGAATTCATATAATAAGCATTCCTACTTTTTGTAATTCTGTTATTTTTCCCCTGCAATTTTACTGAGTAATATTGTCACAAAATTCAGTAGTAAAATAGGACTGATAAAATTGTCAGAACAAATATTCTTGTTTAATTAAGTCATTTAATAAAATTAATGACTATGAGATTTTTACCTCACATAGACAATGTTAATAAACTTAAAAACATTTTAATTTACCTGTGATAAATAAGAAGCTGGCACAAGTGCAAATCCCTGCACACCAGGAGTACTACCAGGTCCGGTGGATATAAATGATGTACCACTGGGTGCTATCTGTGCCAAGGTCCCTGTACCAGCAGGAAGGGTAGTCCGTATCAATTGGGTACCTTGAGCTACACTAGCTGGAGGTGCAGGTCTTATAGCCACCTGGTTTGATCCTGCCGGTAGTATAATTCTCTGCACAGTGGATACGTTTGGCCTAGACGTCACCTATAAAAAGATGTCAATTCATGTTTAAAGCATACACATACATTTTAACTAAATGGTTTTAATAATTTTCCTTTTTAATACTTTTGATAAATAAGAAAACATCAAAAAAAATTAAAGTTTGTTGAACATTGACGAAGTAGACAAAATTCTACATAAATCTATTCTATATTAGAAATGCCTATTGCTTCTACCTAATAACTATTTGAAAGAACTACAAACTGAGCTTTAAATGATGACTTATCATTCTTGTTCCATAGCTATAAATTAAGGGAACCGAAGTGTTTCTCCAGCCAGAAATATAGAATTAAAAAAACAAACAAAAAAAACAAAAACAAAAACCAACCTTTGACACTTTTTTAAGTTTAACACACAATAAATTCTAACGGTCAATAGGAAAAAAAACAGCAAAGCATTATTTAAGTTAAGTTACCTTGATCAAAACATAACATACAATAATATAAAACATGAATTTTTTATTTATCCTATGAAGTTCAATAACAAAAGAGTAACAGTTTCTTACGATCTGATTGGTTGATTGAGCTGGTATAGTTATTTTCACTGGTTGTCCAGTTTGCCCAGATGGAACAGACACAGGAATAAGCTGCGCTCTTGCACCTAAAAATTTAAACAGTGATTAATCAGAACTGTGCATAATGCTAATGAATGAATACATAATCTAATGCAATAGTTTTTTTTATTGGATTTGGTTCATTTGTTTTGAAGTCTTTTCTCTTGTTTTAATAATCAATAATACAAAACAAGTGCTCATAGTCCTTTCACAGAGGCATTTACTTACTCGTGCATATTTCATGAAGTTTTTTTTTTCAGTTCAGTTTTATGTTGTTACAACACTATAAAGGCCATATGGCAACTTTCCAGCTTTACTGGTGGAGGAAGACCTCAGGTGTCCCTTCTCCATACATAATATCAGGCAAAAACTGGCACCTGAGTAGAACCACCAACATTCCATAAGCCAGCTGGATAGCTTCATCACCTCAAACAATGTGAAGTCCTTGGCAGGATTTGAACCAACAGCGGTGAGGAGCTAGTGGTTTAAATGACCTTAACCACATGGGAAAAGGTCAAGTATTATATTAATAAGTAATATTACATAAATAATATTATAACTAATAAATTTCACAGACCTATCACTGAAGGAAATCCAGATTTTTTTATAGGATTTCAGATCAAGTATAAACGTATAACCGAGACCTTAAAATGATCAGGGGTCATCCATTGGCCATGGGCAATAATTCCCATACAAAAAAATCTTAAGCTTTTAATCTTTTTTCTTCAAGTTACTGATTGTACAAGGATTTAATCATTTTCTGGAACACCTAGTGTCACTGTGTCATTAACCTTTGACCTAATTACCTTAAACTCAACACGGGTTATCTACTGGACATGGGCAATGTCTCAACTAAGGTACATAAACTTCTAAAATTATTGACCAGACAAAAACTTTACATTTATAGTGTTATTTCAACCTGATGACCTCAAAGTCAATAGAGTCATCAATTGGCCATTGACAAAGTCCCTACCAATGAACATGAAAAATGACTTATTCCTTTTCAAGTTATTGATCAAACAAGGATTTTACAATAAGTGTCAATGTGACCTTTGACCCAATGACCTAAAAATAAATAGGGGTTGTCTATTGATCCTGCCACATCACATAAACCATGTTTATTTATCCCAGACAATGATAACAGGATGTCAGTATGAATATATGAACCTAGAGACTCATTACCACATGCTTCCCACTTTGAAGTGGAAGCATACAAAATTAATCTAACCTCAGGGTTACTCATTAAATATGTATCACTATTTTCCCTATTATCTACTTGTCACTCTATTCAAGTCCCTTAATTCAGAAGTGGAAAAAATATGTTTTTCCTCATGTCCTCAACAACACTGCATCAGATAATACAACAAACAGTAGCTGTTGACATATGTTCCAACAGGTTTTAAAAATTAGTTCTAAATTATACATTATCAGGTTGATTTCAAGTTTAATGTGCATGCTTTGTATCAAATTCACTGCTACTGTTAAACTAAAATGGCCTAAAACATACATTTCTCATTTCTGGGAATCTCCTTTTCTAAAGCACAGGCAGGCACCAGAGTAGAACCACTGACCTGTAAGCTAGATTTATAGCTTTTTCACATGAAAGTATCTAAAGTCTGAGGTGGGATTCAAACCGACAGCAGTGAAAGGCCAGTGGATTGAAGTCAGAGGCAACAATATTGAATTATAGACAATTAAACATCCAAATATAGCTTTATACATAAAGTCCATTTCAATATCACAAAGTAAACATTGACATAATTTATTAATTTTGACCATAGTGGGTTTATTTCAACAAACATGGTAGATATAGTACACTAGAACATGTTTCATGCTAAATATCTAAGCTCTTACTCTTTGGGATTTTTACAAGATTTTTTAAGTTTCTACTTAGAAGGCAAATCAATGACACCCTGGGACGGGGCCAATTTTGACCCTAGGGCTTTTATTTGAACAAACTTGGTAAAAATCCACTTGAAAGATGTTTCATGCCAAATATCTAAGCTCTAGCTCTTTTGGATAGTTACAAGGAGATTTTTTTTTTAGTTTTTACTATATACATATAAGGAATATCAATGACCCCTGGGGCGGGGCCAATTTTGACACTAGGGCATTTATTTGAACAAACTTGGCAGGCATCCATTAAAAGATGTTTCCAGCTCTTTCAGTTTTTTTACAAGATTTTTTTAGTTTTTTTGGGGGAAAAAATACTTTGGTTGCCATGCCAACCAGACTTCTTTATGGAATTTAATTCTTTGAATAACCTTGGTAGAGCTTCATGCAAGAAACATCCCTGCTAAGTTTCAGCAAATTTGGCCAAGTGGTTTAGGAGGAGAAGTTGTTTTAATTGTTGATGCATGGACAAACACACGCACAGACGATGGATAATGGGCCATCACAAAAGCTCACCTTCAGGACATTGTCCCCAGGTGAGCTAATAAACAAATGCTCTATCACAAGGCCAATGCTGTACAGCAATACTTAAATCATTTGTAAAGCAATAACTACCTGTGGAACTTGAAGGGTTAGCTAGACGAATATAATGAAATTTGTTTCCAGGAACATGGATCTGCTGTAGGTTAGCTGGCAACACTTGTCTTACACCTTGTGCATTAGTAGCGACAGTTCTTGGTACATGTAACACAGTTGCATTGCTAATTGATGGTTGAATTGGTTTCTGTATCTTTAACGGAAAAAGAAAAGTATCAAATTTATAAAATGTTAATGCAATCCACATTAGAATTAATATGACTTTTTAAAATATTTTTTTCATCCCCAATAAACCGAACAATTTACTTTCTGAACGATACATGTTATCTTCAAAAATGAGCAAGAGGATAACAATTGTAATTTAACCACTGACTACTTTACAAAATGATATGGATATGATTTTACAATCATTGTGTAAAAAAGTTCAATTTTAATTAAACATTATTCCAAATAATTTATTACAATTTTATCAAAAGGAATAAATCAATAATTTTATTTGAAAATCAAAGGATATCAAATTGCCTTACCACATGAACTGTCCCTGGTTGCTTCATCACTTTAGAAGGGGACATTGTAATAGTAGCTTGCACAGTTGATGTGCTTGAATTACTTAATAATGTTTGACCCAATCCTGCTGGGGCAATTCTCTGAGGTGATCTACCTGGCACAGGCATAGGTATCATTGTTATTTTGGTTGGTGTTTTTGCTGGCGATATTGGTAATTTATTAATTGGCAATTTTGGAGGAGTACCAGCCACCTGTGCCATCATTATTCCTTTTCCTGGTGAAACTATCCCTTGTTGAGAAATTGTAATAGTCTTTGTAGGAGTTTTTTGTCCTTGTAATACATCTGTTGAACCTGGCTGAGTACCAGCTGTTTGAGTCACAGGCAGTGTCTGAACCTGTATTGGAACCCCCTGAGATTGACTAGAGATTGTGTTTTTAGTAATTATAATCTTATTCACCAGTGAGTTTTGAGATAAACTTTCACCTTGTCTTTTGCCAAGCAGGCTTGCACCATCTTTAGAATCAACAATTATAACTTGAGGTATTGTCACTGCACCACCTGAAGACACTTGGCTCCCGGCTTGAGTCAGAAAAGATAAATTTCCAGTATTATCACCTATGGCTGACACTGTGTTATTTGCACTGGAAAACCCAGTTGTTGCATAAATTGTGCCATCATTAATGATGGCTGACCCGTCACTGTTATCCAGTGTTAAAGATTGGAAAGTATTATATTCCTTTGAGTTTGATGTTAAGGTCTCTATTGGAAGACTTCCATCTACAGAATCTCCAGTGGAGGAACTATCTGATTGGGTATATTGAACACTACTGTTAATCACTTGTCCAGTCACTGAATCTATAGCTATTACTCGAACTTTGTCATCTTTAATGCCTGAAATTATAAAAATATTTTGTTTGACAGAGCAAGAAATGATACAGATTATTACTTGACAAGTTGACATGAATCATTGTCAATTTGTCACTATTGTGTTGTAAATCAATGTTTCTAAATTGTTTTTAATGTACGACTATATATGTTAAAAATTTCAGCTGTAATAAAATATATGTTATAAATTTTGTTGACATTTGATAATTAATAATATAACATGTTTTTTTATATGCATTTCAATGACCATAATGCAAGCACACACACTTTAATATAATACTAACAAAAACAGCCAAGTTTGCAAGCATTCAATCAAAATACAAATTGAATGTTCAACTAAGTGGAGCAATTAATGGTTATTACACCTAATATTTTGTCCATCTGTTTGATCTTATTCCCTACCCTGAATGGATTAAAGGATGACGAAAGATAAACAGAGATTAGAAGTGCCAAAAAACTTTACGTTGGCGAGTATTGTTTTCAATATTGAAAGAGTGTGTCAATTTAAAACATAATTGTTCAAGGTCTGCTTATCTGGAACCTGTACAAGTCACAGGAATGATAAAGACTAAAACTTAAACAGTAAACAACAGTGAAACAGACATCATGATTGTTTTTTTTTTGCCAGGATTTTGGGAACATGACCCATACCCATGAAATTGGGAATTTTAGTGAAGTTTTGTAAAAGATTGGGAAAAAATGCATGACTTACATAGTTACATTTTGCAGTGATTAACTGAATGCAAAAAATCATTGTCTAGGATAGCATCTTCAAACATTTATGCATCATAACAGTGAAGAAGCCCTTATTTTCAAAGACTTGAATTTGTTATACAATATTTTTTATTTTGTAACATTAAATTGGGAATTTTAACCCGTTGATTGGGAAAATAGCATACTATTTTCAATTGGGAATATGACCGAATATCGGCTATAAAATAAGCCAAAAAAAAATCCCTGGACATTGGCATAAAATTGTCTAAAAAGATAATTACATTTAGTTTTATACAAATTCAATAAGTGTTATTGCCATTACCATAGTTTACATCTACATTGACATTATACTGCTTAACAATCAATTTTGATTATGACTAGCAGGCGCGTTTTAGGAAACTGTTGATAGAAGACAGTGTTTTTTTCACCAAAATATTTCCGAAATTCTCCCCATTCCCCCCTCAAAAAAGTATGTTTTTTTCCCCCCTCAAAGCTGAAATTTCCCCCTATAATATGGCAGCCTAAGTTTGCCTGCAATGAATATCATTTTTTTGCAACTAACTGCCGAAAAATGCTTTATTTTATGCCTGTAAGACTTACTGTTAAGCAAGGTTTTTCATATAGGTAAGGGGAGCTACTCCTGGTATCCCAACAAGTTTATCATGTGACACATCAATATTTTAGATCTGTATAAAAATCCCCCTCCTATTGCATTTTTCCCCCTCCAATGGGCACCGACCCCCTTCCCCCAAAAGTGAAAAAAAAACACTGGAAGACATTATTTATATGCAAATTTAAAAAGATAAAAGAAATGAAAGTTCTACAAGATTATTAATTTAAAAGACATAGTGTGGAAATAAGAACTTGTAGAATGGGTCAAGCCTCTCAGTAAAGATGTTAAAACTGGGGCTAGACAGAACAGTTAGAGGAATGCTATTCCAAAGACGGATGCTCCTAGGAAAGAATTTTGATGGTATTATGTCCTCAACTAAGGTATCAGGTAGTTCAGATTTCTTGTTTGAGTAAGGTGTTGGTGGTCAACAAAGATAATGTTGTTTTGGATTTTATACAAGTAGGTTACAGCACGGATGTTTTGATGCTGCTCAAGGGTTTGCCAATTAAGATCAGATATCATTTTGGAGACACTATTTGTATAGTCATAATCATTAAAAATATATCTAGCAGCTGATCTTTGTACTTGCTCTATCTTATAAATTAAGTATTTCTGCTAAGGATGCCGAACTGTGGAACAATATTCAACCTGAGGTCTAACATTGGTCTTATATGCAGTTTCCTTTACCTTTTTATTTTGGGTTTTATCATTTATTCTAATGAATCTAAGGGAGTTATTCTCTTCAGGTGTAGTGTTGGTTATGTTAATCATTGGATTCGAAAAAATGTCTTATAAATATAGGAATGGTCTGTTTTGTACCATAAATGGAATTATTACATGTTTTTGTTATGTGATCATTTTCATGTTCTTTTTTGTTGATATAATAAACAAGACCTCAACTTAATTTGACATACATGAGATATATAGCACACAAAAGGCTAAAATTGTATCTCGGTGTCAATTTCAATAACTCTTTTGCAAGATTTATCTAAAACTCTGATAATTTATCATATATTGACATAAATTAATAATAATAAAAAATAGGGGCACAAGTTTACGGACAAGTTTAAAAAGGGGACAAGTTGACTTAAATCAAAATACTATTGAACGAAGTGTTTAAATCTTAACTACAGATGGCTTTTACTCTTATTTATGCAGGGTTAGAATTTAGCAAGATTTTCTACTTGCAGATTTTTGCAAGTGATCAAATGTTTAACTGGCAATATGAGGTAGTCAACTAGCATTTCCATGATAATGTATTTTATTATTATTATTACATGTATTATTATTATTATTATTATTATTATACTTTATAGACAATGACAATGTATTTTGATCATCTGATATGACAAATGATAATAAGCTCGATGTCTATTGAATATCAGAAACATCTTTATCACTAGTATGTATACACAGACCTCTTTTTGTAACGAAACCATAGGAACCATCTAGGAACACCCATCTTGGATGCTCTAATCAAAAGTGTTTAGCTGCTATAAAAATTCCATCAAAATATAGTCACAGAAAAAAAATAGAGCAATCGAAAATTGATTTATATAAAATATAAGTTTTTTAAGGTAAACGTCATCAGTTACAGCAGGGGGCAGTTGCCAAGCATCATCATCAGCTCAGAAGATAAAAAATTATGTAAACGTACAAATTGAACAATCACTTGCAAATAAATGCCAGCTAGAGTAATTTTTACTGGCATTATTAGATTTTAACTGGCATTTTGCCAGTATGCCAGCTTAAATTCGAACCCTGTTATGCTGCTTAAAACAAACAAAAAAGTATACCCAATTGATTGCTCAACATGACAAAAAGGTGTAGTGTATGTGTGAATGGATGAAAAGATAATTATCAGTTGCTTGTCCAATTACATTATGGGTGTTTTAGTAATGTTAGTCCAAATATTTAGACGTTACCGCGGATTTGAAGCTATTTTTTTACATGGGTCAAATCCGCTTTAACGTCTAAAGATATCTATTTAAAAGTCCATAGCAAAAAAAACAATAAACATGCACAATCATTCAAACTTCCCATGTAAAATGTTACAAATAATCATAATCCTACCACAAATGTGTATTTTCCTTCTCAAAATCAACTTATTCAAATTTTAAATAATTTAAAACAAATCCCGTGTAAAAATCGTGTAAACAGCCTCCATATTGGTGTGTACTACACAATGCGGTGATTACTGGAACCAAATTTTTTAGACAAAATTTTTACTACGTGCACCTGTAAGCGTCTTAAAACACAACAGAAAAAGTTTTCGTTCAGACTAATTTCGTACTATTGTTTTTGACGTCACAGCATGACCGGGAATTTCCAATATATAATGTCAATACATAATGTCTTTCATGTGTCTTCTTAAATATATGGATAAATAAACTACTAATCGTGAGTAATTTTTGCATATTTTTACAGTTTTTGGGAAAATATGCTTCCGTCTTTTATGTAATCAATCGCTTTTTGTGATAAATAGCATTAAGTTGTGATTTACTGGTAAATTCAAATCAACTTGAGAAGCGTGTCGATTTGTGCTATGGGAAATTAGCCAAATCGCTTTTTGTGATAAATAGCATTTAGTTGTGATTTACTGGTAAATTCAAATCAACTTGAGAAGCGTGTCGATTTGTGCTATGGGAAATTAGCCAGTTATGGAAAGACTTCGCATTTTTCGATAAACGTCAAACTGTTAAAAAAAGAAAATGTGATGTCTTTTAATGAAGGACAACAGTAATGTCAGAGTATGTATAAAGTGTTTGTCATGTCTTTTGGCAATGTCAACATTCACCATCATCTTCCTTGAAAAAGGTTTTGCAACATGCCATGCTGTTCTTGCAAAAAAAACTGGCATCAACAGACAGTGTTTGCTTATATCACGGATTTATATTACAAGGATCGGACACTTTCGTTTACCTCAAAGTCTCGTCGCACGCATGCGCATAATCACACATCGGATAAAGGTGGACTGGTGGAACGCGCCGAGTGCGAAATATGACAGATTTTCACAAGAGTATGTGGTGTTATTGCAGCTTTGTGAAAAATTATACACATATGAATGTATTGATACAGTATTATTTTGTGTCGCTAAAGTATTAATATATGAAAATATGCCGATAGAACGATGCAACGCTAAGTTAAAAAAGTACCTAATTAAAAAAATATTCGCCTATTATTTAGGCATACTCTCTACACTTTGACGCCCTTTTATTTCAAGCACAAATTATTACCGCGATTCAAATTAAAATAATTCTTTTGTACATGATTTAATGGGTGCATTGCAAAAAAATGTTTCTTGATTGCTCAAAAACTTTTAAAGAAATTCATGTTTGAAATTTGTCTTTATTTCTGTGAATTATTTCCAAATGATTTGTACATTTTTTATTTTATTACCTGTATATTAGTATAAATATAGTAAGTTTTCTACTAATTAGAGTATCAAATTCATTTTCAGATCATTCTAGACAAGCGTTCATATATAGATGAATTCATTAGGTTGGCAAAGAAGAAATTTTTATTGGCATACAGAACAGCTGTTTTATAAAAAAATTTTTTTTTATTTTGAAACAGATTTTTTTCATAGTTTTCCTTTACAATTCACGTCAAATGATTTATTTGTCATATGATATCTTTATTATTTTTCAAAGAAAGAGCTATACAAATTTAGTTGTATATTTTATATTTCATTTATAAAATGGATTTACATTGTATTTATATATATCCTCTTAAGAATCATTTTCTTATCACACATACCATTGACCTTTTCGAAAACCTAGCTAAACACCGTTTTCCGGTACGTTACCGTTTTAGCTCTGGGGAATTACACCAAATGAAGTACATAAAACAGTTACGTGATATTTCTATTTTTCTATCATTATTTAACCGTTTAAGGTGAAAAAATTGATGTTTTTGAAAATTATCAATATTCCTTTAATATTTAATTTATTGCAAATTATTCAAAAAAATAAATTATTTATAATGAAAATCAATAAAATTCAAACAGCCGTAGTGGAATCTTCCATTATAAATAAGGTTATTTTCTGCATAAACTTGTGTATTTACTTTATTTTTTGTATGGAATTATTCATACAATGATATTTAATTATTTTCTAATAAAGAAATAACTGTTTTATTTCAATTAAATTTAAACTAGAACTATCACTAAATGTGATTAATACCCCCACAAGACTGCTTTGGAAATGAGGATGTTACTAGCAACAGAATACCTTGTAAAAGAATTGAAATATAGAGTTATGGTTGTGGGCAATTAAAGATAGTTGTGGTTCTTGTATGTTGCATTTCCTGTCAATGTGGTTGGCCATTAATGAAGTTTTATTGAATTACTCTAATAAGTCCAGAAAGACAAGGAAAAGGAACAAAGGGCAATAACTCTATAAATACTGAAGATGTAGTTATAGTTCTTGTGCACTGCACTTCCTCTTATTGTGCTTGACCATTGTATGAAGTTGTTTTGAATTCCAACCAGTACCTTTTAAGTTATGCTCCGTACAAGGAAAAGTATCAAAGGGCAGTAACTCTGTATTTTGTCAAAATAGAGTTATGGATCTTGTGCACTGCACTTCCTTTTAATGTCCTTGACAACTTTATGAAGTTGTATTGAATTCCAAACAGTAGTTTTCAAGTTATGCTCTTGACAAGGAAAAGTAACAAAGGGCAACAACTCTGTAAATACTGAACATGGAGTTATGGTTCTTGTGCACAGCACTTCCTCTCAATGTGCTTGACCATTGTATGAAGTTATATTGATTTCCAACCATTAGTCTTCAAGTTATGCTCCGGACAAAAAAAGCAATAGAAAAGTAACAAAGGGCAATAACTCTGTAATTAGTCAAGATGGAGTTATGGTTCTTGTGCACTGCACTTCCCCTTATTGTGCTTGACCATTGTATGAAGTTGTTTTGAATTCAAACCAGTAGTTTTCATGTCATGCTCTGGACAAAGAAAAGTAACAAAGGGCAGTAACTCTATAAGTCAAGATGGAGTTATGGTTCTTAAGCATTGCACTTCCTCTCAATGTGTTTGACCATTGTATGAAGTTATAATGAATTCCAACAATTAGTCTTCAAGTTATTGTCCGGACAAAAGAATGCAATGGAAAAGTAACAAAGGGCAATAACTCTGTAATTACTTTAGATAGAGTTATGGTTCTTGTGCACTGCACTTCCCCTTATTGTGTTTGACAATTGTATGAAGTTGTTTTTAATTCCAACCAGTAGTTTTCAAGTTATGCCCCGGACAAGGAAAAGTAACAAAGGGCAGTAACTCTGTAATTAGTCAAGATAGAGTTACGGTTCTTGTGCACTGCACTTCCTCTCAATGTGCTTCACCATTGTATGAAGTTATAATGAATTCCAACCATTAGTCTTCAAGTTATGGTCCGGACAAAAGAAAGCAATAGAAAAGTAACAAAGGGCAATAACTGTGTAATTACTTTAGATAGAGTTATGGTTCTTGTGCACTGCACTTCCCCTTATTGTGCTTGACAATTGTATGAAGTTGTTTTGAATTCCAACCAGTAGTTTTCAAGTTATGCCCCGGACAAGGAAAAGTAACAAAGGGCAATAACTCTGTAATTAGACAAGATAGAGTTATGGTTCTTGTGCACTGCACTTCCTCTCAATGTGCTTGACCATTGTATGTAGTTATATTGAATTCCAACCATTAGTCTTCAAGTTATGCTCCGGACAAGGAAAATGCAACGGACGTCTGGACCGACCGACCGACCGACCAACCGACCACCGGGTGACTCCTATATACAACGGACGTCTGGACCGACCGACCGACCGCCCGACCGACCGACCAACCGACCACCGGGTGACTCCTATATACCCCCCCAAACTTCGTTTTTGGGGGTATAAAAAAAGGCCGAAAACATGGAGATCGCTATTACACTCCATTAGGTGAATTCCCCAGAGCTATGTACAGAAAGTACCGGAAAACGGCGTTTAGCTAGGTTTTCGAATTCGTGAATGGACTGTAGTTAAAGACCGCGCACATACAAAATATACATTCAAATTATATTTGTTTTTGAAGATTGAGTGTTGCAATCTGGTTATAAAAGTTTGAAAATAAAGTTTTCAATTATCACTTGTTACCTGGTAATTATCCCCTTCAAAAGTAATTAAACTTCAAAGAAATTTAAGCATGTGTAAAAAATATTCAAAAGTTACTTTTATTTCGCATGATACTGACTCAAACTGTAAAGATTTTTATTGTTTTTCTAGCGTTACATTAAAAATCGGATAATAAATGGAAAATGCCTGCTGCACAGTAAATGGGCCAATTGTGTTAGCATCTAAGTCAAAAAATAAAGTTAAACATACAAGACAATATTTGCTCTTTTTAAGTACCTTAGGGTGTCTATGACAATATTTTTGGAAAGAAAGGATAACTTTTTGGATACCTTTTTCAAAATATTACATCTCTTGCGGACTGTGTGGGTAGGGGATGGATGTTACAAAGATATACTAAAAGTCTGAATATCTTACAGTTTATAATAAAAATTGTATTATTTCTCTTTATTTTATTAAAATATTATGTGTTCTGATTAATGTTACAAAAAAAATCCAGAAAATTCATCTTAGATATAAAAATATTTGCTTTCAAATTTTCAGTATTTTTCACACAAAATGAAATTTTCAAACATATTAGAAATAGAGAGAAAAAAACAAGGATAGGTACACCAAATCATACTTAAAACAAATATGCAAACTCATTTCTTATAAAACAGTAGAAATTACAGGACTTTCTTTTGTATATTTCTTGTCAGATAACCCAAAAATGAATTGTATCAGGGGGACGGATGTTACATTTTTGGTGGGACGGATGTTACACTAGATGTTTAAAGCTCATAGTTCATACTTTTTTTTTGGTTTTATTTTAAAGTAATATAATTTATAAGAGTATGCTTTGTACAGTATAATAAATGTAAAATCATTGAACAAATTATGAGAAAATGTAGAAATATACCCGACAATTATGGAGTTTCTTACTATTTGCGTTTCACAATGAAAAGTTGCATTGACTTAGTTTTCTTCCATTTATCTTACATTTGAATGAACATTGAAATGTTTGGAATAAAATAAAAACATTGCTAATTAAACAAAAGAATCTTTGTTTCCAGATAATGCATTAACATTAAAAAGAAAATGTCATACCAAACAGAACCTTTCTATACATGAAATTATTTACAAAACTCTTTTAAATTAGTTAAATAATAAAATTTATATTTGTAAAAGATATGATACAGTGTGAAGTAAATAAGTTTTCAGATTGAAACATATGCAAGCTTGAATTTCTCATTACTATATACATAAATTATACACAATTAAAAATTTACATTAAAAATTATAAGATTTTAAATTGCTGCAATTAAGTTCTATCGATTTGATGAAATTTAAAGTAAATTAATGTGGAATGTTAGCAGCATTATCCAAAGATTTCATTATGATTCAGTATCATAATCTCATTATTTCTAACTTTTAATAATTCTCTGTGTAAATATGTCAGTGTACATGAACTGCTTTAACTTAATGAATTAATTTGTCATTCAATAAAATTTATAGGCGCAAAATAATTTGCATAGGGTTTTTTTACAGAATAATTTTCACAATTATTCCAACTTTTTCATTAAAGGAATCCTTACCTTATCCTTTACTTACAAGTTTCTTTCACTTTATTAACAATAATTAAATGGGTCAAATTGTATGAAAAAATGTGCTTGATTTTTTTTGGGAGGGGAAAAAATCTAAAATTTTTAATCAGGGTGTTGAATTATATTTTTTTATTTGTTTAAAATTTTTCAGTGACTATAAAATTTTGAAGTTCAATAAATCCTTTGACTTAAATGATCTTCAACTTCAATACTTAATGACAGACATTCTTGAAACAGATATGGTAGTCCCTCCCACTGTTTTAAGCATAATATATATCACCCTTAATTGGCACCCCCTACTGTTTTGCAATATATCACACTTCCCAATATACACAGCTCCCAATATACAGCTCGTTAACTTCCAATAAAGTGCAAGCCCCTTCTGTGTGTATAGAGTTAGGATCCATATCCAACTGTTTTATGAGGGGCTGGGATACATGGTTTGTTAACTATTTAAGGCTAAAGAATTTATGTTTTAACAATTGACCAATTTTAATCACAAAGATACTTTCAACATCTCTATCTTTGGCACCTCTTTCTATATAATTATCCTGTTAAGGATTTTGTGTTTGTTTCTTTAAGGATTTTGTGTTTGTTTCTTCTAGTTTTTTTTTAAATAGTATTTTATTTGTTGTGTGAAACATTCCTATACAGTTGCAAAGCTTACTACTTCTCTATCATGCATCATAAGAACAAGATAAGTTTAGTATTACTGTAAAAAGAATTTTTAGTTCAATTCTGTAACATCCGTCCCCTTCTGTACCCTTAGTTTGTAAACACAGAATAACAAAATATTATATTTGTTATAAATTCATATAAGCTTAAATATTATCTTATTAAGCTCATAGGTCCACTTGATGTTAAGAAATAAAATATAAATTTTATTTCAAAGTAAATAATTTTGTTATCAGAGCAAAAATACTGATTTTTTTTTAAAATTAAGGAATTTCGTGTTCACAAATAATATTTTTTTTATAAATACATCATTTCAGTGCTTTATTTCTGTTATTTCTTCATTTTTCATTGTAACTTTGGTGTTTTAGTGTAAAATTCCCTTTCCAGTTACAGTTTATGTGAGATTTAATAAGCATCTTATATAGGGGGACGGATGTTACGGGGACGGATGTTACAGACAACTTTTACATTATTGTATTTTTTTTCTCATAAACATAGAAATTGGCATTTTTTATAACATTTTCATTGTAAGGCTATCATTAAGCAACAGAAACATTGTTTTTTATGAGTATTGTTTTATAATTGGATATTTTATGAGAGGGGGACGGATGTTACAGTTTTTTCATCACAAAAATTTTTTTACCACTAAAATGCCTATTTTGGTAAAAATGTTTGAAAATTTGAATTGAAAACACTTAATATATGCTTTTAATTCATATTTCATTAGATTGAGAGAATAAAGTACTATTTTAGTTGTAATTGCTTAAAGGTATACTTGTTTGCTTAACATCTGAATTTTGAAAAAACTGATGCATTACAAAAGTCTGATTTTACTAAAATCATCTTAACGATAAAAACCAGGATGATGTATACCAGGTATTATATATCACTGGAAAGGTTATTAAATTTTCTATGTGCATGTAAAAAAATTTAAGTGATAAATTAAAACAGATAATAGTGGTGTTAATTCTAAAAACACCAAAAAAACAGATGCTAACACATTACATGTAAAATTGGACATTTTTAGGGTATAAAAATGTCTGTATCTTTATTTTGGGTAATGCTATCACAAAAAAATTTGGGGCACATTTGCTTTATAGTAAGTCCTATATAAAAACACAAAAAATAATAGAAAATGCAATATATTTTTTTGAAAAAGCCTGCATTACATGTATTTTTGAAAAATTGGCCCATTTACTGTGCAGCAGGCAATAAGCCATATGATATTTTGTGAAGTAGGTATCCGTTGCGAATGGGCATTTAAGCTTAGCGCCGGTAGATTATCGATTGATGTACCTTTATCGGGTGCACGACAAGATATTTAAGCATTTATATAGGGTTAACTGGGAGTGTCCGATCCCTGTAATATAAATCCGTTCTTACTGGTATATTATTTCCATTCAGAACCTTAAACAGTTAAAGTGAAAATAATTTTCAATCCCCATCATTTTTGGACTTTGATTCAATGAGTTTCCATTAGAATTCATATAACTTTTACTTTCTCCTAAACCGAATCAAAATTCAGTTACCAAACACTTACAAAGCATTTTATTGATATTGACATTCTTGAATATGGCGCCACCATAGCCTCGCAAACTTCAGGGAAATTCAAAACGTCACGGACTTTTATAAATCAACCGCAAAGAATGTGACAACCAGAACCAATCAATCAAAAGACGGGACATATTCGATATAACTGAATAAAAATGAAATCGCTCTAATTTTCGGACTCTAGTTTTCCAAAAACATAAAAGATTCTACGTGCGATGATCGCCCTTCCGTCGTGTCCAAATCGACATTTTTGCTAGCACCACCTTCATTAAAAAAGCAATTACGAAAGGATTAATGGAAATATGTACGGAAGTGTGATAGAATTAAGAAGTTAAGACATTTGATTTGGCGATCCTGGGGCGATTTTTTGGAAAGGATTCTTTGATTTGAAGAAAATGTACCTAAATCTTGTGCAGGCATTCTGTGTTTGTTCAAAATCACGCGCCCACCATTACCATCCCATAATGCATCAACATTAATTTTTAGCGGAGCTAATGTTATGATTTTATAAATAATATGCTGAAAACAAAATCATTCAATTTTAGTAACACTAACATAAACATTGCCATTTTATTAAAAATATAATATGAAGATACTTTTAACTAACAATTATTACTATAAAGAAAACAGCCAATCATACGGGACAACCGTATTCAGCTTTTTTTTGTCGCGGGAAACGGCATCCTTTAGATAAGATAGAAATATTTATCAGGATGCAAAGTACTAAATCTATTTATCGCAGGAGTGTAATAGAGCCGATCTTACACAAGTGTAATAACACTTTAACGTTATTACAAACATAGCGTTAAAGCGCGCTAATGTTTGTGTTACACTTTAGGCGCGTCAATGAAATATGACTCTTTTTAATCATAAATATGATAAACAAGATCAACAAGGAAAGGCGGCGTTCAATGAACGCAAAACTGTTATTATTTTTAATATGTGATAAATAGAATTTAACTCATAAACCGCGGCGCAGGAGTGTAATAAAGCCATTTAATAAAACGATATTACACTTAAGAAATAATATATCCCAAAGTGTGATTTTATTGCTCAATAACATCACTGTTTGGAGTTTGGATGCGGGGAATTATATCATTATACATGTTTATCACACACCCGTGTCGATTTTGCGACTCCGTTAATATGGTATTGCACGGCCGTGCATATATTTTTACGTGGCGTCATTAGCGTTATATAAACATAGTGTGGTTATATTTAAAATACAGAGGGCGACAATGTGATAGTGCGACAGTGGCATGACAACAATACGATAGTGCGATGGCGATCATGCAATAACGCGATAGTACTGTCGTCATCGCATTATCGCACTGTCGCCGTCGCGTTATCGCATTGTCGACTATCGCCTTCCGGTGGGCGGTTCTAAACTGCTGATGAATAAGTTGACGGTATAGAATATGGGGGAAAAATTACTTTTGTAAATACTTAAAGAGTTATACATATACAGAAAATATAATAAATTGTGTACAACTTTCATATAGTAGAAATATTTCAAATGCAAATGATGTTATGTTGACATTTAAAAGATGTAAACAATTAAAACTAGAACTATCGCTGAATGCGATTCATACCCCCACCAATGTCCTTGACAGAAGACAACTTGGAAAGGTGGTTAAGGGAATTACTTAAGTGGCACAAATACATAAAAAAGAAATTATCTCTGGTGAAAAAAGACTAATTGTACAGGTAATAGTAAAAATATATATTATCAAATCATGTTCGAAACAGTTACAAATAACCTTTCATTTTCCCAATATACTAAACTTTTTATAAGTCAATTTTTGACCTTCAAGTGTGGCCTTGACCTTCAGCTGGCACAAGGGTATGATGGGTTTTGCACATCGCCCAATTGGAGTGAACATTTGAGTAAAGTTTGAAGAAAATCCTTCCATTAGTATAGAATTTATAGAGCGGACACAACATATTGTCTAGTATTGATTGTATGTAAATTTAAACTTAAAAAGGGGCATAACTTTGTCAAAATGCAATACAGAGTTATGAAACTTGACCTGCATATCGTAAATGTGACACCTTATATATCTTTTAAGTTTCAAGCAAATACCTATGCTAGTTTCCGAAATATTCAAGAACATGTTTTAATCTAAGAACATTTTCTAAGTCAATTTTTGACCTTCAAGTCTGACCTTGACCTTTAGCCTGCACAAAGGTGACATGGATTCTGCACATAACCTTGTTTAGGTGAACATTTGAGAAAAGTTTGAAGAAAATTCTTTCATTAGTATAGGATTTATAGAGCGGACACAACATATTGTCTAATATGTGATTGTATGTAAATTTGAAGATTAAAAAGGGGCATAACTTTGTTAAAATGCAATACAGAGTTATGAAACTTGACCAGCATATCTTAATTGTGACACTTCATTTATATTTTAAGTTTCAAGCAAATACCTTTCCTAGATTCAGAAATATTCAGATATATGTTAAAATTAAAGAACATTTTCTAAGTCAATTTTTGACCTTCAAGTGTGACCTTAAGCCGGCAAAAGAGTGACATGGGTTCTGCACATAACCTTGTTGAGGTGAACATTTGAGCCAAGTTTGAAGAAAATCTTTCAATAAGTGTAGGACTTACAGAGCGGACACGACATACTGTGTAATATTTGATTGTTTTATATTTGACCTTCAATTGTGACCTTGACCTTGAGCTGACACATGGACAACATGGGTTCTGCACATCCCATTGTTAAAATGAACATTTGAGCCAAGTTTGAAGAAAATCTTTCAATTAGTGTAGGACTTACAGAGCGGACACGACATATTGTGTAATATTTGATTGTTTGATATTTGACCTTCAATTGTGACCTTGACCTTAAAATGACACATGGGCAACATGAGTTCTGCACATCCCCTTGTTGAGGTGAACATTTTAGCCAAGTTTGAAGAAAATCTTTCAATTATTGTAGGACCTACAGAGCGGACACGACATACTGTCTTATATATGATTGTGTTTGATATTTGACCTTCAATTGTGACCTTGACCTTGAGCTGACACATGGGCAACATGGGTTCTGCACATCCCCTTGCTGAGGTGAACATTTGAGCCAAGTTTGAAGAAAATCCTTCAAGTGGTATAGGAGTTATAGAGCGGACACGAAAATGGAGACGGACGGACCGACCGACCGACCGACCGACCGACCCACGCGACAAAGCGAATCCATTATAGCTCCCCCCACATTTTGTGGTGGGGGTATAATAATTGATTTTACTTATATAAAAAAGACAAACAAATTATATTCATAGATGATATTACAAAAAAATGTACAAAAAAGGATGTAATGGAAAATGGTAATGATAATAATGTAGATTTGAACAGTCTGTATAAAATACAAAATAAAAAGATTTCTTATATTTTATTGGTCAGTAAAACACAAGTTTTCTCCACAAATACAAAGAAAGTTCATGATTAATAAAAATAACTGGTCAGCACTAGTCACTATAAAATTACTGCTTAAATCACATAAGTAATATCTATTAGATTGTAATTGGTCATCAGTGGTGTTATTGTCTTGTAAGATGTAGAATTTATTTTATTACTAAAATTGTAAAAAAGAATAATAAGAAGAAATTTACGCCCACACATATTTTTTTCTATCTAACACAAGTAGTCAGCAATTTTCACATATTAAGTTTAACTTAACATCAGATTCTACTATAAGTTTAACTGGTCAGCATATTTTATTTAAGCCAACTGATTCCGCTGGTGGGCATAGTGAGTCTTGAAAAACACATCTATCTTGCTATCGTATATCCATTATATTTATTCCGGAAAAATAATTACTGTTTTTTAAGGGAAAACATGCAAAGTTCGAATAACCAACTACCTGCTGGTAGATAGTGGGGTATTACGAATAACCAACTACCAGCTAGTAGATTTCCAACTACAAACTACCTACCAAATTGGCACTCAGAAACTTCTGATGTATAGATGAAAATGGTATTTGCCGTGAAATACTAATTCATTTTGCAGTGTTAGTAAAAATTGCTTTGTGGTTTATGCCATATTTCCTTTTTATACTGTATGGTCAGCAGATTTAACGTACTGTGCGCCGAAAAAAAAAACATTTTAAAAACATTTCTCAAACAAATACAAGTGTTTGGGGATTAAATAGGGCATTGTTTTTACTTTTTGAGGCCTCAAAAGGGTGTGTGGTGAAAAGGCGGGAGAACATGTCTATATGAGGTAAAGGGTTAAACATTTAGTAAAATCTGTTGACCAGTTACACTTACAGTGAAAACTGTAGACTGTAGATTCTACATCTCGCAAACCAATTTAACCACTGCTGAGAAACTAAAATATAAAAGAAATTGCTTAAGTGGTTTTGTCGTATTTTCTTTTTATTCTATATGGTCAGCATATTTAACGAACTGTACGTCATGCAAAAAACTGCTGACCAATTAAACGTATTGTAGAACCTGCTGACCAGTTTAACATATAGAAGAATCTGCTGACCAGTTAAACTTATAGTGAAAATTGCTGACCACTTTTTTTTTTAGATAAACAGAGAAAATTATGTTTAGACGTGCATTTCTTATTTTTTCACACTGTTAATAAAAATATATAGAGGATATTTGTTTAGTTCAGTGTAAGATCAGACTATATTTCACCGAGTGAGCACCAAAAGTTATATTTCACGAATGTGCAGCCAGGAGTGAAATATGAACTTTTGGTGTTCACGAGGTGAAATATATTTCGATGTTACACTACACTAAAAAAAATTTTCTTTTTATTATATGCAAACAAACGTTTAAAAATACATTTTACCCTATTACTAAATGAAAAGCGCGCCAAATGATAATACAACTTGTCGTCATTTATGACGTCACGTCATTAAGTTGGTTCCAGTACCTTGCACGCTGGTATTTCACTGAAACAACGTAAGGGGCTTAAATTCAAAACATTGAAATTATCAAATTGATAATTTCACTGTTTAAAACACTGAAACTATCAGCTTTATATTTCACTGATATATTTCTATAAACCACCGAAAAGCATGTAATAAAATAAATTCTACATATTACAAAACAATAAAACCACTGATGACCAGTTAAAAAATAATAGAAATAACAGTATTTTTATATTGAACAAAGCTGACCAGTTAAAATTGATGAACTACAGTGAGTTAGCCAATAGCGGATCATAGCCAATAACGGATCAGTCAGGTATTTAACGAAATATTCTTCTAACAGTTTTGAGCTTAAAAATGTTTTTACCTAACAGGCATGTGCATTAGGATGTTAGCTATTTGACAGCGGAAAAAAATGTAAACATCCGTGTAATTCATATCAGATTCGCTCAGATGCTTAACCAAGCGTTTCCGTTTCTCGTGAAATTTAGCGCCGTTGAAAAACGCATATTTGAAATTGTTGCCTTATTTATTATAAAAACTCGAAAGATATTGGATCAAAGCTGGTAGATATTTGATGCCCAATATGTTAACTACCTGCAACAATAACCGTTTAAAAAATACCTGAGGAATTATTTTGATAGCGCTATTCAAATGAATAGCACCCAGTTGTCCAAAAGCGGATCATGCAATTTTAAAGGAAGGGACCGCCTCAAAGTTATACAACCTGTTATTGAAAATATTTTTTTTTAAATTTTAGTTTGTAGACCAAATAAATAAATAAATAATAAAAAGTTTAAATGAAATATGTAAATATTACAACTGAATTATGCAGTCCATGCCAAAAAAGTATGTTATGCAGTATAAACAGCTGCAACAGTTAAATACTGTTCCAGGCTACATGTACGTAGGTATCCAGTTTTTTCCAGACTATATATAACATAAATCATTGTTATTAAATAAATAACATACAAAGAAATAATTTTTTTATCATATTCAGCTATTTATATGACATATATATTGCGACTTGTCCTCACTCAGCGTCTGTGTCCTGATTTCAGTTTAAGATTTTTGTTCAGTAATTTTACAGTAAAATATTTTTTACATATACTTTTTTATTCTTAAATCATCAACTTCAAACTTCAAATCATAATGTTCCTTATCATCAACCACATCTTATGTGACAAGGTTGATAACCCTGGCAAAACTATTTCCATAATTATCTCCCCTTGGATTACGATTTTTCATTAAAATATTATTTTTATACTGCAACTTCTTTATTTCTTAATGTATCCACTTCAAACTTCAAATATATGTTCCTTTACATCATCGCCAACATGATTTATGAAAGACTTTTTACAGAATTATTCCTACAGAATATGTGACTTCAAATGTATGTACAATGTAGTATATTTTAAGACTAGGCTTTAACTTAAAATTTTGTTAAAAATTTAATAAAACTAAATTATTTTATTACTTCTCCATTTTCTTCATTTCTCAAGACATCTACGTTACTTTTAATCACCAACATCACATGTGATAAATTTGTTACTCTAAAATGAATATTTCTGTAATGTAAAATATTGAACTTATAAAAATACGTGGATTCTTGATGTTGATACAGAAATATATTTATATGATATTTTGTCCATAGTCTTGGCTTCCTTTAAATATTGTGTCCAGTAATTGACTAGTCGAGTGGAGCTGTCTCCTCTGACAGCTCTTGTTTCATAATTATGCTAACAATGACATCTCAATTCAGAATGGGTCAAAGTATTAAATAGTAAAATTATACTTAATGAATCCATGCTAGCTCAATGTTTATTTGTTTTATTGTTTCAGATTATGCTTCCAAAGGCTAAAGGAAAAGAAAAAAATGTACACAGAAGTCCAGCCCTATGACCTAAAATTGTGTTGGTGTAACGTTAAACCCAACAAAAATACAATTTTTCAGTCACATGTCTGTTACATATAACAATAAAGAATTCTTTTTTACTTAAATTGCATATTTTTGAAGTTGTTGCTACTGTTTTATAGCAATTAATTGTGACATAGAAGTTCATATCCATTTGTCTGCACAATCAGAATTATTATTACATTGCCTTTTATGAATGATTGTCAGAATTGTTTTTCACAAGTACATGTATTTTGTTATGATTTATTTTGTTCGTTTTTATTGCAGATTTTTCTAAGGAGGAGTAAAGCAGTATATGTTGAAAATTTTGTTTGTTATTCTTTTAAAATATATCCTAATCATACTGACACATAGAAGAACATGAAACTTTCTAAGTATTGCACTTTTAGCTTTTGTTTCACAACAACAACAACACATTAAGGTTACAGTTACTTTAATCAAGTTTTACATGGAAGGTGTTTTCCTGAGCTACTTTGACCCCTGTAATCCTGAAAAAAAAAATGAAAATGCATTTATAATGTCAACCATTTGTCTTGTGGTTGTTGCCTACACAAATCATTGAGAGCAGTTATCTAGTTCACCATTATTACAATCATAACATTACTACATTAACCACAATCATTCAGTTGCCTCTTGAATTCTTTACTTAGTGGTACCCTTTACACTCTGATATTCAGGGGTGACATATATTTGTGCAATATTTTCTTTGTTCAGGACGAATTTGACAGAACATTCGTGTTTTGAGACAATGCCCCATTCGTATGTCACGTGATCCGCTAATGGCTTATTTGACCCGTTATTCGCATGTTTACTAGATGTTTGAAAATGGTAAATGCACCATGATGCATTCAAAATACAAATTCACAAGAAGTATACAGTAAAAGAGGAATAAAAATACTTCAAATCTACATACATTTATTTAAGAATTTAAAAATAATTCGTTCATAAACACTAAAAGTTTCACTAGTGATCCGTTATTGGCCAACTCATTCGGATTTATAGAGAAAACTTATATTAGAAATGAAATGCGTATTTTCATTTTCCGTATTTACACTGTAAAATTGTGTTCTTCACTGCAGTGATATTCTTCTAAATTCAGCCGATATACAAAATATAAGGGCAAGTCTTTCAAATAAAAAAGATTAAAAACCATTTCAAAATTAAGTATTTAAGAGATCTTGAAGAGCTTATGTTATACATCATATAGCATAGCATCAGTCATACTAGTATAAAGTGACAGTTCCAAAGAACTATTACTATTTAACACCCTTGCATTCCTGAAATTTTCTGGGAAATTCTGAAACATGTATTTTAAAATATACACCTGAAATCCACCGGAAGCTACCATTATATATTCAATGAAAGACTTATGTATGTGCATAAGTATGAAACTTTCTTAGAAAATTTTGAATTGAGTACTGGACATTGTATCAGAAGTGATTTGTATTCAAGGATCAATTTAGAACTAGAACTTATCGCCGTTGCTTGGTAGTCAGGAATTTTCTCGGAAAATGTAGAAAAGTAAATTTTAAATCTTGTTCGGGAAATGCGTAAGTCTTCTTTTTTTAAATATCAACTATGTAGACGCTTTTAAAACAATGGAACATGAGCCTCAAATATCGCTCTCTTGAAGACAGAATGGTATAACCAGTGTCTATTCGATCTAGGGTTCGAATAACGGGGATTTTTATCAAAAAGTGAGAATTTATTACATTTGTTGATCTTTTTCCTTCTTTCTCTATGTAAATTTTCCCCTGCCTCTGATAAATAGGGGTAATTCTAAAAAAATGAGTGAATAACCCACCCCCACCTAATATAGACACTGTATAACATTCTCTATAGCTATGAGTTGCAGAATTTTTATAGTGGTCAAAGGTCAAGATCACAAATGACCATAAAATCAATAGGGGTCATCTAATTAGGCATCTTGGAATTGTAGACTTGTTACTCAGATAATTTTGTTTACAGATTTTTATACTTCACAGCATAAGGTGTCAAGTGCTGTTTGGCAGCTGTAAAATGTTGCCCCGTACTTCACTTCAGTATTGTTATATTTTTCTGGTCCTTCGGGATCATTGATGCGAGCGCTATTAAGTGTTGAGAATTGAGTACCGCTCAAGCCGGTGCTAGGGGTCGTGAGGGATGTTGCACTTATTCATTATCCCTCATGTACAATCAAACCCAGTCTGCAATTTTCATGTAATTTTGTTGTGATTAATCTACCGAGGGATAACTTTGTTTCCAGATTTTTGTGTTTAAGAGAAGGTTTTCAAATTGTTTTGTGTGTATATAAATGGAAAACCCACAATCCCGCGAACAGAGCTATGGATGACCCCAGGTCCATAGTTTCAACAATTTTGTAGGAGGTCCACTAGATGATGTTTCATATCAAATATCTAAGCTCTAGTCTTTAAAATTTTACATATAAGAGAAAACCTATGACCCCCATAGAAAGACCAAAGAGCCATAATTTTAACAATCTTGTAAGAGGACCACTGAATAATGTTTTAATTTGCATTCTTATTAAATCTATCAGATAATGTTTCATGCCAAATATCAAAGCTCTAGCCAGTGGATTTTCAGAAAAGAAGTTATGTTCCAATAAAAAAAAACCAGGACTTCTTGTTGCTTGGTCGTTTGGGGGTTACGTTCATTGAACCCCGCCTTTCCTTGTTGATCTTGTTTATCATATTATATTATTTGAACAACTTTAGAAGATAACCTCTATATGATGTTACACACCACGCTCTGGGAGTTGTACATGTACTTTCAAACGAAAGTATTTTTGAAATTTGCATTTTAAAAATCTTTTTTTCGGTTTATGATAAAATATAAATCTGCCTAGAATATAAAAAGACTGCCCTACTCGTTTTATACAATTGAATGTTACTATTTAATTTTGATAGCTACTTGTAGAAACTTCTTTGGGCCACATAAGTTATTTATCGTAAATGCGACATAAATTATAAAATTGAAAGAAATTATGGCTTAATCAATACTTATTTTATATATATCTATATATCCTTGGATGGGCATAGTGTCACTTTTATGCTAAAATAAATTTCTTCATAATAGGAAATTTGCATCAATTATAACATTTTGTTTGAAACCATATTAAACTGTTAGAGAGAAATTGAATCCCTAGAATATATTTATTTCGGACCACGAGGTACCTTTAATTGTCCATAGCATGTTAACATACATCTACATCTATATCCCATTTTGTTTATTCAGATTATTCTAACCTCTACGATAGTTTTTAAAATTATTTATGCTAAATCTGGTTTTAAACCCAAAAACATCCGACTCGAAGTGGCCCAATCATGGTCCAAAAGTCCCAAAATCTTTTCCGAAATGAGCATGACCCTGAGTAAAATATATTATATCATTTTCATTAAATCCGACAAAAGCTGAAAGTAAAATTCATATTTTATGATAGCTTTCCCATCAGTAATCTACTTGCATGCTCAAATAGTAAGATAATATTAGGGAATAATTCATTTATAGTGTTATAAAAGCATTGCAAATGAAGTCGATAAAAGAACTACAAGTAGTTTGTCACCAAAAGTCATGAAAGTCTTTTGTTTGAATTCAAAAGCAGTAATTGGGTTTATT
This sequence comes from Ruditapes philippinarum, assembly GCF_026571515.1. Taxonomy (NCBI): domain Eukaryota; kingdom Metazoa; phylum Mollusca; class Bivalvia; order Venerida; family Veneridae; genus Ruditapes; species Ruditapes philippinarum. Next base: position 282,558 of record NW_026851615.1, read on the forward strand.
TATTGTTGGTATAGAAAAAACTATGATGTAAGTGTCACGTGTTGATCGTTATGAGTTTTCAGCATGGTTAATTTTAATAAACTAGAATAGAATAACTTTTAATTCCAATTAAAGGTCATGATAGATGACATATAAATCACAATAATAATGATATCAAAGATTAAATAAAGTTGTTAAAGAAATTAGAAGTTTATTCATTTTATAGCAATAACAATAAACTGAAAAAAATAACAAAATAACTTATAAACTAAATTCTAACTAGACTTGACTATTAAACATCATGTTTAACAAATATCATGATACTTACGAGGGGTTATCCAAAAATTCGTGGACTTTTTAAATATCTCTTGAACATCAACGTGTATTGTAATGAAATTTTATCAGCATACATTGTAGAATATTATCAACAAAAAAGATGTATTGTTGTATCTTAATTCAGGTATTCTTCTAAATTACAAATAGTTACAAAAAAGATAAAGATTATACCTTTTGTGTAGCTCTACTGGAAAGAAGCATTCTCAAACTAACTAAACCAAAGTATACAGTAGGTGGTAATTAATAATTTGAATTCAATGAGAACTACACTGTCTCTCAAAAACACAAATACTGATCGAGTTAAATTAATATACATTTTCTTAATATTATTTCTGAGTTATAACAGTTCAAATAAAATCTGCAAATTGTTTTACGATTATTTCATCTTCATTGCTCATAAAATAAATTTGCTTATCTCAAACAAGTTAAATCAAATTCCTATCTTTTATTTAATTTTAAAAATGCTGTTTTACTGTTACAAAGCGACACTTGATAAAAAATAATTGTTTTAACTTTATTTTTCAAGAAGCAAGCACATGGCCACCTAGTAATATAGGAGCAGGACAAAATGTGATTATATTTTTAAATCTGGTAAATATTTTTATGTGTGTCAAATATTATTCTCTTTTTGTTTACAAAAAATGCCCAAAATGTTCTTTTAACATAACTACAATCAGGTAGTTAGAATTATCTTGACTACAAACCACTGACTCTGGAAACATTTTTGAAAAGAAGTTGAAATATCAACAAAAGATAGATCAAGCAAATAAAATGTAAAGATTGCTTCTGATTAATCTGCTATTTTTTACGTAAAACTTATTTGTGGGGTAAAAAACCATGTTTTGGATACCTTAATCAGGACCTTGGAGAAGTTCCATTTCTATTTCCATAAATAATTATGTCATAACCAGAAACTCGAAATAAGAGATAATCAATTTTAATAGAGCAGGAAGACACGTTATTAATTCACAAAGGCATAAAATGAATAATACACAAAATGATTATCCTAAATAATTCATACTAGTTATGACAATTCTATTATAACAGATAGTCACATGATGAATAACATTACTTCATCGAATTAAGTAACAGTGACCATTAACAGCTAAATAACTAATATGAATACTACAAATCCGCCAGAAATAAAGACATATAAAAGACAATACAACCTAAATAATACAAGACTATACAAATATACCTGAAGGCAAGCATTATACACACAAATGATTAACCCCTGCATATACGTGTAACAGTATACATTGAAAGCTAAAACAAAAGTCAACAAATGCACATGTACATAAAGCGGAAGAAATTCATTAACAAAAGAACATGGCAAAAGAAACAAACAAAATACAAGCATACAATACACACAAATTAGAAAAAAGGGTGGGAGGGAGTGGCAAATTTTTCCTAAAGCGTCAATCAACAAACGTGTCTTACAAAACTGTAACCAAAATAGCGCCAAAAACGACTATTTATAAGAAAAGGCGTAGTAATACAAATACTATGGAAACTGTCAAGCGTGAAATTAACCTTTAACCTAACAAGGACCAATGAGAAAGCCTGTTATATATCCATAATTAAAAGATTTTATTTAGCAACAAAATGCTTCAAATTATGTCATAACCAGAAACTCGAAATAAGAGATAATCAATTTTAATAGAGCAGGAAGACACGTTATTAATTCACAAAGGCATAAAATGAATAATACACAAAATGATTATCCTAAATAATTCATACTAGTTATGACAATTCTATTATAACAGATAGTCACATGATGAATAACATTACTTCATCGAATTAAGTAACAGTGACCATTAACAGCTAAATAACTAATATGAATACTACAAATCCGCCAACTCCCGGCCAAAAAAAAAGCAAAAATAAATAAATAAACTAACAAAAACGAAAGCAAATGAAAATTATACATTACTTTTAACACATATACAAACTTTAAAGCGGCACACCTTCAAATACATACGGAATGCTATAGCTATGACAAAATGAAATTGGAAACAACAAACCAATCTGTTACCGAAGGTAAATTACTAAACATAACATCAATTGAAGGTATGCAACTTTAAATAAACAAATTACAAACATTAAACAAAACAGGCTAATAGCAATGACAAGAATCAAATGAACAAAATGAAACATTGTGATATTAATCTCAAAAAACCAAAAGAACAAAGATAACATACAGATACCATTATCAATTGTTCTATAACCCTCAAAGAAGTATAATACCTTCTTTAAAAGGGAACAAACCTAGATAAAATACAGATACTTCCACCATAGATTACCACAAAAGGATTAAAGGAATAATATACTTCCTTCAAATCCCGACCTTAATGAAATTAACCCAAAAGACCAATATCACAATGTTCAACAATAACAATAAAATACAAAGCACATCAAATATACAAACATATCTCAAGGCATTTCAAACCCCTAAATAACAACAACGACTAAAAAGCAACCTAGTAGATACAAGAAATAAGCTTATCTACTATAACAAAGCTTTCTATATAAACGACAGATCTGCACTACTTGCTGGTAGCAAGGTTAAATTAATCAATTTACATGGCAAATTTACCCTTCAATAAATGAGAAAAAGTGGTTATAAAGAACCTACGCAAAAACCGAGTTCCTTCAAAATTTAAGTGTAACCCACCATCTCTAACTGCAAATAAATCAGAAATGGGCTTCCCACCATGAAAAAAGGGTCGAAATGAATGGATGAATTGGCATTTACGTTCCTTACATTTAGCCTCTAACCTCTGATTAACCAACTTCACCTTAACATTTGTATGAGAATAATCCACAGGCCGAGGTAAAATACTAGAGAAAACAATATAAGTAGAAGATATATCACGAATAACTGTGATCAAATTATTAAAATAGCTTAAAATCTGATCTACTGACAAATTATCGCTTGAATTAATATCGTTAGTGCCAACATGTATGATGGTGAAACGTTTTTGCACTAAGGAATGATCACGCTGAATCCTAGAAGTCAATCGAACTAAATTGATGCCTGGAAAAGCTAACACTTTGGTATGCCAAATCCCATCCACATGTTTAGCTATAGAATCGGATATAATGTGAACTTGCACATCTGTAAAGAGAAAAAACCAACTCTATAACATAAACAACTTATAATGTCTCAAACATTTTGGATAAAATGTTTGCCTTATCAGACCAATTCAGTTCCAAATAAGATTTATATGCATCAGATTTCCAATCACCTAAAAGTTGAATATGCTCTGGAGAAATATTCGAACGATGAGCTAGGGTAGCAAAACCCCTTCTAAACGAATGAGAAGAAAAATTTTCAGGAGGTAAACCAATTAAGACAATACATTCCCTTAATTTCTTTTGAAATAAATAATATGAAACATATGAACCATTTGAAAGAGAAAATAAAACATTATTATTATTGCTTAACTTTAAGGCAAGCATATTTTCATATGCAACCACAGGGCATAATCTAACATCCTTGAGTCTTAACAAAGGACTAATAACTTCTCTTTCTCCATATTGATTTGTTTTTGACCAATTAAAATGAACTAAAATATAATTACCATAATAACGAACACTATCTTTACTTAAAAATCGACCTTTGACAATATCAGAAAAATTTGTGGGAACCAAATTAGATTTTCTAGCGACAAGAAAAAATGCAAATAAAAACAAACACCAATAAACTAAATTATCTGCAACAGAGAAATCTAAAACCTCACGAATTTGTAGCAAAATACCCAAAGTTATGGGTTCGGCCTTCTTAACTAATCTATGCTTTAATCTATGTAAACCCTTGAAAGACAAATTTAATAAATACATGTTAATATGGTCAATATTATAACCTAAACACAAATGCAAGGTTTTGACACCACTTATATAATTCTTAATGCTCTCAACGGAAACAAAAGATCTGCTCAAAAATTGAGCATACAATTGTAGAGTAACAGTAGATGCAGGTAAAAATCCCAATTTAAAATATAAACAAAAAATTATAAAACTTTCCCACTGAATACGCAGATTCTTATTAGTTCCTTCCGCAAAAGCCGACGTGTTGGAATGTCTAAGATAATTTTTTCCTAAAGCGTCAATCAACAAACGTGTCTTACAAAACTGTAACCAAAATAGCGCCAAAAACGACTATTTATAAGAAAAGGCGTAGTAATACAAATACTATGGAAACTGTCAAGCGTGAAATTAACCTTTAACCTAACAAGGACCAATGAGAAAGCCTGTTATATATCCATAATTAAAAGATTTTATTTAGCAACAAAATTATGTAGAATAGATAACAAACCATTTTTAGTACCTTAGAACCTCTAGGGTTGTTTACGTACGTATGCCGTATTTTAAAATCGAGGTTAGCAAACGCTTTAACAATGGCGGCGAACGTCAAACAGCAACTTGCGCTACTTGCAAACTTGTCACATTCAAAGGATGTCATAGAAAAGTAATTGGAGATTTTTTCAATGATAATTTGAACACTTATAGTTTGAGTCAAAATTGATGCATAGTTTTGAAAATTAATATTTGGGGTTTTGTTTATCACAAGCGTTGAGTGACACCGACACAAGCCGATTCTTTTCTGCTATCAAAAAAGGCAAACAGGACGTTTCGGCCACAGGGGATTCTGTCATGTTTTTTCCTTTCCCACTATGTGTATAATATAACAAGGGATACAACTCAAAATTGCTCAATTCATGAAAAAGTAAATATAACGCAGTATACAACAGTTTTTTTTCTTTTGATTGTTGGACATTGATGAAAGAATCGATAATTTCAAAAAAAAATGACACACTTTGTTACATGGACAAGATAGATCTATTATTAAAAATAACCTTTCATGTTTCATTTTTACACACGTTCGTAAAATTTGGGTTTGTAAAATTACACGTGTAAAACGACATCTAATGCAAACGTACTGGTTTGGGAGATAAACTCGGCCGAAAATCAGTGTTTTGGGGGCATATTTCATTTATTTGTTTACGTATTCTGATGAATCTTGCACCAAAATAAACTTCAGCTCTTCGATTTTCAGGTATCACCATAAAAGTTATATTTAGAAACATAACGGGTAAGTTTGAGAGGCCCTGGAAGAGGTAGGTAAAAAGGATATTTTTAACGCGCGCGAGTAGATAATTCCGGCTCTTTGTTTTTCTTCTTAAATGAGTAAGTTAAAACGTAAAATAACAGGTTTAGATATTTTATTTTTTCTTTGCTGTTCATTTATGTCAAATAAAAAATATTTGTTACCAAAATTGTTGAGCATCACGTTAGTATAATGAATATCTCTGATAACACGATATTTATATGCAACGTACTATGTAACATATAAATCATTTATACGTAAAAACACATGCATTACCATTTATTAACGTATAACAAAATATGTAGTTAAAGTATTATTGATTCAAATTTATTTTTGCTTAGCTTAACAGAGTGAAGAAGTAATTAATTTAGTGGTATTCAACCTACACATTAACATATCAAAGGATCATTTAACATCAGTCTTTCAATCCATTTCACTTAAAGATTACAATTGTGTAATCAGCCTTTTTTCTGAGTTAGCAAGACAAAAGTGAGTCTGAATTTCATCTACAAAATGTATACGTACACGTTGTCTGCTTTACCGGTAGTCTGTCAATTTATAAAAGTACCCCCGTGCAGGCCTCAAAATGAGCATCTGCTGCACATGCGCACAACAATGGGATTCCCGTACTCTTTATAGGCATGTTTTGTAAACAAACAGGTAAAAGTCTGTGTTATTTTTTAAACATCTTACCAAACTTGACCAAATGTCCAGATATTGTCGAATTCCAGCGATAGTACGAGATGGTGAGCTTGATTAGATAAAAAATTGCGATAACTCGATTTAATTATTAAAAGCCGAGTTTATCAACCAGCCGAAGTTATTTCCCCAACCAGTATGATCATATAAGAAAGTTTAATCATGTAATCGGTAAAAATCAATCATGTACCACCAAGAATGATGCAATCATTGTCTTCTGGTACAAATTATTGTAACAATTATTGTTTGTTTTGATAATTTCTATCCTCGGCTTCCATTTTGATGTTGCCCGTATGTTCCATGCGTAAATCCAACTTTTGTTAGAAACTGTCAATTTCATTGGCTAATGAATAATAATAATCCGGATAATAATGGCATATAGCCGCGACAAATAGCGTTTTTTTCATCAGCCAATGAAAATACTCGGAACATAAACACACCTGCAAAATGGACGACAACTTGACAGCCAATGTAAATATTGAAATGTTAGCTATTTCCTGCAATGTTACAGGTTTTAATGAAGTGTTTGTAGTAGAACTTTGGTAATGACTCGTAGAGCTGTCATCGATATCGACAATATCGATGTATCGTTGATATTTTTTTGTCGATCAATAATCGATACACATTTTCAAAAATCGATACTTTTGACTTATAAATTAAATGTCTAGAAATTATACAATTCACCCAAAATATATGCAGAAACAATTATTTATATCAAATGTGATGCTTTTGTTATATAGTGGAATTATTTCATAGCAATGGTGACAAAAAATATTGTCTAGAAAAAATCATGCAGTGGACAAGACACTGTACAGAACATGTTTTTGACTGAAATCATTGAAACAGGTATGAAAATGAATGACAGACAAGTGAGTATAGGATATTATCGATATATCGGTGTATTGTTGATTTTAGTTACTTGATATCGATATATCGTTGATATGCTTTGCACTGAATCAATGACAGCTCTAATGACTCGTTCATATATTAACTTCTACAATAACTTTGATGGAATAGAGGATATTTTATACAGTTTACACGTGTGAATGCATTTTACGAACCCATGCTGGTAGTGCGAGGCCACGACTTGTATCCCTTGTTTATATTATATATATAGATTTAATAAAATAATGACAGATTTCCCTGTGGTTTCGGCCCCAAACATGTCCTAAACATTTAACCGAAATTTCCCTATATTTGTAATTAATAGGGCTATTCTGTCATTAATTATGCCCCCATTTTGAAAAAAAGGGGGTATATTGCTTTGCACTTGTCGGTCCGTCGGTCCGTCGGTCCGTAGACCAAATGGTTTCCGAGTGATAACTAAAGAACCCTTAGGCCTAGGAACTTCAAACTTGGTATGGTGATTGGTCATGACCAGTAGATGACCCCTATTGATTTTGGGGTCAAGGGGTCAAAGGTCAAGGTCACATTGACCTTGAAAGCAAAAACGGTTTCCGATCAATAACTAAAGAACCTTAAGGCCTAGGAACTTCAAACTTGGTATGGTGATTGGTCATGACCAGTAGATGACCCCTATTGATTTTGGGGTCAAGGGGTCAAAGGTCAAGGTCACATTGACCTTGAAAGCAAAAACCGTTTCCGATCAATAACTAAAGAACCTTAAGGCCTAGGAACTTCAAACTTGGTATGGTGATTGGTCATGACCAGTAAATGACCCCTATTGATTTTGGGGTCAAGGGGTCAAAGGTCAAGGTCACATTGACCTTGAAAGCAAAAACGGTTTCCGATCAATAACTAAAGAACCTTAAGGCCTAGGAACTTCAAACTTGGTATGGTGATTGGTCATGACCAGTAAATGACCCCTATTGATTTTGGAGTCAAGGGGTCAAAGGTCAAGGTCACATTGACCTTGAAAGCAAAAACGGTTTCCGATCAATAACTAAAGAACCTTAAGGCCTAGGAACTTCAAACTTGGTATGGTGATTGGTCATGACCAGTAGATGACCCCTATTGATTTTGGAGTCAAGGGGTCAAAGGTCAAGGTCACATTGACCTTGAAAGCAAAAACGGTTTCCGATCAATAACTAAAGAACCTTAAGGCCTAGGAACTTCAAACTTGGTATGGTGATTGGTCATGACCAGTAGATGACCCCTATTGATTTTGTAGTCAAGGGGTCAAAGGTCAAGGTCACATTGACCTTGAAAGCAAAAACAGTTTCCGATCAATAACTAAAGAACCTTAAGGCCTAGGAACTTCAAACTTGGTATGGTGATTGGTCATGACCAGTAGATGACCCTATTGATTTTGGGTCAAGGGGTCAAAGGTCAAGGTCACATTGACCTTAAAAGCAAAAACGGTTTCCGATCAATAACTAAAGAACCTGAAGGCCTAGGAACTTCAAACTTGGTATAGTGATTGGTCATGATCAGTAGATGACCCCTATTGATTTTGGGGTCAAGGGGTCAAAGGTCAAGGTCGCATTGACCTTGTAGGTAAAAACGGTTTCCGATCAATACCTAAAGAACCTTAAGGCTTAGGAACATTAAACTTGGTATGGTGATTGGTCATGATCAGTAGATGACCCCTATTGATTTTGGGGTCAAGGGGTCAAAGGTCAAGGTCACATTGACCTTGTACGTAAAAACGGTTTCCGATCAATAACTAAAGAACCTTAAGGCCTAGGAACTTCAAACTTGGTATGGTGATTGGTCATGATCAGTAGATGACCCGTATAGATTTTGGGGTCAAGGGGTCAAAGGTCAAGGTCACATTGACCTTTTAATTAAAAACGGTTTCTGATCAATAACAAAAGAACCCTTAGGCCTAGGAACTTCAAACTTGGTATGGTGATTGGTAATGACCAATCAGATGACCCCTATTGATTTTGGCGTTAAGGGGTCAAAGGTCAGGGTCACATTGACCTTGTAGGTAAAAACGGTTTCCGATCAATAATGAAAGAACCCTTAGGCCTAGGGACTTAAAACTTGAGATGGTGATTGGTCATGATCAGTAGATGACCCCTATTGATTTTGGGGTCTAGGGGTCAAAGGTCAAGGTCACATTGACCTTGTAGGTAAAAATGCTTTCGGATCAATAACTTAAGAACCCTTATGCCTAGGAACTTCAAACTTGGTATGGTGATTGGTCATGACCAGCAGATGACCTATTGATTTTGGGGTCAAGGGTCAAAGGTCAAGGTCACATTGACCTTGTAGGTAAAAACGGTTTCCGATCAATTAACTAAAAACGCTTAGGCCTAGGAACTTCAAACTTTGTGTGATGATTGGTCATGACCAGCAGATGACCCCTATTGAGTTTTAGGTGAAGGGGTCAAAGGTCAAGGTCACATTGACCTTTTAAGTAAAAACGGTTTCTGATCAATAACTCAAGAACGCTTAGGCCTAGGAACTTCAAACTTGGTATGGTGATTTGTCATGACCAGCAGATTACTCCTATTGATTTTGGGATCAAGGGGTCAAAGGTCAAGGTCACAATGACCTTGTAAGTAAAAACGGTTTCTGATCAATAACTAAAGAACGCTTCGGCCTAGAAACTTCAAACTTGGCATGGTGATTGGTCATGACCAGCAAATGACCCCTATTGATTTTGGGGTCAAAGGTCAAGGTCACATTGACCTTGTATGTTAAAACGGTTTCCGATCAATAATAAGAGAACCCTTAGGCCTAAGAACTTCAAACTTGGCATGGTGATTGGTCATGACCAGCAGATGACCCCTATTGATTTTGGGGTCAAGGGGTCAAAGGTCAAGGTCACATTGACCTTGTAGGTAAAAACGGTTTCTGATCAATTTACTAAAAACGCCTAGGCCTAGGAACTTCAAACTTTGTATGATGATTGGTCGTGACCAGCAGATGACCCCTATTGAGTTTTGGGTCAAGGGGTCAAAGGTCAAGGTCATGACCAGTAGATACTTTATAACCCTTATTAATTGTTTGATCACTGGGTCAGACGTCATGCATAATAGCCTTATCACATGACTAATTGGCTGCTGATAGGGGGCATACATGTTTTACAAACATATCTTGTTTCTGTGGGGTTTGTACTTTGAATGTCACAAGGGTTTTCAGACAGTTCATCCCTCCGACACCTCGCCCCAAGGCTTTTTTTTGCAGACACTTCATCTCCGTTTTTGTGAAATCTGTTTGAGAGTCCCAGACACTTCACCCCCTAATAATAACAAAAAAGTCAAAGCCTCAAAGCGAGCTCGATTTTCTTTTACTGTGAAAGATTAGAGTATAAAATAATCGTTCATTTTTATTTTACATTTTCCGTTTTAAAATTGTCTTTTCGTATTTTATACACTGCTTCCGTTTATTCTGATTCCCTGTCGTATTATGGTTCCCATTTAAGTGCGCAGGATACCAGTCTATGCTTCTGTTTTCAATCAGAATACCTCAGCTTTTATTGTTATCTTGAAATTCAAAAAGTTGGGATGTGTCAATTCGGTACTTCGGACGAAAGTTTTCAAAACCATCGATCACTCTAGCAGGTACTTGCGTTACTGTAAAGCTCACTTTTCAAGCATGCCCTTTGGGCCAGCTCTTCGAGCTCACTATGAAAAAGGCAAAGCCTCAAAGCGAGCTTGAATTACTTTTACCATGAAATAGTATAAAATAATTGTAAATTTTTATTTTACATTTTCCGGTTTAAAAATGCCATTCGGTATTTTATACACTGCTTCAGTTTACTCTGGTTCCTGTCCTATTATGGTTCCAATAGAAGTGTGCAGAATACCAGTTTACGCAATCCGTTTCAATCAGAATACCTCGGTTTTTATCGTTATCTTCTAATTCGAAAAGTTGCGATGTGTCAAATTAGTACTCCTGACGAAATTTTTCAAAACCACCACTATCTAGCAGGTTCTTGCGTTACCGTAAAGCTGGCTTTGCAGCTCGCTATTTTTTTTTTTTTTGGTTTTGTCATTTACACAAATGAAGGTGAAACATGTGAGATGTATTTCATTATAGACAGAAAGGTGGGACTGTGCATCTAGCATATACCCTAGAGGGGAACTTCATAATTATCCCAGAGTAATTAGTTTTGACTACCTAAAGCTGTTTAACTTGTGCATGTTTAGCTAGCCTGGTTTTTGAAGAAAAAAAAGGTTTTGTTACAGTCATGGAGATGTTGCCATCCAAAAACTTGAGCCTTTATCATAACCTTTTAAGTCCTTGGTATATTGTCTTCATACTTGGCCATAAGAAGCCTTGGGACAATATTTTAAAGTAGGCCAGACTAAACTTGACCTTTATTCTTAAATGACCTTGACCTTCAAGGTCAAATGTATGAATTTTGCTTAACTTTTGCAGATTTTTGCTATAAATGGCAATAACTTTGTTATTTTTGACTGGATTGTCTTCTAACTTGAACACAACAATTTTTTAGGATAGACCTTCCAGTTCTTAAGTTGACATTGATAGTTTAAGTTGATAGTTTATATTTGTCACCTTTGTTCTTAAAGCAGCACGCCTCCAGATTCATGTTAATTTTCATAAAATTTTTGGAAATGTATTTAAAAGTAAAATAATGTGAGGTGAACAAATATTGTAATTAACATATTGCAATCAGCACTTGCAATTGATTATCCATGAAAATTACCAAAAGTTGGTCAACATAATGCAAAAAACAGCCCTTACTGCGTTAGTAACGCAGTAGAAATATGGTAATAAAATACTGCAAAATCAGTGTTAAACCGCACATAACATGTAAAATATAAATGGGATCTTAAATGTTTTTACCTTTCTTAAAAGTTTAGTGCATTTTTCTCAATATTGATTTTTTTGAACTATTTTGGCTCATCTAGCTGGAGGCATGCAGCTTTAAATTGACATTGATAGTTTATGTTGATAGTATCAGTAAGACCTTAACTTGTCTGTAAATTTTTCATAACATGGAAGAGGTGGACATGTTCTTTGACCAAATAGTTCTATCTAATGATCATATGCTTGAAAAAAATAGAACAGTCCTGTCCATATGTTAAGCATTTGAAATTTTGAATATTGAAATGTTTTTCAAATTTTATAAGACTCTTTGTGTACTTTCAGATACAAAGGAATACTTGATGGAATCTTTAAAGCAAATGGATGTCCAGACTTCATACAACAGCTTCAGATCTTCGTGGAAGCTTGTAATTGCATTATTTCTTTATTTATATCATTATACTTTGCCATTACCACATTTATCACTTTATGATGAGAAAAGTTTTTTGTATTTTAGAATTTGTGATCTCCCACTTACTAGGGCATAAGTAACAACACTTTAAACTACTGAGCAAAAATACAACAATAAAAAACAGTTCTCCAGTGCATGTTATGTTGAATTTTTTTTGTATGATAATGCTATAAATGCAATTTATGAAATAGCTCTCTTAAAGTTTCTTTTTTTTCATGCTTTAAATAATGCAGGAAAAGGAACTATCTGATTTTTCCATTAAGATAATTTCAGCATTGGGGAGAATGGATCAATGCTAGTCCTATTTAAAAGGAGGGTAATTGCACTGCAATTTGTAATCATAATGGGACATGAAAGCAACGATATTGATAATCACAATCTATAAGTAAAAAAAATTACAAAATAGTTGTGTTCTTTAGTCATCCAGAACTGTAGAAGATACTGAAATTTCAGGTTGAATAATAAATGAATTTATTTCTTTTGTTTACTTTTTTGTTTTGTGAAATGATCAAAAAAATTGAGATGTTGGCCTCCAAATTTTGGCCAAAAAACACTGACTTATATAAATGAAATTGGAATTCACTTTTCAGTGTTGAATGAAGTTGTCAGCTTAGTGATTTCTCGACAGTTACTGAGTGATTTCTGCACACATTTACTGCAACTAGAAGATGGTATTGCCAAACAGGTTGCCCACTTCACCCTTGAGAAAGTTCAAGCAAGAGTCATATCATTTGAGGAGCAGGTAGTGTCAAATTAAAGGAATTTCAATTTTTTGTCTTCAAACCTAATAATGCAAATGTATTGAATTAATTGATGAGTATTGAAACAAAGGCCAGTTTTGTATTATAAATGTGGTGCCAGTTCTTTCTAAATTTCAAGATACAGCTTATTTAAGTGAAATTTTTATGCATTTAATTCATTTTAAATCTTATTCATTCATATGTCAAGCTTGCAAAGTTCTAAACCCCTGTACAATTACCTGTGACTTTAAGGCATATTTGCTGGAAAATAAAAAGGAAGCTTTAATGAAAGTGATGTGTGACATAAAACTCCAACTAAAAATAGAAAACAAATGTTTGAATGATTAAGTGGAAGAGTAGGTCAGAGGCTATATTTGGGGTTCCCAATCATTTTTGAAATTGAGTACAAAGGCAAACCTTTGGTCTCTCACCACCAGATAAACTTGACAAGGTGAGCTCTTGTGATCACAATATGTCCGGTGTCCCTCTGTCCGTAAACTTTTTCTTTAAATGACATCTCCCCATAAACTGTAAAACCACTAAGCCAATTTCATCTAAATTTCACAGTAATGTTCCTTTGGTGGTCACCTTTAAAAATTGTTCAAAGAATTTAATTCCATGCAGAACTCTGGTTGCCATGGCATCTGAAAGAAAGAAAAATTAAAAAAAATGCTTTTAAAGAACCCAAACAGCTAGAGCTTAGATATTTGGCATGAAACATCTTCTAGTGAGTGTCTACCAATTTTGTCCAAATAAAAGCCCTGGGGTCAAAATTGGCCGGCCACTGGGGGTCACTGATTTTTCTTACATGTATAGAGTAAAAACTTAAAAAATCTTCTTTTAAAAACCCAAATAGCTAGAGGTAATAGGTAGCTATTAAGCATGAAACATCTTCTATTGAGTGTCTACCAAGTTCAAGGTCAAATTGGCCGGCCGGGGGGGGGGGGGTGGGGGGGGGGGGGGGGGGGGGGGGGGGGGGGGGGGGGGGGGGGGGGGGGGGGGGGGGGGGGGGGGGGGGGTCATTGATTTTCTTTATATGTACACATCTTTTGGAACTGTTTTTTTCCCTTAGCAATAGTAACCAGTAAACAAGTAACGTTTTTACACATGCACTATTTCAGATACAGATTTGAACTGTATGATATGAGTTTAAGATTAAGATTTTATATCTGCTTTTGTTCATAGTTAACAATATTACTTGTTCCTTGTCATGGAGAGTTTTTATATTCAGGTGAGCGATTCAGGGCCATCATGGCCCTCTTGTTTACACAATGTATATAGTATCCATTAACAAAATAATAGAAAATTGTAATTAAACTAAACATAACATAATACTAAACATAATAGCTGTAATTATTATATGAACTGTATAATAAATATTGTTTCATTTACTATAATTTTTTACATTTATCAGGTGGCTGCTATCAGACAACATCTAGCAGATATTTATGAAAGAGAAGGGTCCTGGAAGGAAGCAGCTAATATACTTGTAGGAATTCCATTAGAAACTGGACAAAAGTAAGATTTATACATTATTGTGACTAAATGTACAATATTTATTTATGATGTTTTAAGTTAAGGTTATATACATTTATTTATAGTTAAGGTTATATATGCTGGTTTTAAAGGTTATACTACATTTATAGTAAGTTTTAAAGCTTATATTACATTAATAATAAGTTTAAAAGGCTATATTACATTTATGATTAAGATTTTAAGTTATGAAAAATGGTACCAGGCCATCTTAGACGAGTGTTTAATTTACCGTCATGTTGAATCACTAATATCTAATCTCGAGGTTTGCAACCCTGTACATGTACTTATAAGTTAAATCTTCTATGCGAGGGGGTAATCCATCAAGCTGCCACAAGGAAGGTCATTTCATTCAGGTGCCTCTTGCACCTGCCTGAAATACCAAATTGTTTAGAACAGTCTGCCTATACATTACAATGCACAGAATGCTATATAAGCATGGTTGTGTTTTCTGACTTCAAAAACTCTGCCAATTCAGAAAATATATTACAAGTTTACTGTGAATCTTAACGATAAATTGTATATGTTATGTATTAAGTGGTAACTGATTCAGATGTTACACATGTTGGTATTAATATGCCATTTATCTACCAAATATTATGAGGACCAGAGGACTCGAATAATATAAAAAAAAAATCTTAAAGGGAAATGAAGAAGGTCTTTTAGCTTTAATTAACTGGAGTGAACTCCAGATATATTTATTTGTCCTTTGTTTCTAAAAAATAAAGCAAAAACCGAACTGCAATGATTTGTACTTGCATTATGTAGATGGTCCTTTTACAGTGATCTTGTTTTCAATTTTCAAAACAACCTGTGGCTTTCTGAAGGGGAAATATAATGATAACACAGAAAAAAATGAAAACCAGTTACCTTAAATTAATTTCCAACAGTTGAGAATGGAATTTATCTGCACATTCTGTTTTAAATCAATTTTAACATGCATGGAATTAGCAAAGGCTATCTATAGGGACAGCTTTCTGTCCTTCAATCATTATATTTGTCGACTTACTAATATAAGTCAGCTGGTTCTGGTTAAGAATGTGCATAAGGCATTTCAGGGGAAAGTATAGCAGTTGAGGGGTAAATATACCTATTTTGGGCTAGGGGGAAAAAGCCTTTAATCATTTGTAAAATATAGGGAAAAAATCACTGGTTTATAATTCAGAAGTTTTCTATGGAATAAAGTATACAATGTATGTATTGTCAAATTTTTAATATGTTACAGGCAATATACAACAGATTATAAACTCGAGACATACTTGAAGATTGCCCGTCTATATTTGGAGGATGCAGATCCGGTTCAGGCAGAGGCTTACATTAACCGTGCTTCACTATTACAGACCGACTCACAAAATCATGAATTACAGATACATTATAAGGTACTTTTATATTTCTTTCAAAATCTTACTTTGGAAAATAACAATCTTAGATAGCTTTTTTAGCTTATATATTTGAAGAATAGGGAAAGCTATTGTACTTACCCAGGTGTCAGTGTTACATTTTGGTTAATTTTTTGTGTGCAAGTTGGTATCTCAAATTATTGCATAAAATCGGCTATTTTTCCCTCTTTTGCCCATGTTATAACGGGGCCAAAACCATGCGTTAACATAGTCACGCGCTCTTGTTATAGCCCGGTTTTACCTATGCGCAATACATGCAGGGCCCAGAAAACAAACAAAAAATGACGATTTGGCCTGTTTGCCAGAGTCATGCGCTCTTGTTATATTGGAATTATTAATTCGAGGGCCTCAGTCGCATATTCAAGTAATTATGCCGGCGATACGGCGTATAGACATCGCCCCTTATCTTGGTTGTCGCCCTTTCTTAGAAACAGACAGTTGTCAATGTAAACAAATAGAATCTGTCATTCAGTTTAATCCCCCGATTAACTTACAAAAATGGAAAGCACAAAATGAATATAAGAAAACGTTGTTTTATTGACGTTTATATTGATAAATGTTCATTATGTTTTTTTGAGAGAATAATGTTTTATGCCTGATTTTTTTTAAACTTCCGTGCTTAAAAAAAACTGATTCTGAAATTGAATCTGATGTCACTGATCTTTTTCTTACCGCCAATCTGTAACCATTCTAGGAATTTCTGAGGCGCCTGTTTTGTCTTTGGTAGAGTAATGTTATGTTTTTCTTAAGTTAATATATCTCCAAAGTTAAACTTTGTTAAATCAATTAAAATTCGAAATTTCGTTCGGTTCTCAAGTTGTTGGCCCCGGAAAAAATAAAACGTATACGTAAAACATGTAGAGTTGGATAAATACCGTTCAAGCACAAGGATTTAATGTTTGTGTTTTATATATAATATACATCATAAATCTGTTTTAAAATTTTATGCTATAATAGCGTCAACGCACTTTTATTTCGTGTTATAAAGTCTGCAGAGTCCCTCGGAACTGTTGGAGCCCTCGCCCTACCAGGCTCGGGCACCAACCGTTCCTCAGGACTCTGCAGACGTTATAACACGGAAAAACGTGCGTTAACCCTATAAAATAATAAGAGGTCACTGTTAAAGGCCCCATAATTCTAACATGGATTATTAATGCTCTTGTTTTAATGAGATTCTGCAGAGTTCCTTAGAGCTAAACAGTTACAAATGTGTTGTAATGTTATTGAGATCTCGAGTAACATGTGACAAGATTTATATGTTTTCCATTTGATAAAGCAAGTAATTAATTATGATGTTTTGTTTATGTCTTAGTACTGTATTCAAAATTTGTTTTTTCTGTGTTTGTGTTATTATAGGCATGTTATGCCCGGGTGTTGGACTTTCGTCGTAAGTTTATTGAGGCTGCTGTTAGATATAATGAACTGTCATATAAAAGTATAATAGCTGAGGAGGAACGGATGACAGCTTTAAGGAATGCCCTCACCTGTACAGTGCTAGCCTCTGCTGGTAGGTATATATTGTAGATTTAACATGTAGCATTCACTTTCATTGTGATTGATAATGAGATTCTTTCTACGGTCATTAGCACTGTACCTCTGCTTTTGCATGTACAAAAGAAATCTGTTCCTTGCAAAATTGAAGGCAACTAGTACTGGTAAACTGCTTGACAGCCTGCCCAGGAAGTATGTGATGGCTGAACTGTGCTCTGGTAAATTCAATGTGGCTTACTGCCGTGATCTGGAGTGAAAACTACCAACACTACCATTACTACTACTAGCATTCACTTGACCTCTTCAGCAATAATGAAAAAATCTGGCTAAGATGGCTGACTTAAAATCACTTGGCTATCACTTCCTTTGTTCCTGTTTAGCTGATTACTACTGGGGCAGTATTTTTGCGTGAGAAGCCACCTAGCTGGCTAATAGATGAATAATGGTTCCCTGTTGCATGTCTTTGTCAAAAGTGATTCATTGACAGACTTTCCTATATCATGACAAGAACTAAATTGTTAAAGTTTTACTACAAGTAATGAGTATAAGCATAATTGTATGTTTGTATGGTAATCTGTGGTAATTTCTTTTAATATAATAACTTTAGATACATAAAACATATTAATGACCAGTTCTTATTACTTTTATTCAGGACAACAAAGGTCAAGGATGCTGGCAACATTGTTTAAAGATGAGAGATGCCAGAAGTTACCTGCATACAATATTCTCGAGAAAATGTAAGTTTTTACTGTATATCAAGCTTATATTACAACAATATTCCATGATTTATATGCCAGAATTCATAAATTAAATTCTCATTAATTATTATTTATTGATTAATTATGCCAAATATTTTTTTTTGACATTTTTAGCTTATAGTGTGTTTAAAGGTATTATAAAGTTTGCATATACTCTGAATATGTATTATGTATATTTTCAGGTACTTAGACAGAATTATACGTAGCAGTGAGTTGGTAGAATTTTCAGCTTTATTGCAGCAACAGCAGAAAGCACTCACTGCAGATGGTAGGCTGATTCATATTTATTTTAACTTACCTTTTTCAGAAAAAATAATTGTGGCCATCTTTTTAATTTGCTTAAAATGTTTTTGTTTTCAAATTCTTAGATCATGCAAAGTTTATATAAATTCTAATGTACAGTTTTCGTTCTACTATAATTATGTCTATTTTTCAAAGCATGTTATTAAACACTTTTTTTTGCTGGTGGCAACAGATTCTACCTATGCCACCGGTGCAGACCAACATCAGCCTGGGACATCTGTGTCATCTGACCTGGTCTGCACTGTTTGCTGTATGTTATTTAGTCAATAGATATTTTGAAATTTTTCCTTAAAATGAGAAAAAAGTTTGGTCGAGGTTGAAGAGTGGACAAGTCCATTTATATAAGATATTAAATTGTGGTAAGGTTTAACTAAAGGAAAGCAAATGCCATGCTAATTTGATCCTTATTTTACTTATTTCAGGATCAACCATTTTGGATAGAGCAGTGATAGAACATAATCTGTTGTCTGCAAGTAAACTTTATAACAACATTTCTTTCCCAGAACTTGGTTCTCTTCTAGAAATTCCTCCAGCTAAAGTGAGTATAATAATAGGACCAAGGTTATAAAGATAATACTTAAATAATAAGTGCAAACTCAGATCTCGGGTATTTGATTGTTCAGAAACTGCCACAGAATTTCTAATGACCTATGGAAATACTGAGATTTGAGACAAAACTCAGAAAAAAAGTTTCATAACCTCAAAACTAGCTTTTTCGTGTTTTACTCCAGATTCAGATAGAAGAGGAACTGTTACATAGTGGTTAAGGTGTCTGCTTCCCACTCCCAGGGATCACGAATCGGGACTGTTTCCAACTATGGCTCCAGTTGTCCAGTTTTGGTGTTAGTACTAGGAAGCATATTTGACAGTGGTTCAGATATGCTGCAACCATTCATCACAATATACAATGTATCTAAAAATAGATACAAAATGTATATGAAATATATATTAAAAGTTGTAATCTTATGAAAATTTTGACTGATAAAGAGTTTGGTGAAGAAAAGAAATCTACTGTTTAATCATGACCAAAAAAGGGCAAATTAAATATGTTATACAGACATTAATGAAAACTGGAAAGTCATAATAAATAAGGTTGGGACAAATAGATCTGTTCCACAAATCAGGTAAAACTATACACAGATTGAAATATTGGATCTTAAACCAAATATAAAGGAAGATATTTCTCACAATTTATGTTGTTTTCCCCATGTGGATAAGTTATTGTAGATGAGTTCGGTTACAAATTTATTCATGGTAAATATTTAGGTTTGTCACTAGAAATAAAGTGAGCTTTTGTTGTTTTGAGTGAGCTGTAAATAAGTGAATAGAAAGAAATGTGATGACTATTTCCACTGTAAAATATGTTTTACTTGCACAAATTTATGTGATTTGTTTGTACTACTCATTCACAGAGTTGTTTTCAACAAACAACAAGATATCACATAATGTAGAAATGAGTAATGAATGATAAACTCTTGAACATTTTAGGCAGAGAAGATAGCATCCCAGATGATCACTGAGGGCAGAATGAATGGCTACATAGACCAGATAGATTCAATTGTTCATTTTGAATGTAAGTTTACTTATGTTTGTTTGGATTTCAAGTCACACAAGTACTGTTTAGGTTATATTGGAACTTGAACTTTATTGAGAGATATCTCTGATACTATTCCATTCATTATATCAAACAAGAACTGGTGTTTGAGCAAAACCACAGTTTTTAGCATGTTAATTACTTAGTTTCCTTAATTAAAAGAGTAGATGTTTTTTGGAACTCTGCAGATGTGCAAATATGTGTTTTCTCATCGTATCCCAGGGTACAAACAAACTTTTTCTGTTAAAATGGATTGCTCTACAATGGGCACATTTTCTGAAAGTATTTCAAATACAGATACAAACTATAGAAATTATTATTTAGATATTCTTATATACAGTAATTTTTGGGAAAATGTTGACATAGTTCTAAGTGAGTTAATATTATGACCATTTATATAATGAAAAATTATATATATGATGAAAAACAATATTTTGTTCTAGAACAAATTTCAATCTGCTATATGTTGATATGTAATTCAAGGTGATGTATATCACACAAACAACATTTATATATAATTATTTTGTGGTCTGTTGTCACTTGTGATACAATATTAGCAACCAAATTTATGGTATTAAAGACCTTTCACTTCAGAGCAATTCACTTTAAAGCTACACTGTGCACTACCATTCAAAATGGAGTGACCAATGTCTTGTGCTTATTATCAATATACATTTTTACCAATTTATATTTACCAAGTTGTAGTTCTGTAAAAGTTTTTGTTAACCCTGGGATTAGATGGGAATATTCACATTCCAGAGTTTCAGAGTATTTCTATTTCTATTGAATGTTCTCTGTAGGATTGTTACCCAAAATCTAGAGGCTCAAATTAATACAAGTTATACTATCTCAATGTACAGTCTGATTTTTGTTTGAAAAACATATTGTGTTGAAATAAGTTTTCATATGATAACTGCATGGTATTAAGTTCAGATAAACTGGTAGGCAATAAAAAAAAAAAATCAGTCAATGATAGAAAGAATTTGTGTTTTCGACTCTTACAGGCTCTAAGAAAAAAACAACACAGTCCTTGGCAATATACCTTTTATTAATGTATAAATTAAAATTTCAGCACGGGAGACATTGCCAACCTGGGATAAACAAATACAGAGCTTGTGTTTCCAAGTGAATAACATCATTGAAAAAATAACAGTTACACAACCTGATTGGTTATTAAAAACAATGGAATCTCAAATGAGCCAATGAGAATGACTTTAACATCATACACTTTGTGTTGATGCGTTGGCTTCACTCCAATGTCAAGATGATACTTTTGAAGTAAAAGCTGGATGTTTGTTAGGAAAGTGACATTTTCCTCAAAAGAATACTTCTCTCAAGCACTTTGCTGAATTAAGTTTGTAAATCGTTAGGCAATTGTATTTATTACACTAAACAACAAGTGAAGTATGTGTATGTTCCTTGTGCACAAGAAATGATGCTTATTTTTGTATTGTATTGTATATGATTATATTAAATATGTTAGAAAGAAAGGCGAGTTTGCTTTGTAACAGCTTGAAATTGGGTCACTTAAGAATTTAATTTTTTACTATTTGGGTTTATATGGGCATATTGGCCGTACTTCAAAGTAACGCTCCATTATGCTGTTATGGCGTTTTTTGCTTTTCATTTACACTTCCTTTTTGGCACTTCAGGTCATTTGTTACTTTAAAACTCCCATGTAAAAGTTTACAGAGTATTTTCTGAAAATACAAACTTGAAGGTTATGTCCTGTGCATTTTCAGAAAAAAATGCAATAGAACTTGCTGAAGACAGGGGAGGTTACTATAGTAGTCGTATTTGTAATAAATGTGTAGTGTCCTGAACGTTTGAACAGTTTTCTTGATTTGTGCCTTATTTCTTAATACATGTATTGTCAGTCCATGCCCGCCAAGAAACTTATCTCTGCTTGTCAGTCTTCATGGTGGCAGACTTTAGCCATACTATTTTTGTAAAGTAGGTCAGGGCCGTAATGCTTGACCGAAACACAACATGACTGAGGAGCTATCAAAATCTGGATCCCTACCCTATTGGAGCTACATGTAATACAGCTCTAGTCACAACATACCCGCAGAGCTTACGCACCTCTGGCCACAACAAACATGTGGAGCTAACACCTCTGGATTGCATAAACGCACCTATTGATCTAACATATCTGTGGAGCAATCACATCTTACAACATCTTACAATCTGATTACAACATACCTGTGGAGCTAATTTGCCAGTTGTGCTAAATCACCTCTGGACCCGATATTCCCTTGGAACAAACACATCATCTGTGGAGCAATCATCTCTTGTCATAATATAACCTGCAAAGCGGGTACAAATCTGGATCCAACATAACTGTGGAGTGTTCACAGCATATTGTTTTCCCTATATAAATACCTTTCATCACAAGAAATTGGGATTATTAGTAATTAGTGGCTTAAATAATCAAGATGTCAGTGTTGAAAAGTACCGGATGCCTAAGAAAACCCCAAACTTAAAATCAAAGGTTAATTATAGGATCAAAGATGCACATGTATATACAAATTTTCTGAAATAAACAAAGGCAAGACACCGACTTGTTTTAATATACATGTGTATTTTCGGGAAAAAAATGACTAAATACGATATATTACGTGCCGAAAAATGTACATGTAGTTTTAAGCGTTTATCATTGAATGGTTATTGATACTAGGAGTATATATGGAGTACTGCACGTGGTTGTTGACACATGCAGATATTGCCCTTGAATATTTAGAGGTAATTAAGGACAAATGTACCGACACGATAGCTGACTGTCGTCATATATTCTTAATTCTAATCTAGGATTTACATTTGATATATTATACTGTATAAACCACGGGATTAAGAAGATCATCCGGTTATAATACTAAAAGATAAACCATTCAACTAATAAAGCGCCGATATGCAAGAACGTAAGATTTTGCCTTATGAATATTGTAAACAGATTTATGCAATATTTAATCAGTTTAATATCTTTTGAAGACATTTAAGGAATTGGTGCAGTCATAATATTTCAGGTATTATATACGTATATAGAATGCGGGATTTTCATTTAAGCTGAATGCCAATAGTCCTTTATCTTGGATATGTAAATCTTGCCGACTGTTAACCATCATTCAATACCAGCTTATTTCACATTAAGGACGCACATTTAACCGATTATTCTCATTATGTAATGATCTTAACATGTTTCATCACTGTACGACTGCTTATCAATTTACGACGGCTGTATATCCTAGTTAACACTGGTGTAAGTCTAGGGACTTCGGATTCATGTTTTTGGTGACAATGTGAAAATAATGCCTTAAGTTCAACAATAATTTTTTCATCCTGTCGACTCAAGAAAACAGTACAAAATTAACGAGCAATGGTTTAATTGATTGTCTACTGGTACATCACTGAAATGCTGCAGTGTCGCGCTAACTCAACTCATTTAAAATAGGTCTAGTCGGGCCGGGTCAGTCAACCAATACAACCGGACCAAACCAACAAAATAAAGAATTTCAATAACATTAAATTTTGTCCGTCTTAGCACGTATCTATCACATATACATATACACGTAGAATATACTAAATCTAGATTCTTGTCTGGCCCTCTGCATTATTTCGCATTAGGAATACAGCTGCATGACATCCAGGATATCAATGTGAGCCGCGTCACGACAAAACCAACATAATGGGTTTGCGACCAGCATGGATCCAGACCAGCCTGCGCATCCGCGCAGTCTGATCAGGATCCATGCTGTTCGCTTACAAACCCTATAACAAGTAGAGAAACTGATAGCGAACAGCATGGATCCTGATCAGACTGCGCGGATGCGCAGGCTGGTCTGGATCCATGTTGGTCGCAAACCCATTATGTTGGTTTTGTCGTGACGCGGCTCAATGTAATGATATGCAGGCCACCTGATGTGTTCTTTCACAATAACAACTGGAAATTCGCCACATGGCATACATATTGCATACATACATGCACGTATGACGTAAAACTTACAACAAAAATGAAGATCTGAAAAAAGTTTTAAGCGTTCTATATTACCATGGTTACAGACAACAAAAGATTTTTATCTTTCTTCAAAACTTTTAAACATATAGTAACCTAGTCCCTGTGACCGATTCATTACTAAATGTAATTATTTGGATGGACACACGATACTAGTAATTTTGTAGGAAATGTCACATGTCTATAAATGTCAAATATTGTATAAGAAGCATTCGTTTTAGGTAAAAATTGATTTTTTTGCTTAGAATAGTGTGGCGATTTTCCAGATTAAGGTACAAGCGACGTCCCCGCGCCTTTTTCTAGGCAGAAATGGGCACCATTTGGACCCACGACCGTCATCGTTATATTCGATCTTTATCATTATAAAAAAATTACATGTAATGACTTCTTGAAAATTCGCACATACAGATTCGGAACATAGGGGCTCTAAATCCGAAGGTAGCGAAAACTGTTGGAAACGATTATATACTTTCTTTTTTACCAACACATTTATGTTTTATATTGACGGATGCAAGTATCACATGAATTAACGATGTTTTGCAAGCCTAGTTGACTGGTATTCAAGAAATTCGGGTTACGGATAGGTTTGTATATAAACAAGTTTACTATATCTCCAGGTAAATGTCAGTATATATTTACTCTTATTGAAATCATTACGTCTGTGTGGAGAAAACATCTCACTTGATTGCTGTTATTCTGCTCCCACAACTTTCTTGCTATTACGAGTATTGGCAGGCACTGCTGAGAAAATATTTACAGGTATATTCGACTTTAGTCAGTGCTCTCTATAACTTCGGCGCCCAGAATTTGGATAAATATGTGAAATGTCAAACAGATGTAGGTTGTTTTTAAATATTCAAATGTAATTATGTAGTTAATGTTGATGACATACAGGCACGTCTGATTTGAATTATTTTGTTGAAGAAGTGAGAATGTATATTAATATATGTAGTGCAAAAAATAAATAAATAAAAGCAAACCCACGAAAAACAAAAACAAATTTAAGACACGTAACAACAACAACAACAAAAACTAGCTAGAGCAAAAATGAAAGATAGACGCACCAGTAACTATTTGGAACATGTCATGTATTCGATCCTCTTGATAAATGATACTGTAATACTAGTAAATGTAATTATAAGTTAAAATAATGGAAAATGTATAGTAAAATAAATTGATACGAGTGCCTTCATATTTATCCTATTAAAGGTCCACAGGATGCTCTGTTTCCCTACGGAGTAAATCTGTGTTGATAATTACATGTATGATAATTTGATAACCCTAGCCGTACTTATTCCAATATGGCTAATTATGTTGTATAAAACGCGTAGATAAATCAGTCGTAAGTAATTAATTAACCAAAGTAAGACCAGTGACTGATAGAATAGCTGAGAATCCCGTCTATTGCCTTAGGGTTCCCCACCATTAACCTTTAGTGATAACATTTTATATGACGTAATGACCGACCTTTGACGATAATTAGTAATGATAATTAATTGGATAACATAATAATATAACACTAATGCTTATAAATATAGCAATTATACGCAATGATTGCCATTCCTTATTCCTAACGATGGTTGGGTTTGTTTGGTGCCAAAAAGTAATCATGATAAATGTGTCTTGTGTGATGCCAATGTTTGTTTTGTTTTATAGAAGAGATGTGGAGAAGAAATACCAGTTAGTAAATAAGCTTAAGAATGTGTATGTTTGAAAAGGGTCTTTCAAATTATTTGAAATTATTTGATGTGAGTAAATCGTATGGCCAACATATCGGCCCCTTAGTATGTTTCCTTTTATATGAGCCGTGTCATGACAAAACCAACATAGTGCGTTTGCGACCAGCATGGATCAAGATCAGCCTGCGCATCCGCGCAGTCTGATCAGGATCCATGCTGTTCGCTATCAGTTTCTCTACTTGTAATAGGGTTGGTAAGCGAACAGCATGGATCCTGATCAGACTGCGCGGATGCGCAGGCTGGTCTGGATCCATGCTGGTCGCAAACCTATTATGTTGGTTTTGTTATGGCATGACTCATATTATGTTAAATTTAGATTAATCGGCCCTTTAGCGTACATACTCGTGAAGCCAAAGTGGAAAGAATGCATTTCTATGAAATTTGACATAAAATATAAGTTAAAACAGTAATGTTCGAATCCAAATTTAAAGAAAGTTATTCGGGTTGTAAATAGCCAAATCGACATAGACACCGTAGCTAGAATGTATGGAATCCTTCGGGAACACTCGATTTCTGCCTAAAATTCCATTCGAAATCCTTTATGAGTCTAAAATTGTACACAGTTGTGTGTTGTTTTGTTTTTCAAATCATCCATTCCCAGTGATCAGACAGACAATATATTGTATTTCTAGCTCTTGAATGATGATGGGGGCATATTTTCATAATGTTGTGGGTCAACATAATGATATACATGTATACTGTAAACAGGGCCGGCGTAAGAATTTCTTAACCTTTTGTTGAAACATTACATTAAAATTTTATTGATATGCGATCCCTACATGAAAAGTTTTAAGCTTTTAGCGACTTCTCAGATTTTCTGTAATGAATAATTTAGCGAACTGTTATATTTGAAACATGTTACATATGAAATGGTCATACGTCCTGATAATTATATTGACTCTTTTGAACTAGAGACTGGCTGGAAGATATCTATACGGCTAGCCAGCTGTAATGTCGTGAAAACCATGTACATGTATATTTAATGCACAGTCAAAACTGTGAACAAAGGCCATCCAAATGAGAAACAAAACATGACCTTTATAGACAAGTGGTCTTTATTTGGAGGTTACTTTGTTATATTTAATCAATGAAGGGTTGTTGAAGTAGAACTAGATGGCCTTTATTTACAGGTGATCTTTATTTGAAGGTTGTCTTTAATACAGGTTTAACTGTACTTAATGGCAAGTAAGAGGTTTTTATTGATACGATCCAACTTGTTTTGCACAAGCACAACTCTTGTTACCGGTATTTTAAGATATATAATTACACGGCCAGAATTCTATGGTAGTGCTTGCTGGACAAGAATTTGTTCAGGTATTTATACAATTAATAATATAGAATATGATGACAAACAGTGGAAAACATTTTTAACTGGTTTTAACTGGTTCGTCGATGTTCACGTGACGTATGCACTTTCTTGTTACTATGATTATATTAAGTTTATTTCTAGGATATCGTTACAATTTTAATGTTCATAGTTTTTAAAAATAATATTTATAATACATTTTGTATATAGAAAATACACAGCAGTTATTGCACATGTAAAAGGTGTGTTTTTTCTTCTTCAAAGTGAAGCGTTTCTTCAAGGGGTTTGTACTTAGAGTTTAGCTAATGCGTTTTACCAGGTAAATAAACGTGCTACGTACAAATAAAATACCCCGCATAAAACAATTGTGACATGTATCTTGTTTCAAGTCACACCACGTGTATTAAATTTCCCATTCTCTTTACACACTAGAATATTCAGGAAGCAATTAAGCTGTCATTTTCAAATTAAGGAAATTTTAACTTATTTTCTTCCTTCTATTTCATCTTTCATAAATCATCCAAATATGAGGAGAAATTAGATAATTCATAAAGTAGGAATATAAAGTCAAACCTGTAAAAAAGACCAGTGTAAGGAAATTCGGAATAGAGGCCTTTGTAGCCAGGTTATGACTTGGAAGAGATATTCTTGCTTTTCAAATAATTGATGTTGAACTGAAAATGTTTTGTTTCCAATTTTTATACAGATTTTCTGATGGTCTATATTCGGAGACGGTTTTTGTTTGGAGAAAGTTTTTGTTTTGAGATTGATGGACTTTTAGGACAAGTTTGACCGTATGGAGCGGAACATAAACTTCAAAACTAGAAAGACCGCACTTAACAATGTAATGTTTCATTGACATAAAAATTGGTTAAATATATAAGACTTGAAAAATGTTGGTTTAATTTTAAGAGAAAACAGTCGAAAATACATTGAAATATTTCAGTAGAATAATAATTAAGATTATCATGAACCAAAAGAATGTATACTCAACATGCACATAAAGTTGAATGGTACATGTCATTTCATTAGAGCAATTAGCTACAATAAGCCTAACTTAATTTGTATGTCCATACACCCATGACAATGATTGAAATATTTTCATGGCTTATATTCTTGTATATTTTAAAAAAAGTACAAAGACACTTACAATTAAATGATTAGCCCCCGTTTTCTATGTATATGGAAAATGAGACGTATTTATTTCAATCTTTATCGTGCTAAATATCTTGTCTTTCATTCTTGACAAAGTCATTCATCATTTTTAGAAAGGTAAGTACTGATTTAATAGCGAACAGTGCAGACCATGATCAGATGGCAAGGATTTTCCGGCTGATCTTAGTCTGCACTGTTAGCATGGGTAATATTAGTTGCCGCCAGCAGACTATAAAGCCGCGTCAAAACAAAACCAACATAGTGCGTTGGCGACCAGCATTGATCCAGACCAGCCTGCGCATCCGCACAGTCTAATCAGGATCCATGCTGTCAGTCACTCTACTTGTAATAGGGTTGGTAAGCGAACAGCATGGATCCTGATCAGACTGCGCGGATGCGCAGGCTGGTCTGGATCCATGCTGGTCGCAAACGCATTACGTTGGTTTTGTCGTGACGCGGCTCATATTTGTTTTTCGAAATCCTTACGCAAATAGAAACTAGTTAATTTGTTTGGTTAATCGTTACGTCATTTGTATCAATATTGTTCTTTCTTTCTAACATAAGTTTCATGTACTAAAAATCCTTCTGCTAACATGGGGATAGAAAAATAAAAGAATACAATATATCAGTACGCAATAACTTTAACACTGCAACACATATAACTATAGGTCAATATATTAATTAACAACGAACTTAAAAAGTCAACAAAAATTACAATAAAATGTTAATATTACTATATAACAGTATGTAAACAAAAATCTATACATTCATGAAAGACATTAAGGGTTAAATCGTCCGTAAATAAATATACGATTAAGCATTTGTAAAACCACTTTGTCTATGAAGGTCGTGCCAAAACTTGTAACGATTTCAAATTATACATTGGACACGAATTGTATCATAAAATATGTTAATAATAATAATATGTTAATATCATTTCCAAATTTAAAATGACAATTTCTGTTATCAATTAATACATGCTACTGCAGGCTTCCAGAATGATAACAATGATTTGACCTGCTACAAAGATATGCGTGATCACGCGAAAAAGAGTACCGTGTGTGTGTGTGAACTGAATTTAACTGTTAACACAATTCAATTATACGTCTTTAAGGCCCCGAAGCGTAGGGATACTACAGTAAATCCTTTGGCACATCAGTCCCTAAAATGTAGTCCTTCATCTAGATGCACGGCGATGTCGTTAATGATTAAATCATCGTCATAATTTATACAATGTGACAAGATAACGGAAGCTTTCACTGTTATGTCACCAAAAACAGCCTGTGATTGTTTCATCAGTCCGTCTTTTAGGTATCTTTTCGCCTCTTCTGCTTCGTCTTCGTACATTGGCACTGAGATGAAAGTATGTAACTTGGTTCCACCTTCAATGTATCGCCAACGTATACTCTCCAACTGGTCCCGTGCCATTAAGCCGGGTCCCAAAGGAATGCCATTAAGTATTCGCGGTAACTTTTTCAAACACGTATTTGGAATCGGGGTATCGCTATAAACTGACTGGAATGACACTTGTAACAGAAAGCAAACTTTCTCATCTTCACGTTTCCGTTGGTTTTTCACTAATTTAGAAGCGTCACTGGAACTGATTGTAAACAGAGATGACGACATCCTTGAAGTATTTTCAACCAATGTCACAGGCTCGAGTACACTAACGGTCCGTAACAAGGGCAATTGGAAGTTGCAAAACTGGCCCTGATTAATTTCCGACCACGCAGCCAGTTTGATTGTTAAATCCAGCACATTATTTTCCTATTTCACGGCAAGCTATCCGCTCTTCATTTATTATAATCCGTTGTAAAGTATAATTGTAATTTGTCCTGCGATAAAATTACGACTGAAAATAATCGTATCTTTCTACCTTCTTATTGACGTCAGATTACCATTGAGGAAATGCCAACATTTTCAGTAAATGACATTGCAGCATTTCAAAACTAAATTCGTGAAGGTCAACTTTAAAATCGATATACTCCACTGTTCTAATAACCTATTTATTAGTCATTTATATAGTTTACATACAAGTTTTAAAACACGTGTACATAAAACGTTTTATCGAGCTATCAACTGCGAAATGTATATACACTAAATACTTCGTATAAACCGTACCATTATAATAAGTTCCTTAGTGCTACCAGTGTTTCGCCAACATATTGTTTCAATATGAAAAGAACATGCGGAATATATATATAAATATAGGTAAGAGAGAAATGCGTCAATGTTACACTACAAAATAAACACAGGCAAGATTATGTATAGACGCAAACCTCGACCGATTTATGTATAAGTTTACCTATACAACATGCGCCAAAAGACTTATCTGTAATGTCTTATCACAAAATGCAATATGTATTCAATAATATATTGACATAACAGATAATAGAGCAAATCCGCTCCGGGAGGGTTATAGTATTCACTGGAGAATACTAGCTGGGGCATGATCATTTTATTTTGTATACAGGAATAGTTCCATTTACATATCTATTTCATAAACTATATATAATAATTATAATCGTTTCAGGCTTACGTCACTGTTAACTACGTGTATACAATGTCTCTTCTGGTTTTCACAAATTATAAACTGTATAAACATGTATTTTCTGAACAATATATATGTACCATAATATCATACACTGAACAATAAAAAGAAATTTCTCCTGTGTTTAAACGGAGATATATAGTGTTATTTAAAAAAATCAAAACGTCAAATGAGCTACATATATTCGGGCGAACGATTATGTGTCCGATAAAACAAATTTTAACTCGATTACGGAAGAGCATCAGTGGCAGGTGTGTGTTTTATAAACTCGAAATTTCGACTTACTAACTTGAAATTGCGACTAAGTATATCTTAATCTCGACTTAGTAACTCGAAATTTAGACTAAGAAACGTTACTAGAATGGCCAAAAAGTTATGAGTTATCAAGAGTTTAGATAATATAAGATATAGTAGGGAATGCGATTGTACGATGGAGATGGAGAGCCGGGTGCCTGGACAAACTATTGAAGTAAACCTTAAAGTGCGGTCAACTTTGACAATGGCATGTACACGCCCGACCTCAAAAACACAAGGCTTCCTTTAATTTGTACGTTCGTGCGTTGTATTGTATCCCATCTGTTCGAACATATCTTTTCACTAATCCCTGTGAATAAAACGATCCTATAGTGTGGGACATCTGAGGAAGTACCGCGGTGTGGCCAAAATAGGGCGTGCTGAGGCCTTTGTCAAATTTGTTGGGCTGACTATGTTTCTTGTAAAATCGGATGCTTTAATATCATTGCCAGCATGTATCCACTTTTATCAACTTTATCAACACAATATGGATCAAATTCCGAGTAAATAAAAGTATATATAATTCATTGTATTGACAAATATCTTTTAAACACGAGCTGTCGGTAGGACAACAACGCTCGACTATTCTTAGTGCTTGAGCCTTGATAATGTAAAATTTTCTTAGTTGACAAAAGGGTAATTTTTTTCTTTTAATCCATGTTACAGTTATAGGCCTTGGAGAGAGTCCTATTATGCTCTCAAAGAAGAGTATAAAATTTTAACTTGTTTCAAAGCCAGATGTCAATAGAATATGAAAATGTCTGAGGTGGTATGTAAACTTAAATGCAAATTCAAAGTTTAAAAAGGGGCATTATTCTGCCAAATGATTCATCCTGTCACATCCTGTCTACAGGTTGGGGTCATGATGGTGAACAAGTGTGCAAAGTTTCAAAGCCATATGTCAATGGACTTTGAAAATATTTGAGGTGTTACAAAAGCTTTAACGAAAATTTTAAGTCGGAAAAGGGGTATAATTCTGTCAAAATGCTTGATACAGTTACCTCATCCTGTTTACAGGTTGAGGTAATGATGGTGAACAAGTGTGCAAAGTTTCAAAGCCAAAATTTCGAGTAAGTCGAAATTTCGAGTTAGTAACACACACACCTGGCACCAATGCTCTTCCGTACATTTTGCAGAGAAACCCGTTAAACGTGCATGCACGGACCAGTAGATTCGTGCATATTTTATGGAACCTTTCAGTGCAATATAATGGACTTTCAAGTCAATAAGAAAAAGACCTTGATTTTTGTTCAGTTTTCTTTATCTTTAAAATGCCTAGAACTTCCGCAACATTTAGGCGACCGTGGCATTGGCATGCTTAATGCTGGTATGACGATGAATGCCGTCGCTATAGAAACTCTTGCTATTCGACACCTTAGGCAACGTTTTTAAGCAACATGGCGTACAGAAAATCGACCACGTAGAGGACGTCCACCCGTCACGACGCAAGCCCAAGACCGCTATATTCGGAACACTCATATATTTGAAAGACCCTGAGCTAAGACAAGCCTTAATTTAGAAATGGAACAACATTCCACAAGCCGAAGCGCCAACGATGCCAGGCAGTCTTTCATGCTGAATATGGTCATACCTGATATACGTGTAGTCTCTGGTGTGGTCTAGTGGTTAGGATTCCTGGTTTTCACCTAGGCGGCCCGAGTTCGATTCCCGGCAACGGAAAACACTTTTGTTCTCAAGTTTTTTTTCGTCTTCATTTTAATCGATCTGTACTCTGGTTTAAAAAAAATAGTATCAAGTGAACAACGCACTATTGCCGGGCTACATGTTTATCGACAGTAGAAAAATAGAACGTAAACAGAATGGCATCTATTAATGCACAATGAAACCGCCAAAATCTGGCGCGGAAAAAATTGTTTATAGATGCTTAATTCGTAATTATCTCGTATCTTGTTCATTTAAGTACATAAGTATATATTTATTGTGAATATATGTAGCAGAGAGACAAAGTCGTGTTAGTTTTGTACTGAAAGTGTACGGAAGGTGAAAAAAGAAGGTCAAATGTGGAATGGGAATAGTTCAATTGGATAACCCATTACCTCCGGACCTCCCAACAATGTACAGAACTCAATGACTATATATACTGTATTGTAAAGTTTGTAGCTTTTAACCAACTTTTAATTTACATAAATGTTCTTGTAATTTTATCCTGCAAAAAAAGTCAATGCATCTATAGCATTTCATAAATGCATACGTTCACATGGATAATCGACTGCAAAGTAATTGGTCAATTTTACAATTGTGCCGAGCTCAATCTCATACTTTTAATGCAGTTCTATAAATATAGAATATAAATATAGACATACAACATACAGATCTAGTACACTACGGGAAAGCATGCATGCATGTATTCGTCACTGGCCGTTTTGACAGAAATAACGGCTTTTTTTTTAAGAATCAGCTTCTTTCTTAAGATTTATATTTTTACCGTAAAATAAGTCCTACGGGTCCTACGTGTGTATAATATATAAAAAAATATTAGAAAATGTGGACAAACATCGATGAGAGCTCTGGTACTAAATGAACAAAATACTGTGACAATTATCTATAAACATAGATCAATCTTTCAGCCAGCCCATATTCTTTTTCATGTCAACGGAATCTATTGAGAAAAACAACCGGACACTTTTAGCAACGACTTTTTGTTTGATTTCCATGCTGTTTATGTACAAAGAAATAAACAAATGACATGTATCTATAATATTATCAGCTGCGTACATATACATCGTTTTCCACATCAAATAGCTCATCCCGCTCCGTTTATCCTCATTATACACAATTTCCCGATAGGAATGACGTGTTGTCTCCGGTGTAGTCTAGTGGTTAGGATTCCTGGTTTTCACCCAGGCGGCCCAGGTTCGATTCCCGGCACCGGAACACACTTTTGTTCTCAAGTTTGTTTTCGTCTTCATTTTAATCGATCTGTATAGTATAGTTAAAAATAAGTTTCAAGTGAACAACGCACTATTGCGACCGGCTCCACATTTTCGTAAAACTGACGAACATTTCCTTTTATAACTTCGAAAAATGTAACGCCCAATGTGGGGCCCGAACCCACGACCCCGAGATTAAGAGTCTCGTGCTCTACCGACTGCGCTTGAAGATCATCTTTGTCCCAGGCAAAGATACAGCTGCTTAGCCTCCGCATGAACAATCCGCTTGCCGTACCACAGCAGTCACGGTCAACATAGATGACCTCTGGTGGTGGATGTCCTGCATCACTAAACCTCTTCATCAGACCCTGCAATGAATACCCATTTTATGTTGTTGTATCTTTTTTCTTTTTTTTAAATATATTTGACAGTAATTGGCATATTATTTGGCATGACTTGCAAATCGTTATAGTCTTCGGACTAAATACTTACAAATCTCTAAAAGATATGTCTTTTTGAAACATCTAGGACCGAGAGCTAGAGACCTTTTATGGTATGAGGATTTTATGTTATATGCTTCAAAAATAATCAGAGCATAACTGTAATATCATACCTTTGCCATCCTCATGAGCCCAAATCGACCTTCACCAGCAGTCAAAACTGACATCAGTACTTGGCCGTACTCATTACCCACATTGGTCGCCCATTCTGCTGTGCCCGTTGTTGGTCCTGATAATTTTTTAGTGATCTTTTTTGTTGAATCAACTTTGAGAATACGACCAAACACTGATGTTATGTTCGCCTTCACCTCTTGAAGTCTCTGCAGGACATCCTGAATGTAGACCTGCATCAGCCATCTGTATTCAGGTACACTTGCCATGACTGGTGGCTCGATAAAATGTGGTGCCTCAACCAGCCCTGATGATGCAGCTCCTGCTACAGTCTTGCATGCTGACAGGTACTGTATGGTCTTCTGGTACCACTCTGTGCTATGTTGTTCTTGAAGCTTTTTGTGGATCTGGGATGCACTATTTCCCAAACCACATTGCCTCTTTTTCCATTCGTTCTGCTGCAGCCAACAGTTCTTGGTCATATGTGCTGGACAGAACCTCTGTAGTTGCTGAAATAGATAATAGTCATATTAAATTATACTATTAGTGTGTTTTTCATCTGAGTTATTTTCTATTAATGTTCTTATTATAATTTTTCTATGATGAAAGTACAACAAAACAACACAAAATTTAAAAAGTTTTCTTTCCAGCACATTTCTAAATATAAAAGCAACATGTGGCTGTGAGATCCTTGTTAACCCCTAAGCCCCTTATACTAGGATTGTCATTGAATATGGCAATATTGAAATGTCATCGATATTTACCATTCAATGCAATATCTATACACAATATATGTACACTCACACAATTATTGAATTTTTTTCAAGACATTGCATTTTTTATAGAGATATTGGTATAAATATGTGAGGCAGATATAAACTGACTCATTTATAAAAAGGTAAGGTATTGGATGCAATTAATAGCACTTTAGTAAAATTAAGAATGTAGTAAAAAAATACCTTGTACTTTGACAGTTGGCTTTTTCCTGTTTTCTTTTTCTGTACTGCCTCAACTCCCTCTGGGAACAGTTTTAAATAGTTCCTGAGTGCCATCTTGTTTAAATAATTTGCTGAAGATGAAGTGGGCTCTTTTTTCTGAATCAGCAGCAAGGTACGCAGCATAGCCCAATGCATTTGAGGCAAGCCACTGGAAGGTTTCACCCCTATATATAGTGTTAAAGTAACAGTTTAATAATTCAATCATATAACATATATTTATACACATTGCATTATAATAATAATAATAATCAGAGCACTAAAATATATATTTTATCTATGATAAAAAAGATTAAAAAAAAGCTATTTCTATCTGCTATTGATAACCTTTATTAAGTTAAGACCCCATCCCCCCCCCCCCCACCCCCCAAAAAAGGAAATAGTTTCAGTTATTCTTGCCTGAATATCCCAAACTGAATTCGGAACTGCCCCAGCAAATGTTTTTTATTCGAAACATCACCACCAACACGCCGTACAGAAACCTCGGCCTCGGCCCGCACTTTGATAGCAGACATTGGTGGCACTAGCCTGGGATGGCACATAAACACGCTGTCGCTGTTCAAGCCTAACTCTCTTGGCATTGTCTGTATCTGCCAAACTGGGGCCTGCCTGTGTCTGCTTAAATACCGGTTCCAACATCCTGAAGTAAAACCAGTCTCACTTGAAATATTATCAAATGTTTGTATTCATTAGAAAAAAAAAGAATGCCAAAAGTACTAGGGGGGAGTATATTTGGGTTAAGTTATATTGTATAGATGATATCTAATTAGTGTAGATTTAATACCAAATTTATTGAACAAGTTGAATAAAAGCAAAGTAAGCAAGCCTCTGGCAAATTAAATTGTTAAAAATCAATAAGTTCAATAAATTTAGTATTGATTCTATACAAATATTACATTCTATTTATCACATATCAAATATAACAATTGTTTACAGTTTATTTAAATATATTAAAATGTGACCTTTTCGAAAACCTAGCTAAACACCGTTTTCCGGTACGTTAGGGATTTAGCTCTGGGGAATTATACCAAATAAAGTACATAACACAGTTACATGACATTTCTATCATTATTTTACCGTTTAAGGTGAAAGAAATTGATAATGATTTACTTAAACGAATTACCATCATAACATATTATTATAAATTATCACGATTAAAATTAGGTTTGAAAAGTTTTGAGTACGAATCATTACATTATTTTGCTTATTTAGTGAAAATATATCTTTAATTTTAATCATTTGGTCTACTGTTATAAAAGGAATCATTGACAAACTAATGAAAGTTTTCTTCAAGAGCTTCATTCATAATCATTGCTATTTACTTATCAAAATAACAATTTGACAACATAATTATTATCTTTATAAACAATCAATTGTAATATATTGTACTTACCAGAGAAATGGGTATAAAACGACTAAATATTTACTTAAAAGTTTTAAATTTTAAGGCTCTATACAAGTGACAGAAATGAAGCCTTAAATAACAAAGTTCTGTAAAGAAATATGTGTTGCATAACTATAAGTTAAACATAATACATAATCTTAACCGAGTTTTATGTCACAGTCATATGGTGACTTACAGCTTAACTGGTTGAAGACATCAGGTGCCCCTATGTGCATTATTTCTGGGAACAGGCACCATAGGCATAATAGTACAGCGATTTTTTTCTCTGAATTGTGAATGGGCCCGGTACCATAAAAATTGTAAAAAAAAGCGACATTTCTTAACAAATTGTGAACTCATGGAAGAAATCATGGTTGGCTAAACACATTTTAAGATAAACAAAGCACAACAGGCAAAATTTACCAGCATTATTATGTCTAAACCGCCCTATTGAAGATTGTGTCTACCATGTTTAGACCCATACTAGGTAGAAAAGAGGCGAGTGAATTGGTGTTTGTATGTGAGGAACATTGTAGGGGTGTGTGACGAACATTGTAGAACTATACATTGAACATTGTATAAGTATGCATTGGACATTGTAAAAACAGTAAATTATGCATGTGTTGCTTGTTTGTTAATATTGAAAGTTTTTATATAAAATAAATAATAAAAAATATCATCGTTAAACTTTTGTTGTTGTTTTTGTTGTAAATTTTTTTTTATTTCTTGAAAAGTGTTAACATTTTAAAGCAAAATAAATAATAAAAAAATGGGGCCGGGTTGACCAGAAATAACATTGATTTGGGGCCGGGTTGACCAATTTGGGGTCGGGCTAACTTGGGGCCGGGTTGACTTGGGGCCGGGTTGACTTGTACCGCTTAATTATACATAATAACATTATTAATGGCTTAAATAATCAAAATTGTGAAATTTCATCAGAATTGTGAACGGGTCCGTCGGACCCAGTCTGAAAATTGTGAAGGTCCTTTTGTGATTGTGAAAGGGTCCCTTATTGGGTACCACTTATATAGGGAAAAAATCGCTGTACTAGTAGAACCATAGACATTCCATGATAAGCTTGCTACATGTATATTGCTTCCTCCTATTAAGGAATCCAAACTTCTTGGTGGAAGTTGAACCTACAGCAGTTAGGGAAAATATTGGTAACAAAGTGAAGTTCATCCAAGCAATCTCCAAGAAAGAACCCATACATGTATGTCTATTTTCCAATTATTTTCATACAATATATTAAAGAATATACTAGAAAATTGAAATATGAAATTAATCTACGGTACATATTCTATTTTTATGGGGGTATGGGTGGTGGTCTGAAAGATACCATGGCCTTAAACTATAAATGTATTTGCTAGTATAAAACAGATCAAATTCGTTTGTCTCACTTCATCCGAATAAGTTTATCCGAAATGTATCATGGTCAGTTTTTCTTACAATCTCCGTAATATCGTAAATAATATAAACTTGGACACTATTATAGAGTGGAATCTTACCTATTATTTCCAAAAAAAGGTTAAACACCAGCTATAAAATTAGATACGTAGAGTAAACGAAAGTAAAAATTAAAAGTCTGCTGATACTATAGTACATATCCGCCATTTTCTGATTCTCGGTAATCTCTTGTTCACTGATTGGTTAATTTTCGGTAATTTTCGGTCATATTCGGTAGGGCTTAACCAATGAGATGATGGGATTCTACCGAAAATCTACCGAAATTGTGTGAGTTTGATGGGTTAAATTAAGCGCTAGCCGGGCTACATGTTTATCGACAGTAGAAAAATAGAACGTAAACAGAATGGCATCTATTAATGCACAATGAAACCGCCAAAAAATCTGGCGCGGAAAAAAATTGTTAATAGATGCTTAATTCGTAATTATCTCGTATCTTGTTCATTTAAGTACATGTATATATTTATTGCGAGAAATGTAGCAGAGAGACAAAGCCGTGTTAGTTTTGTACTGAGATTGTACGGAAAGGTGAAAAAAGAAGGTCAAATGTGGAATGGGAATAGTTCAATTGGATAACCCATTACCTCCGGACCTCCCAACACTGTACAGAACACAATGACTATATATACTGTATCGTAAAGTTAGTAGCTTTTAACCAACTTTTTAATTTACATAAATGTTCTTGTAAATTTATCTTGCAAAAAAAGTCCATGCGTCTATGATAAACCATTTTCTCTTGTGTTTACAGATGAGAAACTGACCTCTGCTTATTTTTCCCGTCACATCGGAATCGTACACTTTCACATGGATTTTATTTATATGTTAAATCATTTCAAAAAATTATTAATGAGCAGCTTCAATCTATTATTATTATTATTCTTTCGATTTACATAGAACGGCACAAGCGTGGAATGGCATTTCATGAATGCATACGTTCACATGGATAATCAACTGCAAAGTAAATGGTCACTTTTACAATTGTGCCGAGCTCAATTTCATACTTTTCATGCAGTTCTATAAATATAGAATATAAATATAGACATACAACATACAGATCTATTTGACTACGGGAATGCATGCATGCATGTATTCGTCACTGGCCGTTTTGACAGAATTAAGAATCAGCTTCTTTCTTAAGATTTATATATTTACCGTAAAATAACATTATTAAGTAAATACAAACAGAGGGTCCTACATGTGTATAATATATCAATTTTTTTTTAGAAAATGTGGGCATACAACCATAGATCGATGAGAGATCTGGTACTAAATGAACAAAATAATGTGACAATTATCTATAAACATAGATCAATCTTTCATCCAGCCCATATTCTTTTTCATGTCAACGGAATCTATTGAGAAAAACAACCGGACACTTTTAGCAACGACTTTTTGTTTGATTTCCATGCTGTTTATGTACAAAGAAATAAACAAATGACATGTATCTATAATATTATCAGCTGCGTACATATACATCGTTTTCCACATCAAATAGCTCATCCCGCTCCGTTTATCCTCATTATACACAATTTCCCGATAGGATTGACGTGTAGTCTCCGGTGTGGTCTAGTGGTTAGGATTCCTGGTTTTCACCCAGGCGGCCCGGGTTCGATTCCCGGCACCGGAACACACTTTTGTTCTCAAGTTTGTTTTCGTCTTCATTTTAATCGATCTTTAACTCTGGTTTCAAAAAATATAGTATCAAGTGAATAACGCACTATTGCGACCGGCTCCACATTTTCGTAAAACTGCCGAACATTTCCTTTTATAACGTAGAAAAATGTAACGCCCAACGTGGGGCTCGAACCCACGACCCCGAGATTAAGAGTCTCGTGCTCTACCGACTGAGCTAGCCGGGCTACATGTTTATCGACAGTAGAAAAATAGAACGTAAACAGAATGGCATCTATTAATGCACAATGAAACCGCCAAAAAATCTGGCGCGGAAAAAAATTGTTAATAGATGCTTAATTCGTAATTATCTCGTATCTTGTTCATTTAAGTACATGTATATATTTATTGCGAGAAATGTAGCAGAGAGACAAAGCCGTGTTAGTTTTGTACTGAGATTGTACGGAAAGGTGAAAAAAGAAGGTCAAATGTGGAATGGGAATAGTTCAATTGGATAACCCATTGCCTCCGGACCTCCCAACAATGTACAGAACACAATGACTATATATACTGTATTGTAAAGTTAGTAGCTTTTAACCAACTTTTTAATTTACATAAATGTTCTTGTAAATTTATCTTGCAAAAAAAGTCCATGCGTCTATGATAAACCATTTTCTCTTGTGTTTACAGATGAGAAACTGGTCTCTGCGTATTTTTTCCGTCACATCAGAATCGTACACTTTCACATGGATTTTATTTATATGTTAAATCATTTCAAAAAATTATTAATGAGCAGCTTCAATCTATTATTATAAATGCTGGTTTCCCACCGCTTTGAAAACATTCTTTCGATTTACATAGACTTAGAATCTAAAACTGAACAAGCGTGGAATGGCATTTCATGAATGCATACGTTCACATGGATAATCAACTGCAAAGTAAATGGTCACTTTTACAATTGTGCCGAGCTCAATCTCATACTTTTAATGCAGTTCTATAAATATAGAATATAAATATAGACATACAACATACAGATCTATTTGACTACGGGAATGCATGCATGCATGTATGTATTCGTCACTGGCCGTTTTGACAGAAATAACGGCTTATATTAAGAATCAGCTTCTTTCTTAAGATTTATATATTTACCGTAAAATAACGTTATTAAGTAAATACAAACAGAGGGTCCTACATGTGTATAATATATCATTTTTTTTTAGAAAATGTGGACATACAACCATAGCTCGATGAGAGATCTGGTACTAAATGAACAAAATACTGTGACAATTATCTATAAACATAGATCAATCTTTCAGCCAGCCCATATTCTTTTTTCATGTGAAGAAAAACAACCGGACACTTTTAGCAACGACTTTTTGCTTGATTTCCATGCTGTTTATGTACAAAGAAATAAACAAATGACATGTATCTATAATATTATCAGCTGCGTACATATACATCGTTTTCCACATGAAATAGCTCATCCCGCTCCGTTTATCCTCATTATACACAATTTCCCGATAGGAATGACGTGTAGTCTCCGGTGTGGTCTAGTGGTTAGGATTCCTGGTTTTCACCCAGGCGGCCCGGGTTCGATTCCCGGCACCGGAACACACTTTTGTTCTCAAGTTTGTTTTCGTCTTCATTTTAATCGATCTCTGGTTTTAAAAAATATAGTATCAAGTGAATAACGCACTATTGCGACCGGCTCCACATTTTCGTAAAACTGCCGAACATTTCCTTTTATAACGTAGAAAAATGTAACGCCCAACGTGGGGCTCGAACCCACGACCCCGAGATTAAGAGTCTCGTGCCGGGCTACATGTTTATCGACAGTAGAAAAATAGAACGTAAACAGAATGGCATCTATTAATGCACAATGAAACCGCCAAAAATTCTGGCGCGGAAAAAAATTGTTAATAGATGCTTAATTCGTAGTTATCACGTATCTTGTTCATTTAAGTACATGTATACATTTATTGCGAGAAATGTAGCAGAGAGACAAAGCCGTGTTAGTTTTGTACTGAGATTGTACGGAAAGGTGAAAAAAAGAAGGTCAAATGTGGAATGGGAATAGTTCAATTGGATAACCCATTACCTCCGGACCTCCCAACAATGTACAGAACACAATGACTATATATACGGTATTGTAAAGTTAGTAGGTTTTAACCAACTTTTTAATTTACATAAATGTTCTTGTAAATTTATCTTGCAAAAAAAAGTCCATGCGTCTATGATAAACCATTTTCTCTTGTGTTTACAGATGAGAAACTGATCTCTGCTTATTTTTCCCGTCACATCAGAATCGTACACTTTCACATGGATTTTATTTATATGTTAAATCATTTCAAAAAATTATTAATGAGCAGCTTCAATCTATTATTATAAATGCTGGTTTCCCACCGCTTTGAAAACATTCTTTCGATTTACATAGACTTAGAATCTAAAACTGAACAAGCGTGGAATGGCATTTCATGAATGCATACGTTCACATGGATAATCAACTGCAAAGTAAATGGTCACTTTTACAATTGTGCCGAGCTCAATCTCATACTTTTAATGCAGTTCTATAAATATAGAATATATTAAATATAGACATACAACATACAGATCTAGTAGACTACGGGAATGCATGCATGCATGCATGTATTCGTCACTGCATGCCGTTTTGACAGAAATAACGGCTTATATTAAGAATCAGCTTCTTTCTTAAGATTTATATATTTACCGTAAAATAACGTTATTAAGTAAATACAAACAGAGGGTCCTACATGTGTATAATATATCAAAAAATGTTTTAGAAAATGTGGACATACAACCATAGATCGATGAGAGATCTGGTACTAAATGAACAAAATACTGTGACAATTATCTATAAACATATTTCAATCTTTCAGCCAGCCCATATTCTTTTTTCATGTCAACGGAAT
Source organism: Ruditapes philippinarum (assembly GCF_026571515.1). Taxonomy (NCBI): domain Eukaryota; kingdom Metazoa; phylum Mollusca; class Bivalvia; order Venerida; family Veneridae; genus Ruditapes; species Ruditapes philippinarum. The sequence goes on from NW_026851615.1 coordinate 325,598, forward strand.
CTATTGAGAAAAACAACCGGACACTTTTAGCAACGACTTTTTGTTTGATTTCCATGCTGTTTATGTACAAAGAAATAAACAAATGACATACATTTATTTAATTTTACCCATGAAATATGGTGCTATATCAGTCAAATATATTTCATATTTTTTAAAAATAAATATGAAATATAAATATGAAAGTGGGCGGAGTCAAAACTCATATTTATTTTAAGGGACTTCTTTTGCCGTTTTGTTTGAAAAATCTGATAAATACAAAACAACTTTTTCTTGAATATTGTTTTGAAAACTATCTAGCATGATAGAAAATGGTCTAACTAAGAAAATCAATCCGAACACCAATATCTTTAATTCAGTAATTAACGCTGTACAGACGTTTAAAGAGTTGTTTACATGACGTCACAATGTAGCGCCAAACAGCGCGTGCTTACGTATAAATTACTGCGCGCTGTACAATTGCAGTTTGTAGCAAGCAAGAGGATTCGTTACCATTTTCTTTGATAATGAAATTAAATAAAAAGGTTATTTTTTCGTTTTTCGTGAAATATGGTATATATTGTGAGCTAAGTCAAAACTGTTGAAAATAATAACTTTTATTGATAACAAAGTTCCAACATTCTTTTATTCAACTCTGAAGAGCACCAGATATTCATAACAAATAATAGACAGTTGTATAAAATAAGAAAATTACCAATTTATTAAGTTGTCACTAGTTTTCACGACTGTCAGGATTTGGAGCCAAAATGAAAAGTGAAGACAGCCTGGCATGGCTACTTATATAGACTCTGAACCTGCCAGGACTGTCAAAACTGACCAATCATAATGTGCCATTTGTCCTGGCAGACTGGCAGGAAAGACAGGAATTTCTTAAATGGCGGGGAGGGTTACCTTTTTTCCAATCCGGGGGGGGGGGTAAAAAGGGGATTTCCCGGGAAATTGAGTTTTTTAAAGGGTTTTAAGGAAAGTTTTTTTTGTTTTTTCAAAAAATATTTTGAAAATTTGACATAAAGAATTTTAAGACAGTTCAAAATTTATTCCCTGGAATTTCTTAAATGGCGGTAAAATTTAGAAGGAATAGATTCTAATTTTGCTTTATAACTTTTTCCTTCTGCTCTAAACATAACTTCTTTCTTTTCTTTATTTAGGTGGAAGACATTACTGCTAGGAATAGTCATTTCAGGATGGGTTGGTGAATATGTTTCAGGGTCTTTATTATGAGGGAAAAACCCTGGTAGTTTAGTTGCATAGAACCTGTCATCTGGAGATTTTGGACTTAACGGCAATGAAGCATAGTGTGATGTTGGTGACTTCAGTGGACTCACAGGAATAGCAAAAGAAGATGTCACATTAGCAAACTTGTTTTTACAAAGAAATTTTGTTCCCGACCACCCCAAAGTTGGTGATCGTCACGAAAGGTGTGCCAATACCCTGAAGCATCCTTTTCCCCAAATTGTGGTAATGACCCTGCCTGGGTTTTTCAAAAGCAGGTAAAAAAAAGGCAAACCTGTTTCCCATAGCTTTTTAGAAACCATCTGAGTCATAGGGGCGGTTTGACTGTCTGACATAGTGGTATGGTTTTTAAAGAGGGGGTAAAAAATTTTTTTTGGGGTGTAAAAGTTTATTTCCCATCCCCCGTAAAAAGGACTTGTATGTTTTAAAACCTGAAATTTTTTCTTTAAGTATTGATCTGCCTAAATCTTTTTTTTTTGGGATAGCAGTATGGAAAAATTATTCCCCAGATGTTTTTGTTCAGTTGGGGCATGGTTTTTTTAGACTTTTTTTTGGAATCATTAAAATTTTCCCCAACAAGCCCAGCATTTGATAAGCCATAGCCCTGTAAATAAAGTATTTTAAAACTTTAATTAAAAATGTAAACATAAAAACATTCCACATTTTTCAATTTTTTTAAAAAGTGTAACCCTTAAAATGGTTTTTGATTTTTAAATGAAGCCCTTTTTTTGGGTTTTTCTTAAAAAGAAATTTTCAGATTAACTTTTGATTAAAAATAACATTACCCGGTTCCGGAAACGCTCCAAAAAACCCACACGGAGATAAAATACTAAAAACCAACAAAACAAAATAAAAGTCAACCTTTTCCCGTAAATGGTAATAAATTTTAAATATTCAAAAACTTGGTTAACGCGAAGCAATGTTAAATTGCTAAAAAGGTTCGCAAATCCCAAAAATCCTCATATTAAAAACCTGGGTTGATCATCCATTTCCAACAAAGGGGGAATTTTACCCAACAGGGCCTGTGATTCCCTTAAAAAACCTTCACATTAAAAATTTTTTAAATTAAATTTGTCATTTAAAGCAAAAAAACCCCCCTGAACCAATGTTTTATTTTCATTTGAACGGGTTAAATTAATTTACTAAGGGTTTCTTTTAAAATGGGGGCCCCTTTTTCTATCAATTTTACAGAACCTTTGGGTTTTATATTACGGCATAATAAAAATGTTTTTTTGGGGTTTTTCTGGTGCTTTTTCCTTTAACTTTAAACTTTTTAATTTAACAATAAATGAATTTCCCCAAAAACAGATAATAACTTTTAACGTTTTATTTTGCCCTGCCCAATTACGGGGTATAACTTCATTTTTTGTTTAAACCCCCTTTATCCATGGGTTAAAGTATTTCCTGGGAAAAGGGTTGAATTTAAATCAAAATGGTAGTCTTTTGGTTATTCCTTGCTAAATTTTTTAATGACATAGGTTAAATGTGTAATTTTTTTAAAATTCTAAGCTGGCCCTACCCATTTAGGGTGATTTTTTGAACACCCCCTCCCTTTTTTATGGGAAAAACAACAAAAAAATTCTTTTTTGTGAAATTTTCTATTTTCTGACTTTTTGTCGTAAATTTGTTTTCTATAAATAGTTTTTTTCAGGGTTTTTCGAGAATGTTTTGACAGAAATTTAGACTACCCTGTGGGTTTTTTTTGAACATGATCATTAAGAAAGGGGTTTTTGGCTTTTGGGAAGGAATTTTCCTTTATTACGCTGTATGGTAATGTTTTTCCCCTACCAAATGTATCTATTTGGAGACTTTCCTGTTGGAATTAAAGAAAGATGGCCACCAAAACCTGATAGATTTTTTGGGTCCCAGTTTTTTTTGGGCCCCGTGAGCTTACTTGGTGGGGCCATTTTCTGAAAGGAAACGTTTTCATTGGGTTTTCATTTTACCCCTTTGGGAAATTTGGGGTAGACATTTGGGGTTTTAATTTTTAGGGAATTTGTAGTAACTCACAATTTTTTTAAAAAATTTTGGGGTAAAAATTTAAAAACCACCATCTGTTGGGAAATGACAAGGGGGTTTCCCCAAACCCGGGCCTAAAAATTGTTAAAAAATCTCTGTTTATTGTTTTGTTCTTGATCTGGTTTTTGGGTATAGCTTACACCATTTTGAAAAAGAAAGTGGGTTTTATTACAAGAATATACTTTTTTTACCTTTTCTTTTAATGGTAAAGCCCCAAAATTTTTAAGAGAAAACCTTTTTTCCTTTTGGTTCCCAAAAAAGTTCGGGCCCTAAGGTGCTCTTTTTGGGTACTGGTTTTTTTTGGGGGTGAAAGTACATAGGTAACATTTTTTAAATTTAATTTTTTTATTTTTTCAGTTATTAAAAGGCCATTTAAAAAAGATTGACAAAATGGGACTCCCCATTTTTACTTCCTAAGTGTGCGGCAAAAGGGAATATAAATGATACATTTTCCAGTATGTCTTTTTGAAAACCCTTAGGTAAAAAAGGGTGAAAAACTTTTTTATCATTGTAAAACCCATTTTCTAAAAAGCTTTTCCATTCTTTTAAAAAAAATTGTCTCTCTTTGCCCAAAATTTTTTTTTAAGTAAGTTTAAAAACAGATTTTTCCCACTGTAAATGGGCTGTTATTTCAAGGGAAACAAAATGATATTTATTTCTGGGTTTTTTAATTTTGTTTATTCGGGAATATAAAAAGGGTTTGCCCAAACACCCTAACAAAATTGGGGTTTTTTTTTTTTTGGTATTAAATTTTTCACGATGAAAACTCTAACAATCTCGGAAATTTGATTGAAAATTTGTTTTGTTTCAGGTCCCTACATTTTTTTTTGAGATGTTATCTGTCTTGGAAAAGAAATCTGGGGAATGAAGACTAGTAGGTGAGGTAAGATTTAATCGTCAAAATTTTTAAAAATTTAAGTTCCCAAAACTCGTAAATCATTTTTTTAAAACCTTTAAATTTTTTTGCTTCCCAAAAGTTTTTGGGCACAAGGGGTTGGTTTAAACAAAATCGGGCATTTCTATGCTTGGGTTTTCCCGGTTCCGATTTTGGTTTGGGGAAATTTGTCAAAATGTTTTCTACTTTTTTGAAAACCATCTAGCTACCTGCCTTTTTGGATTTTTGAGCTTTTTTTTAACCCAACTGCCCTGCAAAATTGTCAGTCCTAAGAAAGACTTTGTGCCCAAAAAGGAATAATGATAAAAAGGGCTTTAAAAACCCTACAAAAAAAAAGAAGTTTTTTTTTCGCATGGTAAATAATTAAATTTCATGTTTGTTCAAGGTTTTTAAAGGGTAAAAAGGAAATACTCTTTTTTTGTCCATCTTGCCTGTAAAAAATGCCCCTTTGAAGCGAAACCCTGAACTATCTGTATTAAAATCATTTTTTTTCCCCCCTAACTTAGGGTAAGAAAAATTTGGGGATTTAGTTTCTAAAAAATTTCCTTAAAATTTTTAAAAAAGCTTTTTTGGTTTCATCGGTCATTTAAAGCACACTTTTTTATTTGAAAATGATACAATTTTTTTAAATTTTGGTCCTAGTCTTTAAAAAATTTTGAATAATAAGATTTTAAACCCAAAAAACCCCTTTAAGTCTTTTTACTAGTTGGACGAGGCCCGTTTTTTATTTAAAGAGACTTTTTCTGGGGCTGTTTTTAAAGCCTTTTTGCTTACTAAGCCTAAAGAAATTGCATGATTTTTGAAAAAAAACACTTTGGGGAAAGGGTTTAAACTTGAGTTTGGGCCGGCCCAAACAAGTGGAAAAATTTTTTTTAACCCAGTTAAATTTCTCTTCAAAAATTTTACTTGGGGGTATTATATGTCCCGAGAGACAACATTCTTTTTTATTGTAACAACGGAAAATTTCCTTTTTTACGAAAATTTTAGATGGGGGTGCTGCCCAAAATTGGTAACCCCCGTTATTGAACAAAATACGCTTTTGAAAATGGGTTTTTCTTTTATCTTTTAGGTGCAATACTATTTTAAAGAAAAACCCTGTTTTAGATCCCCTTGTGGAGAAACCCTGAAAATTTTTTTGCTAACCATCCAAGCATGCCCAAAAATTGGTAAAAGGATATGCACACGTTTAAAAGAGATTAACTGAAAGAAATCCCCAAAAGGGGGTCTCCCAATCACCTGACTTTTCCGGCGAGAACTATAAATTTCTTCTCCAAAAATGTATAGATGGGTCAATGATGTTGTGATCTTAAAAGGGTTTTTTGGGCCTCTGCTCTTTCAGCTTTCTTGTTTTGATAATGGAATTTTTTTCATAGGATGTTTAAAACCCGGGTTTGGGGCCTTTGGGGGTGGGCTATATGATGTTGAAAGGATTTTTGTTTTTCCAAGGGTAAGGTTAATGCTTTGGGAAAAACCTTTAAAAACCCCAATATAAATTTTTTGAAATTTTGGGGGCCCTTTTTTTTTTTACCCCAAGATTGGGGAGAATTTTTCCAAAAAAAATGATGCAAAAAGTTTTGGGGGAAACATATTGAATTTTTTGAAGGGTATTTGGGCCCGAATTTTGTGAAACATTTGCTAACCTTGTTATATCAATGGAAGAACAGAAACCAAAAACAGGGGCTGGTATTCAAAATAACAGGAGTGCACATAGTTAATTAAATTTTAATGGAAACAAAGTTATCTTTAAAAAAAAAACAACCCTTTGGAAAAACAGTAAAATTCTTTTTATGTGTTTTTGCTAAAAATTTTAACTAGAATGGTTTTTTTAAAATTTTTTTCTTTAATTGAAATAGCTTTTGGGACCCCTACCTTGTGTTTGGTTTGGGAAAAGTAATGTTTCTTTAGCTAAGGGTTCTACATGTTCTGTTGGGGGGCCCTTTTTCCCTGAAAGGGAAAGAAAAACCAAATTTTAAACTAATTGACTTTTTCATAGTCAATGGATTTTAATTAAGAAAAAAAAGTCTTGCCCCAGAAAAACATTCAGTGTCAATGTCAAAAAAAGCATAGGAAATTGTATGCTAGACAAATTTTTAAATTGGTTTTTAAAAAATTTTTTTTAAACCCTGAATGTTTTTAAATTTCCCTTCCCTTTTAAAATAGTAAATGTATGGTTACAGAATCAAGTATTTGTTTTTTTATCCCCCAAATTCAAAAATTTTAAAAATGAAAAGTATTTAAAAAAGTTTGAAACCCTTGGGCATTTAAAACATCAATTTGTTAAATTTTTAACTGGGCAAATAAACAAAAACCCATTTTTTCAAAAATTTTTCTGTTTTTTTTTTGGTTTAATCAAAAAAGTTTCTTGGCCTGCAGATCTTGCTCAGGCCTTTTAAAAATTTCCCTCAACTCCTTTGCCTTTTCTGATGGGGTGGATCAAGTTTTTTCCCCAAATTTTTGTCATTGATGCCCGGGCCTAGTAACTGGGGGAATCCTTTCTAAATGGTTAGGAGAGTTGGGGATGTAAAAAAATCTCCCTTTCCGGACCCGGTTTTAGGGTTGGTTTAGAATTCTGTCTGAACCCGCCATGAAATTTGGTTTTTTTGCTTCAAGTTTTCTCTATGCGCTTAAAATTTGCTTTTAATGGGCCTTTTTTGGGTATCCCCATAAACAGCCATTTTTTACACATTTCCCCCGTGGGCATACGAATGCGTTTTTTTTATTTGTATCAGAACCAAAGATACCCCTCGTAAGTTCGATTTTTTCAAATTGGGTCACAACTGATTTGGGAAATTTTCCCCCAATAAAATTTTGTCTTAAGGTTTGAACCCAAGCCCCTAAAAAATTGTGTTTAAGTGTCATTAGCTCCTGGGCAAATAGGGGAAGATGAGGATTGTTTTCCCCTTTTCCTCTGCTGGATATAAACCCCAAATGAGATTTCACTTCACCTGGGAGTCAAAACCCCTGCTTTCTAAAAGTGAAAAACCTTTTGAAATCTGATTTCCCCCGCCAAATTTTTTGTTGAGCCTTTATACAAATGATATAGCGTTTTCCCCTTTTTCAGCAGTTAGGTAGTATAAAAATTTAAGTTCCTTCCCCCTAAGTGGGAACCCGCCAAAACCAGAGCCTTAGTGCGTTGATTCCACTTCCCTAACTTTGCACATACTTCAAACTGGGTCTTCGAATACCTCCAAATCCACTTTCGCCTTGTTAAAGATCTGGCGTCATGGTTATTTGAATTGTTTTTCATTTCTATCGATGTACAGGAGAGTATGGATAAATTCTCTGTTTACAGGCATTTCAAGATTACCTTTCCCCTTTGAAGTTGGTAGGGGCTTTTAACAGTTCTGTCACCTCCTGCTTCTGATTCACTGTCACAATTTGGTCTATTATTCTTTACATGTCTATTATCTTCATGAATGTAAGAGGACCTATTATTGTTCTCTTCTGTATTTGCAAAAAACAATTTCACTTTCAGAGTCTGACATTTTTTTTTTAATTTTTTTTTTTTTTTTTAAAGTTCAGTAATTGTTTTTTCTTGAAATTCTTAGTGTTGATTTTACTTTTGTGTAGTTTTAAGTCCCCTTTTTTTGGTATTTTAAAGGTAAATCTTCAAGTTCAAGGTCATTTTCCAAAGGGTAGTTCTTTTTTTCAAATGATTTGGGCAAAAATTGTGAGCTTAAAATTTAAAAATGTTGAAAAAAATAAATTTTTTTTGATTAAAAATTAACATTTTTTTAAAATTTAACTCTGAAGAGACAGATTAAATTATAAAAATAAAAGACAGTTGTAAAAAAAATAAAAATTACCCAATTTATTAAATTGTCATAGTTTTCACGACTGTCCAGGATTTGGAGCCAAAAAGAAAAAAATGGAAAAACCCCGGATGGTAATTATTAGAAAATTTTTGAACCCGCCAGGCCCGTCAAAAATGACCAAAAAAATAATTTTCATTTGTCCCGGCAGGGCTGGGAGGAAAGCGGAAAATTTTTTAAATGGGGCCATCTTGAAGGAAAAATTTGAAAAATGTAAAATTTTCTGGTAAACCAAAAAAAACAAAAAATGCAAGACAATTGAAATTTCTGCTTAAATCAAATGTCTAAAAAATTGGGAAAAAATAAATTTAAAATTCAAATTAGGAAAAAAAGAAATGGGTTTATATAAAAAAATTCTAGTGCCAGGAATTTGAAATTTTTTTCCCTTTCCCGACCCAAAATTGAGGGGCATACTGGTATTTAAGATTATTTGGAAAAACAGCCCCAAAAACCGCTAAAAATTTGGAAATTAACTTTAAATCTTAAAGGGGAAAAAAGATTTCATTCTTTGTTCCTTTCATGTAAATTTGGGAAATTTTGTTATTTTTATGAAAAAATAAACATTTTAAAGTTTTGAAATTAAGGGTTTTGACAAAAATTTTTTCGGCTTTTGATGCCAAAGGGAAAACAAAGTAAAATTTTTTAATCATTTTTTTAAAAAATATAAAAACCCCCCTTATAGTGTCCTATATGGGCCCTTAAAAAATTCAAAATGTTATAATATGGTATTTTCCTTCATTTAACAGAAAAAATTTTAAAAATCTTGAATAAAAAAAACATGAATTGGGTTGAGGAAAAGTTAGGAATTTCCCGAAGGGTAAGTGTAAAGTATTTTTCTTGAATAAATTTTGTAATTTTATTTTTTAATTTCCTAGCTTAGGGTTTTTTTATCTCAAACCTTGAATGTGTTTAAAAAAAATGTACTTTAAACTAAAAAAAAAAAGTAAATTATTTGAAAAGTTACTGTCTTTAAAAATATTTTCACTCAACTGATAAAAAGCAATATTTTCAATTTTGCCGTAACCCGGTCGTGAAAAAATGTTGGAATTTTAAACATGGGTTGTGAAAATATTTCCCTTTTTAGGCCCAAAAAAAAAAAATACCCCTGTATCTATAAATTAAACAGCTGCATACTTTAAAATCGGTTTTTTTCCCCATAAAAAAGCTCATCCCCCTCCCTTTTTCTCCCCTTATACACAATTTCCCCATAGGAAAGACGTGGGAGTTCCGGGGTGGTCTAGTGGTTAGGATTCCCGGTTTTTTTACCCAGGGGCCCCGGGGTTTGATTCCGGGACCGGGAAAACACTTTTTTCTTTAAGTTTGTAAAATTTCGTCTTCATTTTAAAACGATCTGGTTCCCGGTTTAAAAAAAATAGTATCAAATTTGGGGAAAGGTCCACCCTTTTCCCTCAAACTTGGGCCCAACATTTCCTTTTATAGGGAGAAAAAGTAAAGCCAAGGGGGGCTCAAACCCACGCCCCCAGTTTAAAATCTCGTGCCGGGCTACATGTTTATCGACAGTAGAAAAATAGAACGTAAACAGAATGGCATCTATTAATGCACAATGAAACCGCCAAAAATTCTGGCGCGGAAAAAAAATTGTTAATAGATGCTTAATTCGTAGTTATCTCGTATCTTGTTCATTTAAGTACATGTATACATTTATTGCGAGAAATGTAGCAGAGAGACAAAGCCGTGTTAGTTTTGTACTGAGATTGTACGGGAAGGTGAAAAAAAGAAGGTCGGGAATGTTAGAATGGGAATAGTTCAATTGGATAACCCATTACCTCCGGACCTCCCAACAATGTACAGAACACAATGACTATATATACGGTATTGTAAAGTTAAGTAGGTTTTAACCAACTTTTTAATTTACATAAATGTTCTTGTAAATTTATCTTGCAAAAAAAAGTCCATGCGTCTATGATAAACCATTTTCTCTTGTGTTTACAGATGAGAAACTGATATCTGCTTATTTTTCCCGTCACATCAGAATCGTACACTTTCACATGGATTGTATTTATATGTTAAATCATTTCCAAAAATTTTTAATGAGCAGCTTCAATCTATTATTATAAATGCTGGTTTCCCACCGCTTTGAAAACATTCTTTCGATTTACATAGACTTAGAATCTAAAACTGAACAAGCGTTGGAATGGCATTTCATGAATGCATACGTTCACATGGATAATCAACTGCAAAGTAAATGGTCACTTTTACAATTGTGCCGAGCTCAATCTCATACTTTTAATGCAGTTCTATAAATATAGAATATATTAAATATAGACATACAACATACAGATCTAGTAGACTACGGGAATGCATGCATGCATGCATGTATTCGTCACTGCATGCCGTTTTGACAGAAATAACGGCTTATATTAAGAATCAGCTTCTTTCTTAAGATTTATATATTTACCGTAAAATAACGTTATTAAGTAAATACAAACAGAGGGTCCTACATGTGTATAATATATCAAAAAATGTTTTAGAAAATGTGGACATACAACCATAGATCGATGAGAGATCTGGTACTAAATGAACAAAATACTGTGACAATTATCTATAAACATATTTCAATCTTTCAGCCAGCCCATATTCTTTTTTCATGTCAACGGAATCTATTGAGAAAAACAACCGGACACTTTTAGCAACGACTTTTTGTTTGATTTCCATGCTGTTTATGTACAAAGAAATAAACAAATGACATACATGTATCTATAATATTATCAGCTGCGTACATATACATCGTTTTCCACATCAAATAGCTCATCCCGCTCCGTTTATCCTCATTATACACAATTTCCCGATAGGAATGACGTGTAGTCTCCGGTGTGGTCTAGTGGTTAGGATTCCTGGTTTTCACCCAGGCGGCCCGGGTTCGATTCCCGGCACCGGAACACACTTTTGTTCTCAAGTTTGTACAATTTCGTCTTCATTTTAATCGATCTGTACTCTGGTTTCAAAAAATATAGTATCAAGTTGCGACCGGCTCCACATTTTCGTCAAACTGCCGAACATTTCCTTTTATAACGTAGAAAAATGTAACGCCCAACGTGGGGCTCGAACCCACGACCCCGAGATTAAGAGTCTCGTGCTCTACCGACTTGTTGATACTATTTATAGTTTTATGGGCAGTTCTGTAGTTATCAGTCGCCCAAAACACTAATCCAGTACACAATTGAACCAGTGACTGAGCATTATTCTAATTTATATGAAATACATTGTTTTCATTGTCCTTAATATGAAGACTGTTAGCAATTGATATTTAACACGAGCTACCTAAAAATCGCTCTTGAAATATGATAGTTTCAGATTTATTGGCATATCGACATACGAAATACCTTTAACCATTAGAGATATTTAAATGATGGCAACGATATCACAAATACATATACAGAATAGCATTTTGGCTTGAAATAAAGAATGATAATATAGAATAACATCCGTAATATAACAATATGGGCTATATTTATGAATATGCATGGCACTTCAGAATGTTTCCTATTACTTTTAGGTCCCATATTACTTTTAGATGATAAGTAACTTACAGTGCAATCAATGGAATTTTTGAAATTGTATCATTCGTTTAGATGTAAAAAATTATTCAAAGTTCCTTACTTGTTTGGCGTCATCTGTCAATGCTTGATTTTTAACTTTCTTACCTCCATATGGAGAGTCAGAATTATACATACAAAGCTACCAAAATATTTAGTTTAATATATACATTTAACATACTACTCATTTCCTACTCACAAACAAAAACAGAATTACATTGACAGAGAAATATGAAAAGTTTCCAATATCTTAAAAGTTCTATGTCTGTACTACTAATAAATTTCACCGGGGCCATAGTTCGAATATGTCCCCTGCCACTGATCTTTGCGACAGTTACGTCATGCGTTTAAGGTCTAGATGACTTCCGGTAAAATGGCAGCGACCATGCTGTAAATTTCTAATACAAAATATTCAATTTCTACATATTCCACAACTTCAATCAACAACTATGAGTGGAAAAAAAGGAAACAAATTATCCAAAGAAGAAATATCTGTGCTTGCGGACTCTGTTTATGAACTTCTTAGTGAGAAATTTGACAAATTACAAGCGAGTATCGACAAATGTGCTTCCGAGGAAACCATCAATCATAATTATTAAGGCCAACGTCCGTATAGGAAAATACGAGCTAGACCGCTTAGAGCAGTACACAAGACGGGAAAACGTAAGAATCCACAATTTCAAGTACGATGAAAAGGCACCTCTTCTCCCTCAAACCGTGGAACTTTTTAACAAATTAAAATCTCTTGACCAGTCTGACCCTGATGATTATACATTCACAGTGGATGATATTAGTGCTTGCCACCCTACAAAGTCAAAGCAACAGATTATTGTGCGTTTTGTGTCGCGGGCAAAACTCCATAAACTATTCTCGTCTACAAGAACGTGTTTATCACCGAGGATATGACACAGTTACGTGTAAGACTTCTTCACATAGTCAAGAAGTGTGATGATACATCCAATGTATACACTCGTGATGGGAACATTCATTGTACTTACCAGAGTAAACACAATATTATCTCTTCCCCGGATGACCTGTTTAACACTGGTATCGAGGCAGATCTCAAGGAACTAGGACTCGAGCACCTCATCTAGGATGCGTCGGAGGATGAGACCATTCCCTCTTTGACAGACTCTTATACTAGTCAAAATAACTTTGATATTTCTGTTTCTGTTGAAAATTGTTCCGATGTTGACAGTTCATTTATCTCTGCTGAACATGTTGTGATTGACAAAGTTACGGACAAGTGCAGTTCTACTTGTAATCAATATAATATTTCAAACAACGAGAATGATGTGTTTGATATAAATAACAATAAAAATGTAGATGTAAAATATAAAGTTAATCATGACCACTTCTATTGCATTCCATTTGAATCTCAAATAGTTAAATTCTACTTTCTGAATGTTTGTGGTTTGGTCTCCAAGTTACTGATACCAGACTTTATTGATTTTATTAAGGACTTTGATATTTTTTGTATAGTTGAAACTAAACTAGACCAATTTGATAATGTTAATGTTGAGGGTTATACATTTAGATCTATAAATAGAGATAATTGTAAACGTGGATCTGGAGGTGTTGGGGTTTTTATAAAAAATTCTCTGATAAAAAATGTAGTATTTTCTTGATCACGCACTGAAAACTGTTTATGGTTTAAATTTAAAGACAGATCCAGCATATTTGGAGTAGTGTATATTCCTCCAGAAAGTTCTAAAATATAGTTCACTAGATTTGTTTGTTGAATTGGAAAATAGTATTTTTAATTTCAACACTGTTTTATGATGACTGTGATTTTTGTATATTTGGAGATTTTAATGCAAAAAGTGGTAGACTTGCTGACTTTACAGACTTAAATAAGTACATTGCTGATAGGTTTTTTGATAACAGTACAAAACAATTGATTGGACAAAGTCGTCTTATTGAATTAGGATTTCCTGTCGATCGTTACTCACGTGATATGCATAACTGTAACAACAAGATATGTTTGTAAAACAAGTATGCCCCCTATCAGCAGCCAATTAGTCATGTGAAAAGGTTATTATGCATGACTTCTGACCCAGTGATCAAACAATTAATAAGGGTTATCAAGTATCTACTGGTCATGACCTTAACCTTTGACCCAAAACTCAATAGGGGTCATCTGCTGGTCACGACCAATCATCATACAAAGTTTGAAGTTCCTAGGCCTAAGTGTTTTTAGTTAATTGATCGGAAACCGTTTTAACATACAAGGTCAATGTGACCTTGACCTTTGACCCCTTGACCCCAAAATCAATAGGTCATCTGCTGGTCATGACCAATCACCATACCATGTTTGAAGTTCCTAGGCCAAAGGGTTCTTAAGTTATTGATTTGAAAGCATTTTACCTACAAGGTCAATGTGACCTTGCCCTTTGACCCCTTAACCCCAATATCAATAGGGGTCATCTACTGGTCATGACCAATCACCATACCAAGTTTGTAGTTCCTAGGCCTAAGGGTTCTTCAGTTATTGATCGGAAACCGTTTTTACCTAAGAGGTAAATGTGACCTTGACCTTTGACCCCTTGACCCCAAAATCAATAGGGGTCATCTACTGATCATGACCAATCACCATATCAAGTTTGAAGTCCTTAGGCCTAAGGGTTCTTTCGTTATTGATCGGAAACCGTTTTTACCTTCAAAGTCAATGTGACCTTGACCTTTGACCCCTTAACCCCAAAATCAATAGGGGTCATCTGCTGGTCATGACCAATCACCATACCAAGTTTGAAGTTCCTAGGCCTAAGGTTTCTTTCATTATTGATCGGAAATCGTTTTTACCTACAAGGTCAATGTGACCTTGACCTTTGATCCCTTAACCCCAAAATCAATAGGGGTCATCTGCTGATCATGACCAATCACCATACCAAGTTTGAAGTTCCTATGCCAAAGGGTTCTTTTGTTAATGATCAGAAACCGTTTTTACCCAAGAGGTCAATGTGACCTTGACCTTTGACCCCTTGACCCCAAAATCAATAGGGGTCATCTACTGATCATGACCAATCACCATACCAAGTTTGAAGTTCCTAGGCCTTAAAGTTCTTTAGTTATTGATCAGAAACCGTTATTGCTTACAAGGTCAATGTGACCTTGACCTTTGACCCCTTGACCCCAAAATCAATAGGGGTCATCTACTGATCATGACCAATCACCATACCAAGTTTGAAGTTCCTAGGCCTAAAAGTTCTTTAGTTATTGATTGGAAACCGTTTTCATTTACAAGGTCAATGTGACCTTGACCTTTGACCCCTTGACCCCAAAATCAATAGGGATCATCTACTGATAATGACCAATCACCATACCAAGTTTGAAGTTCCTAGGCCTTAAAGTTCTTTAGTTATTGATCGGAAACCGTTTTTGTTTACAAGGTCAATGTGACCTTGACCTTTGACCCTTTGATCCCAAAATCAATAGGGGTCATCTACTGGTCATGACCAATCATCATACCAAATTTGAAGTTCCTAAGCCTTAAGGTTCTTTAGTTATTGATCGGAAACCGTTTTTGCTTACAAGGTCAATGTGACCTTGACCTTTGACCCCTTGACCCCAAAATCAATAGGGGTCATCTACTGGTCATGACCAATCACCATACCAAGTTTGAAGTTCCTAGGCCTAAGGGTTCTTTAGTTATCACTCGGAAACCATTTGGTCTACGGACCGACGGACCGACGGACCGACGGACCGACAAGTGCAAAGCAATATACCCCCTTTTTTTCGAAATGGGGGCATAATTATGGAAATAGACTTCTTCAGGTTTGTAAATTTACAGATGTCCATATTGCTAATGGTCGATGTGGTGCTGATGCCTATATAGGAAAATGCACAACTACAAATACTAGTCTGATTGATTATGTTTTATTGTCTGCTATTAACTTTCCCAAAGTAACCCACTTTGATGTGACAGATTTTAATCCACTATTTTCTGATGTTCATTGTGGTATAGAATTATGTTTTAATATTATTGGAGAGGATCTTACTTGTAATGTAGATAATTCGGTTTCGCAAAACGATAACAATGAGGCCATTATTAAATCAACATGGGATAAAAATCTGAAGGATGATTATATAAATCAGTTTGATAATATCGATACAAATAATATTACAGAAGAATTGATTAAAATATTAAATGATAAGAATTATAACGATGAATGTATTAATTCCTTGACTGAAAAACTGTCAAGTATCATAACTAACGCTGCTAAAAGGTGTAATTTAATACAAGAAAAAAATATTTCACAGAAAGAAAAAATGCAAAATTGACCAAAAATGGTTCGACAAAGATTGCTCGAAATTTAGAAAGGAATATTACCTAAGCAGAAATACCTATAGGAAAAATAAAACCGAAGGTTATAAAAACCTTATGATGATAAACAGTAAAAGATATAAAAAAGAATTAAATAAAAAGTTTAACAGTTTCAATGACAATGTCATAAAAAAACTGAGAGGACTAAAGCATAGTGATCCTAAATCTTATTGGAGTTTATTAAATAAATATTCTTCTGATAAAAAAGTGAATAAATAAAATAACTAATGAGGTTTTCCATGAGCATTCCAGTAATTTGAATGCAGATATTTTAAGAAATGAAAATGACGTAGATAATTTAATGTTAACAACTTACCAATGTTTAATGGGGGCACTGAATTCGCAATTTACTGAGCAAGAAATAGATAAGGCTATAAAGGCGCTTAAGAATAATAAAAGATCCATCTATATTTGATAATATTATTTAATGAGTATCTCAAAAATGCTCCTGATAATCTGCTGCCTGTACTTAAGCTATTTTTTAACATTATATTAGACTCTGGTATCTTTCCGGATGTGTGGAGCAAGGGAGTTATCTTACCATTGTATAAATGATCCGGATAATTACAGGGGCATAACAATACTCAGTTGCTTTGGAAAACTTTTCACTTCGGTACTTAATAACAGATTAAATGACTTCTTGGAATCAAACAACATTCTATGTGAAGAACAAGCAGGTTTCAGGAAGCATTATAGTACTGTTGATCACATATTTTTCATTAAAACTTCTAGTGGGACGTATATCTAGCACATTGCAAAAAAATTGTATTGTGCATTTGTAGATTATCGCAAGGCCTTTGATTCTGTAAATCGCACTGCCATGTGGCATAAATTATTAAGTTACAATATTGATGGGAAATGCTTTAAAATAATACACAATATGTATGACAAAGCTAAGTCATGTGTTAGTTCGAATAATACAATTTCAGATTTTTTCACTAGTCATACTGGAGTAAGACAAGGTGAAAACTTATCTCCAATATTGTTTTCTCTTTTCTTGAATGATCTAACTAATTTTATGTCTAATATGAAGGTTTGCAGTTTCTAAAAAAACATATAAATGATATGTTAAGTGATGATGAAATGGAAGTTTATCTTAAACTGTATTTACTATTGTATGCAGATGACACTGTAATATTGTCAGAGAGCTCTCAGCAGCTTCAGTTAGCATTAAACGCTATGTCTGACTACTGCAAGCTTTGGAATCTTGAAGTAAATACAAATAAAACCAAAGTTATTATATTTTGGAAAACCAAGAGAGGTTTGCGTAATATGCCCTAACTTTTCACTATGAGGGGACTGTCCTTGAAATTGTTGAGCATTTTCTCATATTTAGGTGTACAATTTTTCATTTAATGGTAACTTCAGCAGAAACTAAAACATTCCTTATTGATCAAGCCCGTAAAGCCATGTTTTCTGTAAAATTAGGAAAATCTAGGATACTTAATTTACCAATAGATATGCAATTTACACTTGTTTGATACAATGATAGCACCCATTTTGTTGTATGGGTGTGAAGTTTGGGGTGTTGAAGATGCGAGTGTTGTGGATAAATTTTCAATTAAAATACCTAAAGATAATTCTACAGTTGAAACAGAGTACTCCAAATTGTTATGATTTATGGGGAGTTGGTATTACCCCACTTTCAACACAAATTAAAAGTAGAGTTCTTAATTACTGGGGTAAAATAGTTAATTCTAAACATGATAAGATAATCAGATTCTATATAGAACAATTCATAATTTATATACTCTGAATAATATTAAATCAGATTGGGTCTGTTTTGTTCGAAATAATTTAAATGATCTTGGATTGTCGCATTTCTGGATAAATCAAAATGTGGAATCTCCTGCTTCATTCAAGAATACTGTCAACTTAAGACTGCGTGATCATTTTATGCAAAATTGGAGATGTACAATTAATAATTCCAGTAAATGTCTAAATTACAGGATTTATAAACAGGAGTTTTGTTTTGAGCCATACCTCAGCAAGTTACCTATGAATTTAGCTTTAATTCTCTTTAAATTTAGAAGTATGAATCACAAACTTCCTATTGAAAAAGGAAGGTTTGATGATATTCCAAGAGAACTTAGAACTTGTAATCTATGTACCAGTAACTCTTTAGGCGACGAATTCCATTATCTTTTTGAATGTTCACATTTAGTTAATGAAAAAAAAATTTAAAAAAAAAACAAAAACGGTTTGATCTTCAATTGTACTCTTCTTTTACAAACTATTCTGACATTTTCTGCACATCTTTTCTCGTCTTAAAAACAAATTTATAAGCATGCATTATAATACTAATTGTATTACATTTGTTTGCTGGAAATATAGCAATTATACTACATTTATTAAGGTTTGACAACATTTTCAAATTCATTAGAAATAAATAAAACAAACGCAGGCATAAAAGTTAAAAAGCTTTCTTTTTTAATTATGTTATTAGAATTTTATTCAAATGTAAAGGAATCTGATATCTAACGCTTTGACTTGTTGACACAACAAAACACCCTTTTTTAACAAACTACAAAAACGCCCATCTCGTTTCTCCTCCTTTTCTGATGTAATGCAAATATTTGTATCGGAGATTCCTTTAACTGGAATGAAATTGTTCGAGATGTTGTGTTTAACTGTGTCGTCTGCGAGAAAACACGTATGACGGCTATCAGTGTCTACATCGCCTGAAACTGCATCCACGCCGTTTACGAAGCTTTCGAAAATCATGCTTTGGCTTCTTACGGCATCGTTGGACCAAAAGTTATCGTCGTCTGCGTGCGATGGTAATTTTACTGGTAAAGATTCGCTGCTTTCTGATAATCTTGAAACAATTTGGTGGGATGAATTAACATCTTGATAAGATATTGTTGGGATAGAAATATGTTGAGAATTGTCCACGAGTTGCTCAAAATCTAATGACTTTATTTCAGAAACGTATTCTGTTTTTTTAGGGTACTGGACCTTTGGAGGTTGAAGAGTTTGTCTGCACCAGATGTCACCTTGTTCTGACATGTAAACCTCGCGTATAGTTGAGGTAAAGTTGTCCCAGACTTCGGCTTGGTTCGCACTTGTACACATCTGGTATACCTGAGTGGATTTGAATTGACTTCTTACCTGGAAAAATAATACACGTAATGAAATACAGTTAACCAATACTTTTGATTATAAGAATGAGCAGAATAATTTCTGGTAAAAGTAAACATTTAAAACTCTTATGTGAATTTACTATTTATTCTCTAGTTTGAATTCTAATATAATACATGTAGAAAAACCACTTCATTTGCCTAATCACAAAGGTATAGTTACACGTATATTAGTCAGGTGTCATAAAAGAATGTAATATTTATAATTAATTATTACAACAACAACTCTTAAGTCTCGCTGAGGAATCTCTAGTTAGTACAAGGATTTCATACAAAGTGTGACTGTGACATTTGACCTTAAAATTAATATGGGCTATGGCTCGTGATCCAAGTTCCTCAAAATAAATAGGGGTTAGCTACTTGCTATGGGCAGCAATGTCCCATAAACATTTCAAACGTAGGACGAATATTTCTCAATTTCTCTATTGACCGGACGAGATATTAAACAGAGTTTCTTAGTGGCCTTGACCTTTGACCTAATGATCTCAAAATCAATAAGGGTCATATACTGTCCATTGGCTATATATTCCTACAAAGTTACATAAATCTGGACTTATATCATCTCAAGCTATTGATGGGACAATGGTAAGAGGACGTATGTGCGTACGGACGGATGTGTCGAACACCTCATTACAGAATGACTTCCTCATTTCAAAAGATGTCATAAGATCTACATCGTTAAATGGCGATTAAACTTAAACAGTCCTCTTTTTAAAAAAAAAATAATTGCTAATACGATTATTTTTTTAGTTTTAAACGTCGGGTCATTAAATTGTCGATCTTAAAATGCTTACACTATACAAGGCACTGACATGCTGAAATATAGAGAAATAAAACAACAACAACAACGACGACGACGACGACGACAACAACATGAAATATGAACAATGAATGGAGAATCAAGATTATACTTCGGGACGAATCAAATCATTCTCAGAACGCAGTGTACAACTATAAATGAACTAAATTGCTTACTTAACTCGTACACTTCTCGCTTTTATAAGTAAATTTTGTTTACCTTTATTTTTTTTGCTAAGTTCTGGTAAGATAGGGACAGCATCCTCAAAGGTAGGAGAGACAACAACTCGTAATCCATGACGTCACCACTGAGAACCACTCTTGCTATTGTGAGGCACTGGATCCCGAGGCCCAGGCAGAGTAGGTTAGTGGCGTGATCTCCGATCAGCCCCACAAATCTTCCCTCAGCTAGGAGTCTTTCGTCAATGTTGTACTTCTCACGCAATATCTTTTGTAACGTAGGTTCTTCCATTTTTTTTCTATAATAGGAAAGGTATGTAACATGTATTTTGTAATAGATAATCACGTTAATTGTTTTGAACTACCCAGCTAAAAGAAAACTGACTCATTTCAAGTGACATTATTCTCTTTCTTTTTTTCATTGTCAAGTGGAGCTGATTTCAAAAGATTGACGGTCATAATGGCGATTAACCAACAGTTCATATTGGAAAATGACACTTAAGATAGGTTTTATTTAATATTAAAAATATATTTGAAAATACTTGTGTATGTTGACAAAGCTGGTGTGTTCAGACTCAAACGGACTCGCTTTTGTTCATCATTTGCAAGCAACAATAAAACAAAATAGTTACGCATTTGTTTGAGAAATGGTGTACCTTAATATTGTCTGTATTTAAACGTCAAAAGTAAATTAAGAAATTGTTATTATCAATATTTTCTGAATTTATCGATGGATTGGTCTACCATTGGCCCATTGTTCATAAGATTTCAAATATTGATAAAACAAAAGACGCAGTATAAATATTTATTATATACATGTATGCACTTTTAGATGAAATATTGATGAAATAAAATGCATAATTTCATTTTCCGTATTTTCATTGTATTTTTTTACACTGTAGTGAAACTTTTTTTCGTAGTTTCACTGGTATCTTGCCAGACTACTTTCTTCTAAATTAAGCCAATACACAAAATTTAAGGGAAAATTTATTCAGTCTTAAGGTCAAAATAGAGAAGAAGTATATGATAAACAGAAAATTCAAGTTTTTTTTCTATAAATACGAGATTTATAGTAAAACTTGGATATTCTCTTTTTATTTCATGAGTAATAACATATTGTTCTAGATAATTTTATCATCTGACATATAAAATATATCTTATCAGATGATATATCTAATACTTACTTACAACATTCATACATTATTAGTTCCTGGTTTGTAGTCATGTATGTACGGAAACGTTTACTTAATACAATCATAATTATTTATGGTATTAAAGACCTTCCGCTATGCACTTATTCACTTTAATTGATGTACGAATTAAAACACTAATGAAACTACTGTAAATTTATCAAAAATAAATATTTTTTAAAATGTACATCCCAATAAAAAAAGTTTGCTCTACACGTTATGTGCGAAGAAAATGGTATACTTTTCATTTCTTCTTTCTCCAAACATTTCAGCTGATTACTTATCAACTGCATAAAAATGTGTCTGAAGAAAGTTTTCAAAATATATTTAAGTTTAAATGCAATAGTCGATCCTTGATTGACTTTTTTTCTTTGATATATGGACAGGTAAATTCAAATACCAATACGTTTCCCTTTTTTTTGAAGAAGAAAAAAAAAAAAAAAAAAAGATTTTTTAAATAAAATCAATCTACGAAATCGTAATCTGATCAATTCTGATTATATTATAATAAAATCACAGCAACTCTTTAACACACATTTTGTGTGCGTATATTAGGAAATAGATTTCAGTTTGTTTTTGGTGCCACGGGAAAAATATGAAGTACGTTTTCATCACTAAAATTGAACCATCATTTACAAAAAAAAATATGAAAAAGTTTACCTTGTCTCAGTTTTTATTGTGGTTTTCTTTATGAAACTCAGTAAATCGCTCTTAATGTACTATGCTGGCTTTTCGTCGTGTCATAGAAACAACGTTACGTTATCAACGTCACTCATGCAGAAATGACGTCAAAATGACGTTGAATATTCAACATTTGGTTTTCTTATACTTATATTATCGTTATTGATAGTGAACATTTTTTTGAATGTATAATACATTGCCTTCCTTGCTGCTTAACATAAACAGAAAATTTATATGATGTGCAAAGAGAATCTTGATCTGATTTTATTTTGTTGAAAAAAATTCTCTTGGCACAGAAACAAAAAGTAAATGCGTGTCCAATACAAGAAATAAACAAAAGTGCTATTACTGATTAATTTGTTAATTGATAAATAAAGTAGTATGCACTTTAAATGTGAAAAGGAAATAAAAGTGAAAATCAATCTTTTTTATTTAAATTTTAAGTACAATTTGAGTTAGAACGTTAAACGAGTAAAGTTTATATTCATTATATCAAGTACATGTCAACTTAAATTATTATTATTATTATTCATTATTATTATTATTATTATTATTATTATTATTATTAGGGGGGTAATCGAATAGGTCATTTGTCGATTTGTCTACTTTCCAGCTTTACCTCATTATTTCAGACTCGAACAACCACCGACGTTCCGTTATTTAGCAAGCTAGTTGGATTGCTTCTTCACATGAAAGAATCCAAAGTCCTTGTCGGGATTTGAATCCACAGCAGGATAAGTGGTTTGAAGTCAACGACCTTTAACCATTCGGCCATGGATGCCCTCTAAATTAAGTAAATATATAGATATACATATTAAAAACATTGTTTATATGATAACTATTAATTGTTCACCTCTTGACGATTTCGGACTCGGTTATAACTGGTACATAATGAACATTCTGTTTGTCAGATTATTTTCAATCAACATTCTACCGAAATTAACTTTATTTTCCGTTAGATGT
Source organism: Ruditapes philippinarum (assembly GCF_026571515.1). NCBI lineage: Eukaryota > Metazoa > Mollusca > Bivalvia > Venerida > Veneridae > Ruditapes > Ruditapes philippinarum. Next base: position 348,387 of record NW_026851615.1, read on the forward strand.
AAAAAAGATAAATTCGTCACTCATTATCTCTGTTTTTGTTTATATCTGGTTCCCTGTTCAGTAACGAAAGATCAGGATCAGAATCATGTGATCTTGATTTTATTTTCATTGTTTTATTAAACTAAAACTGATATTATTTTCCTAGAATTAAATGACACATAAACAAAATGTAAATGAATTCTTATTTGCACAGAAACGGCACTATTTCGGGATGAACTCGACAAAAAACAAAACAATTACAAAAATAATCGGATCAAAATAAGGACCTACATCAAATGGAACACAAAATTGAATTTTTTCCAGACCCTTCAAGAAGAAAAAAAAACAGTGGAGTAGTTACTTTCCCGTTCAATTAGTGTTTCTTTTTTTTCCCCTTTTTCATGTTGGCAAAATGTAAATTTGCCGTTTCATAGAAAATTCCCGAATGAGAACCTAAAAGTATTCATCATTATTCGAAATCATCTTCTATCAGTACTTTGATAAACTTATTTTATTATTGCTTGCTGGCAAAAAGTAAATTTACAGGAGGAAATGTAAAGAAATGCAATAAAATCGATTGACAACATTTTATAATGATTTGCCCAGAAGAAGTTCTAAGTATTAGTAATTTAACATTGACAGTTGCGAAATATTATGAGCGAATTTGTCATAGTTTTCTGCCTGAGTTAGCATATACAGACATTGCCTACATTAAAATTGTAAATTTCCTTCCAGCTGTTATCAATAATTTAGCCGCGTCACGACAAAACCAACATAGTGGGTTTGCAACCAGCATGGATCCAGACCAGTCTGATCAGGATCTATGCTGTTCGCTATCAGTTTCTCTACTTGTTATAGGGTTGGTAAGCGAACAGCATGGATCCTGATCAGACTGCGCGGATGCGCAGGCTGGTCTGGATCCATGCTGATCGCAAACCCACTATGTTGGTTTTGTCGTGACGCGGCTTATATCTCAATAAAATGAGCAATAAAATCTCGATTGTCATGTTTTACAGCAAATTCGTCTTTGTCGTTTTCTCAGCAAAGTAAAACTCTATTCATTTACAAGGAACTTAAATTTAAAGAGGGTGACAAAATGTTGATTAAAGTCAGCATTTGTTTTATTCTGTTTAGTTGTAAGTGAGGAAACTAGGATCGGATTATGAAATTCTATTACTATTTTTTCTTTCTTTCTTGAAAACGTGTATTCTTATCTATGAGCCGCTTCACGACAAAACCAACATATTGCATCCGCGCAGACGGATCAGAATCCATGCTGTTCGCTTACAAACCCTCTTACAAGTAGAGAAACTGATAGCGAACAGCATGGATCCTGATCAGACTGTGCGGATGCGCAGGCTGGTCTGGATCCATGCTGGTCGCAAACGCACTATGTTGGTTTTGTCGTGACGCAGCTCATAGATTGAGATGAGACGAGTGATTACTGAATTGAGGTTTAATTAATAAATAGAGGATGTATAATAAGTATAGGGTCAATACTGTATTAACTGAACGAGTTGAATTAAAGTATAATATGAGAGTCTCAGATGAGCATATTATAGGGCCCGTAAGTCTCGTTTACTTTCACTTTCGATTTACCACTTCCGGGTACATCGGCAGACTTATTTACCGTTACGCATATAGGTAACCCGAAGAACTCGAGGGATATAAAAGTTAAATTTGTTTCGGTCCTCTTCAGATTTGAAGGAATGGATAGCACGGGTCAAAAAATGCAGGTAGGTCAATTATCTGACGGAAAAACGAAGGATTTATAGAGTTTAATAAAACTAGTTTATTTTCGGATAGTGACAATTGTTTCGGATGTTTTGTCAAGGTAGTGAATTCTAGTTGTTTAGCTTTTAGTATTGTTTTAAAACTACTGATGTGAGAAATTAATTCAAACCATTTTAACTTATTGAAATAAACAATGGAGAGACACTTTAATTTTAGTGTATATTAAAGTTATACAAAATTCGGACAGTGCACAGTAATTCGGATATTTTTTCCCTTCCATTTTATTCTTGTTCCTTTTTCAATTATATATACATGTTAATATGGTACCTATCAAATTATGATTGAATTAAAAAATATAATATTTGATTAAACCATTTCAGATGTATAGACAAGGAGGTATATGACAAGTATAGAATATACAGTTGTTCAATATGGACCATTAATCAACTGTTTGCATTGCCTATGATCCTGAAATATCTATACATCAAAGGTAAATACATGTAAAATAATTGATTAATTTTTGAGATCGGAAAGATAAACAATTATCAAAATTTATTATATACTTATAAATTAAATATTGAGAAATATTGATGAAATAAAATGCGTATTTTCATTTTCCGTATTTTCACTGTAAAAATTTATTTTTCACTGCAGTGAAACATATTTTCCGTATTTTCACTGGTGTCTTGCCGGACTACTTTCTTTTTAATTCTACCAGTACACAAAATTTAAGGGAAAGTTTTTCAAATTTTATCGCAAAAAAGAGAAAAATGTACATAATAAACAGAAAATTCAAGTTTTTTTCTATAAATACATGATTTATTTTCATCTTGTGGCATGAAAATTACCATATTTCACTCGTGGCTACCGCCACTCATGAAATATTTATTTTCATACCACTCAATGAAAATAAATCATGTATTTATAGAAAAAACTTGAATATCCTCTATATATTAATAACTTTTGGATTTCACTGCATGATAATTGATAAGTAAATAAAACATTAAAAATAGTCATGTTTCACATTCAAGAAGATCAATATTTTTTACTGTTATATATTATGTGTTGTTGTTTATCTTTAATGTTTATTTACTTCAAATATGAAATTTTTCTGTCAATCATGACCAGCTTATTAAATGTAATGTAAATATCATTTCTAGTGTCTTACACTTGTAACAACATATTTATTGATTTTTCATTCTGCAGATAAAAAGGGAAAAGATGAGGAGGATTTGTCCATGAAGACCTTTATTGCAACTACCATCTTCCAGTTCCTTAATTTGAGAATGATATCAGAGAACACAAAGTTACAGTGAAATATTAGTTTAATATAAGCCACTGAGAATAGTCAAATGTACTTTCCTGAAGAAGATGAATGACATCCAGCACAAAAATATTAATGTATAAAGAGTATGATTTTATGGTGTTTGACACTATGATCTTGTTAACATGTTAATGTCACAATGATAGAAACAGAGTAAAATATCCACATTTAATTGCAGTTTTAAGTATTAAAACTAGATACTCTATATATACCAAAGCTGATAACACACCAGAGATAAGGTTTTTCATGGAATCACAGTATAGTCATATGACATTATGGACATAAAATGACTATGAAGTAAAGATTAGCAAAAATATTATATATCATCTACTACTAAGTACTAATATTGTGAGGTAATCATTGATAAGCTCACAAATTTGCATTCAAAGCTTTGATATCAAGCTGAACATTTTTCAATTAGAATATGATTTATAACTCTATGATAATTTGTTCATGTTAATTTTCAAAGTCTTTACATTTGTAAAAGGAAATATTCTTATTTTTGTATCAGTAGACATTCACAGTGTAAATTTACATTGTCCAAATAACTAATAATAATTCCAAGTGCTTTCCTGAAGTTTTTCTTCCACTGGAAAATCAGTGTGATATATAATTATGCTAAGCAGTGCACTATAAATTGTGTAAAAATAAAAGTTTATTAAACTTATGAACTGTTTTTTGTTTCTACTATTTGGCATATATTTATAGCAGTGCTTAATCATAAAAGTTCATCTGCAAAATAAGTGTCACTGTGTACTTTAATTCTCTAACAGCAATGGCTAGATTGCTTGAATATGCAAGCATTGACTATATTAAATACTATGCATGTCATTTGAATTTTGTCTGTCCTGAAATCGAAACAGACACTATCTAAATAATATTGATGAAAAGTTCTTGACAGCTCTTCAATGACTACATTTACACATATGTACATGGACAGAAGTTAAAAGCATTGTGTGGTGTTTTTGTTGTTGTTTTTTTTTAAACATTGACAATTTTGAAACAGTTCCAATGGGTATATTAATGTATCAGTGATGTAATTGTTTTGTATCAAGTGCAAACCCTAAGTTTTGCATGTATTGTATAGATAATTCACTTTTGGTCAAATGTCAACAGGTTCAATACATTATAAAACAGGTAATTTGAAATCCAAAGAAGTATATGGTATGTAATAACTACCCCTCTGATACTAAAATCTTCAAGGAATGCAGAATTGCAAGTCTTCTCCAATTAAGAGAGAGACTTGGGCTTACAAGGGCTAGCAAGCTAGTGTTTTGCTACAGAATACTCAACACAGATGAATTGCATTAATATTGTTTACTCTGGTATTACTACCTGCCATGTACAATGCAAATCATGGCTTTTCTAAGAGCAGTGAAAGGCTATAACTGGAAGAAATTTTACACATCTTGTCTCAGAAACAAGTTTTTCTTTGAGATGATTTTTATGATATTAAAATAATGGTTAAAGATTACATTACTTTTACAATTGCAGTGATCGTGGTGATAATATGAAATGAAACTCAATCAAGATAGAAACATTTTAATGCTGAACATTAATCTTTTTACCATTCCTGTTACTTTACAAGTCTATTTATAACAAATTTATCTTAACTGTTTTGAAACTACATGATGCCTGGTTGAAACTGTTTTGGGCAGCCATTTGCAGAAGATAAATTATCTTTGAATAATTAAGTTAATACAAAGTTACAAATGAAAGGTTATTTATTTCTAACAAAGACAGGTTATTTATTTCTTACAAAGACAGATATTTTGTTTAACATTTTTACACTGACATATATCTTTGAAGTGTCTTCAACCTTAGTTTTTATTAGAATACAAACATTCAGTCAGACAGTTTACACAAGACATGGAGCTTTAAGAAGCTTTAATTCAGTCAAAATCTGTAATGGACTGCCATGTCTCTACCACTATGTACTCCAAGACTGTGTATGGACATTTCCTTTCAACTATGCCTGGTGGTATCACTATTTGATTTCTAATCTGATGGTGAACACTCCAAAATAAATCAAGAGCCATGACAAGTACTCAAGATCCAACCATGAAATCACATACCTGTATATAAAGAAAATTTATCATGAGTTGAAAGCAATAATAATTGGTCAGCTATAAATTTCAATCATTTTCATATTGTCATGAATAGAAAATAATGTTGAAAAGGAAGAAACACTTCTTGGTGTCCTAGTTTTTGTAGATTTGCTTTGACAACTGATCTTTAAAAAATGTGATAGTGACTAAGTTCTTTTAACATTTAACATTTTAACTGAACATGATTTAACTAAAAAATATGATCCACTTACTTGAGAAAAATACTTTAAACAGTATTTAACATGAATTAACTACATATGCCATACTGTTTGTTTATTTAGCTACACTGTAATTATTTACAAAAACGAGAACATTATATGTTATACAATAATATTTATTTTTCATTAATGTAGTTTAAGTAGCTTTAAGTATATATTTCTTACCAAAACAATTTGACAGCAGAACATGCATGTGTATTTACATCGGATACCAGTTGACGTCTTTCATCTCACCACTTATCTACAGGAGCAAAATATTTCATTGAATTTTATGACAATTTAAATTGGTTATATACAGCTTGACTGTTTGTGCTTTATAAAGATAATAATTATAAATAAATGATATTTTCAGTTGGAAGAAAATATATTCAACTAAAACACACTGATAATCATATTGAAACGTTTATCCGAAATATGCGCTGTCCGAAATTTCTAAACATTATATACTTCTGAGAGATAATCAGGTAGCACTATAGAAAATTGATAAAATCAAATTCACCAGTCTGGTGTCAGATGCGAATGATGTTGTATCAAAAAACAAATTTATTAGATTTACATGGAAATGAAAATATTTCAACATTTATCGGGATAAACTGAATTTGAAATGACACACCCACCTGAAGATTATACGAAGTTGTCTTTCATTGATACTTGTTCACAAGATGAGACCATTTGCATTTCGTTACAAAACAAAAATCTCTGCCAATTTCCACATATCATTTGCTTTTCCATGTAAGTTTTACTTTCCCACCGGCATACAAGTATTACCCAATATAGATAAGCAATGTTGTTGATATTTGTTTGTACCCGGAAGTGCAAAATATCGTGAAATCTCGCAAGTCACATGACGAGACTTACATACCCTATTACTTTATTCAACGATTTAAATACATTTAGTTATGCAGATACAACAAGAACATAATATTCTGTTTATCACGTACTAGTACCCAAAAAATAAGAACTGTTTTCCTAAAAAGATAGAAATATATTAATTGGAGCGCAACTTCATGCAGTATTTGTTAACACAAATGATGATTTATAAACGATTTTTTAAAACAATATTAAGCTCGCCAAAGGCTCACAGAATATGATTTTATTCAAAACGTTCAATAAATTTAGTATTGAACTTACATTAATTCAATATTCTATATGTACATGTATTATATTATAGGTATGGTGTTAAATGGTAAGGCTGATACAGGCCACCACGATCCAGTTGATCTTAAATGTTTGTTTTCCTGTAGAGGTACTGGAGTGGACCTAGTATGTGGAACAGATGGACGAACTTACAGTAAATGTTCTTTTTTTATATTCAAAATGATTAAAAAATTACCAAAAACGATACATTATTCAAATTGCAATATTTTGGCAACACCAGTTGAAGTTCAGTTGTTGGCTGGTGATGTCATTGGAACAATTGGTTCACAATTAGTTCCAATTATAATTATTATCTTACTTATGGCAATACTGATATGATAACGTCCGTCGGGACTAAATTGCCAACCTGTAGCATCAATGGTTATTGATGTTACCTTTGGTATTCTAGTATTGGTGCCATTTAAAATAATTTAATATAAACTGTTACAGTTTATAAATCGCTCAGGTATCAAACTTATAGGGACCAGCGCTGACCAACATCATCCGCCACAGTCATTTGTGCCGTTTGATCATGATCTGCACTGTTCGCTATTCATTCAGTATTTATTTGATTATTTTTCTATATATGTAAAGCAAAGATGGACAAGTCCATCAAAAATATATATAGTAGATATCATGTATATTAAATATACATTTGATTTTGAGACGAATTTTTATTTCATGTTATAGCCTACTCTATTCCTATACATCGGTTGTTCTATGTGATATTTTATCCTGTGCGTATTTTATTTCATGCCATATGATATGTTTTGAGTGCTGGTTTTTTTTTGTAATTAATAATTTCATGATTTATAAAATTCTATTTTATGTCATTTCGTATTCTTCGTGTTTTTTAAAAAAATGTTTTATGCTATGCCCATGCAATCAGATTTTGCTTGCGTTTGTAATTCCATGCTATACGAGTACTATGCAAGAGTTTTAAGACTTTATTTCCAATACTAGTATACACCTGGACATTATGCCCATGCGTACATTGTACGTACGATACGTGATAATTATAATGCTCATATATCATTTTAATAGGTATTTTATGTCATTTAATATGTTATTCTATTGCAGTAAACATGTGCGAGTTTAAGAGAGGAGTATGTCGAAATGAATCATTGAGGGTAGCATACAAAGGACCATGTGTTTAAAATATTTGAAAACTAATAAAGCAAATAAATGTATCTGTAAAAATGAAGATGTGCTTATTTTCTATATTTCTATTCAAAGTTTTAAAAGTGTTTCATCTTATTATGGTAAAGTAGATCAAATTACAGATTTATATGTAAAAATGGACCCTTCATTAACTTTGGACTGTTTATATATACTCAAAGAGCAAACATTCAAATTGAGATGGACACTGGTATGTTATACAATGTATGTTTTATATGTATACGTTATATACCTAGATGATACAGAAATTATTCACTACCAAGTTACCATATAGTGTTAAAATGTATCTGATAGATTTTTTTTTGTTATTTCATTAAGTGCGAATTTTGTTCCATGAGAACATACTTTTCAATCTCCCGAGATATTTGTATAAATGAAGTTCAACTGAATATGAGCCGTGTCACGACAAAACCAACATAGTGGGTTTGCGACCAGCATGGATCCAGACACGCCTGCGCATCCGCGCAGTCTGGATGCGCAGGCTGGTCTGGATCCATGCTGGTCGCAAACCCATTATGTTGGTTTTGTCGTGACGCGGCTCATATATGTAGACGAAGAAGATATCATATATACGTGCGCTTTATATAGGAATTACTTTGGTATTGCATGGCCTGGATTTGTGTCAAAGTGAGTTTTAATTAGTTTATATCAAGCCGGGAACCGGACACTTATTCTGTTAGGGTATCTTTGTAACTGTTGAATTTTTAAGGTATAAAGAGTTTTATCGTTTTGGGCTGTTGTACATTTTAACTTGGGAATGTAAACGTACATGTTCATATTTAGTGTTTGCAAACTTGTGTTTATGCTTGGTATTATAGCAAACAAGTACACGATTGTCATCTGATACAGTGTTTAATATTCAATTATCAGTCATTTTGCGTCATGATTGGTTTGGAAAGGTAGGTACAAAATTTTGTCAATTAAAATATATCTAATACTCATTAATATTTGACACAGCTGAAAATGCATGTGGCAATAATCAATTCAGAATAAGGATTTTTGTACTTTTAAACTTAGATACGGAAGTAAAGAATCGTTAGAACAGATACACTTCTGTATTTGATAATGAAACTGCTGCACATATAGAAGATTACATAAATCGTTAGTCTAGTAAAATTTACCATTCGACTGTTGTTATTCCTCCATTTTCATATAAGTTAATCCTTGACTTGAAGATTGATACCAATCTTTATTTACATTGTAAATCAGCAATTTTTACAAGGCATAATTAAGATAGTAAACAAAAACCGGTTATCTTTTTATGTCTGTTTATAGTATGGGCAATGTCAAAGTTTGTAACGACAGTAATGGTACACACAACTTAGAGGTCAAGCAGCGCCAGACAAAAATCAGAACTGCAGAAAAGCTGTGTGTCCGAAGAATACCTCCTCGAATCTAGGAACAAATTGAGGGAAAAAATGCTGTAGCTACAAAAACCAAGTATACAGCAAGACGGACAACCAAACATTTAACAACTGCTTCAGATCCAGTTTATTTGGCTTCAAGAACACCTGCTATCAAGCCAGATCAATGGTTTCTGAGGCCAAAAGGTTGGATGATGTCAACTGAGCTGGTGTGGACAGAAGGTTTACCAACCAATCGACCAGTAAACACATGATGCACAAAATACGGGACAGTGGCACAGCACACACTGATTTCATGCAAATTTCTTGGCACAAGAATGTTCAAAAGCATCTTGAACTCTTCAGATATGTCTCTTATAGATCAAAAAGCTTGTTCAAACATTTTTTTCTACCAATAACACAAGCCTCCCCCTTCCAGCCCATATCAGCCTTGCCTGATAACTTTGATGTCAAAAGACAATAGCCTGTTATTCTCATTTTATTGGACTCCATATGACATTTTATTTTCTTTTATGCTTAGTCTTTTCACGATCCTCTGTAATTAATAATTGATTTTGTAAACATAAGTTCAAGGTAATATCTCATTTTAAAATGGATAGACTTGTAGATGACAACCAACCTTTTTGCAAAGTTTATAGTATATTTGGAATCATTCCGGACACACTCTGCAACACGTTTTTCAACTTGTCACTAGTCTCCGAGAGTCTCAAATATGCTATTTCTTTAGAATTAACACACCTCGTAAAGCAATGGTCAGCGAAAACTAAAAGCAGCAAGCATTTATTACCGGTTTATTGACAAATACTTACAGATTATTTACTTAAATAATGAAGAAATTATTCAGTACCAAGAAGTGTAAAACTACCTCTCATCCGTATATAAAATCGCAGTAAACATCATATTGACATGTCCTTTATAGAGGAAATACTGTGTTATGGCTTGAACTGATATCAGCAGAAACTGCATACATATTGAATGATAAGATTATATTTTCTAAGTTGTCCTAATATTACTAGACAGATGTATAGAATTTATTACTCACACTACGTCAAAGACTTTAAAATACTTGAACTCTCTATACATTTCCTTTTATAATATGTTGATAAGGTTTAATAAATGTTGGTATAACTCTGATGCAGATGTATAATGTTGTACCGAAAGAGAGTTCTCATATTTCAATACGTTAAAATTATTTATCTTTACCTTGACATTTTCGAAAAACTCTGTATTATGAATAGATAAATCAAAATTTACCGTCTAAATTAGCATATTTGACAGTGTCTACTTTGAATATTTGAATTTCTTTGCAAATGCTATTTAGATTTCAATCAAATTAGCAATTGTTATGTTTGACAGGAAGTAATCTTTTGTCATTTTCCGAGCCAATAGATGATTATTTCTTTGTAAGCAACTTCAAGTAAAGGAGGGTGACAAAATGTTGCTAAAAGTCAGCTTTTGTTTTCTTCTGTTTAGTTGTAAGAGACGAAACATAGATTGGATTATTTCATGCATTTTGTTTTCGTTTTTTTAGAACCCATGAATTCAAATTCGAGTCTATATTTAAAGAGATGAGTTCGCACTGAATTGATATTTACTTATATTTTAGGTATGATATTGAAAGGTAAAACTGATACGGATCATCCAGACCCAGTCGATCCTGAATGTTTGTTTGGCTGCACTGGTCTTTGGGAACCAGTTTGTGGAACAGACGGGCAGACTTACAGTAAATGTTCTATGAATTTCTATAAATATTACTTATTAATGCATTTAATATAGATATCTTACGCGTTTGTTTTCTTTTTTTACTTTTTTTTTTCTATAAAGTCATGATATCTTTTGTAAATTAAATCATTATTAATGCGTGTTTATAATAATGCGTTTGTTACTTCATGTCATATACAATACAATCTACCTGTTATTTAATGTTCTCTTCTACATCATGCGGGTAGTACACTGTGCCAATTTTATTTTGTATCATAAAATATTCCATGCGTTTGTTACATACAAGATGTTAAATGTTATTTTAATAAAAAACAATATTGAACGAATTAAAAAAGAATTATATTATGGGAGCCTGTGGTGAGTTCAATAATCTAAGTATTAAATCTACACGAATGTTTTAATTTATATATTTATCACATATCCAAAATAAGAACGGTAATGTTATTTTCATGGACACGACCGTAATACTTACAAGAGCGCTTTTACGTTGTTGATAACCAAGCAAATACTGTTATGAATACAGTATTTTGAAGCCTATGATCTGCTTATTGTCAAATCCGCCAATAGTCCGTCTGTATTTACTAGCAGGCGCATTAATTTTTCACCCTTCTAAGGAACAGAAAAATGTTTCCGAGGCGTTCACAAATAACAATGTACTTCTACATCCTAGATGGTTACATGCGTGTGCGCATATTTTTTTATTGTGTTTTATTCTTTATAGCCTATTTCTCGATTCGATTGCAATTACTTAAAAAATAGTTAAACGTTATGACATTACATATTTGAAATACTTTTAATTGCACTGCCATTGAACGTCTGACGTCATCTGTTTGCGTGTGTCTACAGTCTGAAGTTGCTGGGTCTTCTTATAACTTTTCGTCAATTATAAATTCGTTTAACAAGTTGCTGACGGGATATATGGGAGAATGTAGCATTGCTGACATAAAAATAACTCTAGTCTCAGGTCTGATTCGTGCTGTAGGCTTATCTTCTCGTTTATCCCATCAGCAAACAATGTGTTGCTCTGTTGCAGGTAATCGGTGCATACGGAAAGCACCGAGAGTCATATTTATCTTCTCCCGTGCATCCCGTCATCAACTTGTGTAATTAATAATATGTTGCTCTATTGCAGGTAATTGGTGCTTGCTTATGAACGAAAAATGTCGAAATGAATCATTGCGGGTAGCATACAATGGACCATGTGTTTAAAATATTTGAAAACTAATTAAGTAAATAAATGTAAAGAATAAAAATGTCTTGATGTTCTTTTGACCATTCATATAAGATCTAAAACAATTTTTATCTTTTTGTTGTAAACTAGTTAAGTTACACATTTAGATGGTAAAACAAGGTCTTACATTTCTTACATTTAATTAAGAACGCGTAAGTTTATATAAACGCGAAAGCATTATATTGTACATAAAAAAGAAATTAGATAGGTTATTTACTTTACTAATGAAGAAATTATTCAATACCAAAGTAGTGTAAAACCGCCTCTGAAAGATTATTTTCGCTTAGTATGAACAAACTTTCAATGGTCCAATCGTATGTATATCAACAGCAGACATTATATTTACATGTCCTTTACATAGAATATACTTTAGTGTTGTATGAGTTGATGTCAGACGAAACAGAAACTGCATACATACTATATGACACAATTATATATCCCAAGTCCTAACATTTTCATGATATATTGAATTTATTACCAACACTTGATTCTACACACTAATACTTGAACTTTTGTTTTTTCCATACTATCCATTACCTCTTTCAATATCATCAAGTGAGTTTTAGTTGTTGTTTTTCAAGCCGGAAACATCAAATAAATACTGTTTAGAGACAAATATCCAGATGTATCTATGCCACAGATGAATATTTAGGGTGTTAAGGTTTTAATCGTTTTTGCGTTGTTTTACTTTGACAATCATACATTGTACTTGGCAAACATCGATGGCGATACTTACATCATTTTTCTAATGTTTAGTGTTTCGAACTAGATAGGCTACTGATATTATTAGCAATAAATGCACGATGGTCATCAAATAAAATTTTGCCAAATACAACTAAAACTGACGTATTATCAATTGTCAGCGATTTAGTGTCGTGATTGTTTTAAAATGGTAATTAAAAAGTATGCTATAAAAAAGTCATTATTTGGGGATCACAATACGATTTGATCATTAAATTGAAATATTCCTTATGATTTGATCGTTAAATAGGAATATTTCATTATTTGGTCTTCAAATTAGAATATTTTTCGCACACAAATGTACAGTTTCATTAATCTATCCGGATAAGATGTTAAGTTAAAGCATATTTTATTCTTTGATATGCCAAAATGTTTCCTGTAAAACTAGGTTAAATTATAATAAATTTTAAACAGCTGAAAAAAGAACGTGGCAATAATCAATTCGGAATGAAATATTGCTGTCAAAATATTCATTAATTTTGTACTTCTTAACTTAAATACGACAGTAAAGACATGTAAGAACAATTATTCTTTTATATAAATAGATAATGAAAATGTTGTATATATATATATAGAACTTTTGATACATCATCAGTCTAGAAAGATTTAGATCTGAAGGTTGTCGAAATGTTTTTTTCAAATCTTCATTTTCATTTTAATGACTTTAGGTAAGTTATCATTTTTATTTTGTTTATTGATAAATTAGAGATTTCATCCAATTAACTTTCAATTATTTTTCTTCGCATTTAAAAAAGATATATATGTTTGTAGGACAAGACAAGACATTTCTTATTTATTTATTTTATAGGTGTAAATGGATTTGCAAGTGATCCAGATACTATAGCAGAAATTTGTCCTACAGGTTGTTCGTTTTTATTGGACCCTGTTTGTGGTTCCGATGGAATAACATATGGTAAGTTATTACATATTTAACAGCCATATTCTGATGTAAAATTAAACCTTTTCATTTGATAAAATGCAGATAATAATAACAAACATTCTCCTGCAAAACGTGTTTATATTATTAGTTATAAACATTTTTGACAGGTTATATGGCCCGATAAAGGTCGCTTTTCATTGGATAATCGTGACATTTATATTATATGTTATTTTAGTTTTGGAGTGATATATGTGGATATATTACCTGTCAAGATTTTATATCACCCGAACCGTTAGGCGAGGGTGATATTTTATCTTGGCAGGTAATATATCCACATATATCACTCCAAAACCAAAATAATAATTTTATAACCCTTCCTCTGCCGAGTTAAGACGATTTTAAAATAAATCATTGCAACTTCAAATGAAACGTAGAAATAAGATTCCCTTTAGGGTACCCCTTCATCAATACATGACGTCACATAAATACATATTTTCTTTCGAACCTAACGAATGTAAACAAGAGAAAAGGAGAAGTCTGTTGAACGCACTTTTTTTGGATTTAATATCAAGCTTTCACAAGGTCATATTTGTTTTCAATACTGATGAGAATATGTATGATTACTCTCTTTTGGTAAATATTTATCATTTGACACTAAAAAAGTGTTTGTAAATCGGAATTTACATCGCGTAAAATTAAACCGTACGCGCATCGCCACAGCGCATGTTGTTTAGAACGTGAGGTACCCAACGGGGAAATTTAGTGTGTATATTACCCGTCTGGCTCGGTAATATCAATTTCTTTCGGGTGATCAATATCCAATCAAAAAGGCGGAAAAAATCTGTAAGGGTAAAAATATATGTTATTTTGGTTTTGGAGTGATATATGTGGATATATTACCTATCAAGATTTTATATCACCCGAGCCGTTAGGCGAGGGTGATATTTTATCTTGGCAGGTAATATATCCACATAATTATATCACTCCAAAACCAAAATAATAATTGTATTACCCTTCCCCTGCCGAGTTAAGACGATTTTAAAATAAATCATTGCTATTTCAAATGAAACGTCGAAATAAGATTCCCTTTAGGGTACCCCTTCACCACAACATGACGTCACATAAATACATGACGTATTTTTTTCGAACCTAACGAATGTAAACAAGAGAAAATGAGTAGTCTGTTGAATGCACTTTTTGGAATTAATATCAAGCTTTCACAAGATCATATTTGTTTTCAATACTGATGAGAATATGTAACATTACTCTATTTTGGTAAATATTTATCATTTGACAGTTAGAAAAAAAGCTTGTAAATCGGAATTAACATCGCGTAAAATCAAACCGTACGCACATCGCCACAGCGCATGTTGTTGACCCAACGGGAAATTTAGTGTGTATATTACCCGTCTGGCTCGGTAATATCAAAATGTCAAAAAGGCGGAAAAAGTCTTGAAGGGTAATAAAGTTTTATATAAACGTCACGATTATCCAATGAAAAGCGACGTTACGAATTTGCAGTATTATAAAACGTGAAATAAGTATTGGTAACATTACTATGACGTTATTAAATGTGCGTGTCTGTGTTCAGAAACATTTTAAGTATCTTTTAAATGCATGTAATTTGTTTAATCTTTTTACATTTTTATATTTTTAGCAGTTCAAGTGTACTGAAAAAAATAGTTATGAAATATTAGTTAGTAATTCATTACAAAAGAATTCATCTACATGTTTAAACAGAACAATAATATAATTCAACATGTCATATTTTATCTGAAGGTTTAAGTTATTTTGATACATCTTTGTGCATGTAATATATGTAAAGTAACAAAATTTTCTTTACAATTAACATTATTGACACCATCGAATGTTGAGTATTGTAGGAATTATGTCTACAGTAATTGAATATTGAGAAAATTCTTTTTTTCCCTTTCAGATAACCGATGTTTATTCAAAATGGCATACTGCAAAGATGATGATTTATTTATCGCCTATGATGGACCCTGCAAAACGTAGATTCGTTGTATATAGCATAGCTGATTAAAATAATAGTAAACAGAACATATTGTTATCTTTTCTGCTAAATCTTATCATGTTCCTCTGTAACTTTTAATGAATTACATCAAAATTCGAGGTTATATGATAGAACTTAGGTTTGTAGATGTCCACCAACGTGTCTTTTAATTTGGAATCTTTCCGGCCTTACGCTGTGGCACACACTTGTCGATGGGAGAGTCTGAAATATTCCTTTTTTCAGCACTAAAGGCCTCAACAGACGGTAGGATTTTAAAGTACAACACCAATTAAAACTAAGATGTACAGACAAATCTTAATGTGTGAAGGCTACTATTTCTTGATTTCGGAAACCTTAAGTCTAGATGTAAGGGATATGACATGTTCTATTTTGAAAATCTTGTCGTACCGATTTTTTAAGACCTCCCACAATGACAAGTAACAGATTACCAAATTATCTCCTGATAATGGGTGTAATGAATGAAATTCCAGAACAATTAGACCCAAAGTTGTGTTAAAATATGTTCGAATCCCAAATTATTCCGAAAATGATTATGTCACGGTATTGAATTGTTCTCTAATTAGGGGAGGGGAGGTAGTTTGTAGGCGGCCAGATAGCTTAGTCAGTTGAGTCGCAGTACGGTATTCCGAGGGTCCCAGGTTTGAGTCTCGGTCATGCCTCACATTAAAAAAAAATATATATATTTTTTTAATGGAGGTGTTTCAATCATTACTCATGGCGAAAAAAGTATTTAGTGAGTAAAGTATGTAAAGGATCAATGTAAAGGGATCCTTTTTAGGGAAAACCTCAGATGATTCTTACAGTGTAGAATTACCGTCTGAATGCAAGTGTTGTATAGCTTTGAAAATTGTACATCTTATCTCTAATTAGTGCTGTACAGCTAAATCCTACCGTCTGTTGAGGCCTTAAGACACCGTGTAGCGTTGTGGTCAGCCGAAACTGAAGTAGTAAGCATTCAATAGCAGTTTATATGTAATTTGTCACACAAAAGCAAATGCTTACTCACTGCGTACACACTTATCAAGCATATCAAATAATATGCATTACGTGTTCAATATTTGTCAATGATATTGTTGGCGTACGGTACGTAGTGTCAAAACTTGAGAAAGTGAGATTGCGGGCACTAAAGAAAATATGTTTTACAACGAGAAAACGAGTTTCTAAGGCTAAAGAGCTTTTGTCCCCACATTGTCCCCACATTTATTTTATGGCGAATTCAGTGGTATCATTCCTGTAACAATCTAATAATCTGGAAACAAAGTGATCCCTCGGAAGAATTAATCACAGCAAAATTACATGAAAAATTGCAGACTCTGTTTGATTGAGTCTGTACATGAGTGACAATGAATACGCGCAACATCCCTTACGCCCCCTAGCACCGGCTTGAGCGGTACTCAATTCTCAACACTTAATAGTGCTGGCATCAATGATTCCGAAGGACCGAAAATATAACAACACGGAAGTCAAGTACGGGGCAACTTTTTACAGCTGCCCCACGGCACTTGACACCTGTTGTTGTGAAGTATAAAAATCTGGAAACAAAGTGATCCCTCGGAATCATTAATCACGAAAACCAAGTTTTTATAAATTGATCAAAAATATTAACTTGACGCTTGTTGTTAAACAAGATTACCGCGACCTATTTTGTGTTTTCTAGCACAGAGTGCAACATGAAATATGTTTGTTATCCCCGGCCCGAAGGCGCGGAGGGATATAGATTTGGCGTTGTCTCCTTCCTTCTGTCTGTCTTTCTGTACTCACATACTTAAATGGCTATAGGGACAATAGATAAGACAAAATATAACTGCTTGAGAATATTCTTTATTTGAAGTCATATTCGAACGGTTATTACGGCAAATTTTCGAACGTCTACACTGTCGCTTAGCCTACACTGTCGATGAACATTGAGCCAATAAGAACTGTCAGAAATAAGATATTGTCACGCAAAGGTAAGCGTAAACCCTCAGTGACTAAATGTACATTTTTGCAAAAAAAAATTGTATAAAATAATCGTCAATGCAAGAATCTATTAATTTCCATTCCTATTCGAACTGACAAAAGACCAATACTACATTATGCAGACGCGACATGTAAACAAAAAGGCCGTCCAACCTCTACAAACACCAGAGTTAATAGTTATTCTGAAAAAATTAGTTCATATTACTTCTTTTTATTTAGGGACTTTTAGAAAAAAAACATTCTCTTTTTCGGTCTCTGGCCTGCTTGAATGACACATGGCTGCACTAAGACATAAAAAATATTCTGATATATGATCATTTTCTTCTAAACATATCATACTCAGTATTTTTTTTAAAAAAAGACAAAGGGTGACCTGATGAAAAATATGATATATTTTCTAGATATGACCTAATTCAGTTCTAGAATAAACTTTGTATAGTAAGTATAATTGTATAAAGGATCCTTGTTATGATTATCTTACTGACGGACGGACGCATGGAGCGACGAACCAAAGTGCCAAAATTTGGGGTTTATGTGCTTTTTCTTTAATCTTTATATGTGGCATTTTTTTCGTCACATAAACCAGTAAAATAACCACATAAACCAGTCCATAAACCCACTTGTTTATGTGATTTTCTTCTTGATTTTTTACCAAGATTATGGACGAAATGAAGGTCACAAACAAATGATTGTTTGCCCGGACTGACTGACTGATTCACTGACTGTAAATGCATACAATGTCAAAACCTTAATTTTCCCATTTCTTCTGTTAAATGATTATTATTTTTTTCATGTTGGCAGAAAATAAAACAGAAATGAATCCAAAGAAAGGGAATAAGATTAAATGATATTTGATATAAGTTTAAAATGTTAACTCTTAATATGCTATTTGCATAAAATGATTTATTAAAATTTATAAAATTTATTACAATTTTCTGCCTTGATAAGCATACACAAACAACGTTTATTTCTTTCCCTTTGTTGTTTATAATGTAATTGAGTAAGCAATAAAATTTCGTACATCTTACTTGACAAGTACATTTCTTATAAATACCACTCCCTCAGCCGAACAAAACGTATTTCTTTTTAAAGCATCTTCAAGAGAAGGGGTGTGACAAAATGTTGTTTAAATTCGGCATTTATTTTCTTCTGTTTAGTTGTAAGTGAGGGATCTAAGATTGGATTTTTTTTTAAATTATTATCATTTAATTATCTTTTTTCTTTGGAATGTTTATTTGAATTTACATATAGAGAAAAAATTGAGTTGATGTTATCTTATATTGTAGGTATAATGTTGAAAGGTAAGACCGAGGGTCGTCATGTAGGCACAGCCGATCATAGATGTTGTTTTTTCTGTCTTGCGGTGTGGAATCCGGTATGTGGAACAGATGGGAAAACCTATGGTAAATGTTTAAAAAATCTTTTACATTTTTAGTGTAAATAGTGTAAAAATATCCTAAAACTATGGATTTTCTATGTTTTATTCGACCTAAAGTGATAAGACGGTTTTAAGCTTTGAACAAAAATGATTTTTACATATACGGAGTTGCAAAAAAAGTGTTTCCTTGGTAACAAAGAAATTTTGTATTTTTATATCAACAAATATTGACGTGTAACAGTTTTCATGTAATTGAATTTTGATTATTGTGACGATTAAAAAGCTGAACAGTGAGAAGTAAAACTTTCGAGGTTTTTTTTTTTTTGTAAATGTTTTTTTACCTTTGGATACTTTAATCTTTTGATGGAATATCAATCAAGTCTCGAAATTTATTATTGATCCATACACGAAGCACGAAGACAAAATTCTAATAGTTATCAAATTTCAAAACAAAGTGAACAATTTTGTGGTCAATACATTTCTGCAAATTTTATTACCATTTGACACTATTTTGGTCATGTAGGTATAAAGAATTTACAAGTTGTTTTCCTTTGCAACTGAGTATATTTCATCAAAAATTCCAAACGTGGTATTATAAATATGCATACAGCTGATTTTGTTCATTAGTGCAACTTTTAAAGACTATTATATAAAGGATATTGAATAAGTGTATGGTCAGTACTGAATTTATTCAACAATAGGTTATACGAATGTACGCCTTAATGGTCAATTGCTAAGCATCAAAATTCAAAAGCGGTGTTTTATAGTCGATGAACACAGTCCTAACTGCTTTTATTTCATCATATTATAGACTATGCGTTTCTTATTTTGTATAATTTTACGTTATATATATTCCATATATACCTTTCAAGTCATATTAAATTTTAATTCATCTCGCATGATATGTTACTTTTCTTTTTCATATGACATTTTTGCGTGTCTGTTGTTTTATATAGTATGTCACATTATGCATCTATCATTTCAAATGATTTGTAGACGCCGCGTTGTTGTTTTAACAAAGTTACACCGTTTTTAGATTCTTTAATAAAAGTAGCTTTTATGATGTACAACATGTCACTGAGCTTAACGGAATTAAAATAAACGTTTAATTTAAGTGATTGTGCCATGTTTGAATATCATATTCTTTTTGTTTTTATCCTTTTTTATTTACCTAAAAATAACGTGTCAATGAGCCAGTTTATATTTTAATGTCGGGAACCAAATTTGGACAAGGAATCAGGGGTTGACTAAAATACCATCGGATATTTTTTGGGCGCAACGGGCGCTGCGGACAAATTTTTTTTAGCAGAACAGGCACAACATATGCTTATTCATGAAAATAATTAACATTTAAGTCACAAAACAACCGAGTAAAACAGTTTGTTTTCAAATGTTTCACGAGTATTTGTAATAGGTTGTTTTGAAGGATTTTAAGCTGACAAAATGTCGAAATGGACATATTCTTGGTGCAACGGAGATAATTTTTTATAAAGGGAATAATGTATGGTTATAAAATATAACAATTATCAAACTAAAATACATAATATATATCTATATATATTAAATGCAGTATCAACGAAAAAGTGTGTTGTAAATTTTAATACGAAATATTTTTGTAATATCTTTTGGAAGGTTATACATGCCTATGAAATGGACTTCATTGTGATCTCAGCGCAAAGGAGATAATTTTGTATAAAGAGCACAATGAATCTTTATAAAGTATACTTATCGAACTAAAATTTATTCTACATATTGATTTTAATCTTTTTTAAAATTCAATAGGACTATCGTTTTTATTTTTAATCTTTTGAAGGATATGCCGGCAAAATGGATACATTCTCGGCGCAACGATGATATTTTTCTCTACCTCTGTATTTGTCTTGAATTTACTTTAAGTATACCAATCATTTCATTTTTTTTTTGTTATCCAATTTATTTTGCTTCGATCAGACCTTCCAATCTTTGTCGCAACAGACAAACATTTCAGAATTTCAGACATGACATTACTTTGTGACTTTATGCATATGGTTAAAATTTTGCAACTTATTAAACAACGAGCACGTGCCAAGTAAATTCATAAGTGTTTCGGATGTGTAATAGAGAACAATTGTCAAGGCTGATTTTGTATATTACCAGCGACTATTCACGTCATTTGGCGGCGTCTTTGATGTGCAGCATCAACATTTAACTCGTCTTATCTTATTATATATGTTACTCTGTTGCAGGTAATAGGTGCGAGTTTAGGAGAGGAAAATGCCTGAATGAAAAATTGAGGATTGCATACCCTGGAGAATGTGTTTAAAATGCTTGAAAACTGGTGAAGCAAATAAATGTTCCAAAAGGAAAATGTTTTAAATGCTCTTTTTACCATTCATTTAAGTTAGAAAAGTGATTTGCCTTTTTATGATTACACGTTTCTTGACCTACTGAAATAATATCAAGTTTTATTGATTTTGAGAATCATCACAAAGAAGATTGTCTTTTATAGTAATAATAAATTGTCATTTAAATAAACTACCTAATAAATTGGGTGGATATGGTGGCTGATTTGTTACATTTTTGCGCGTCGCATTGTCGCTGACGACAACACGATAAAGCGCAAAACTACGCGTAATCGCCTTGTCATCCTGTCGCTAGCAAAACACGCCAAGCGGCTTATTGATGCTCGTGACAAAGAGTCATGCGACAGCACAATAAGAAGCCAGTCCTTCGATATAAGCCAATGGCGCCATGGCGATAACGCGCCTCACGATAACGCGATAAGTCGAAATATTGGTTGTGTTGTCGCTAGCGACAACGCATCGCGCAAAAGTGTAACAAATCAGCCACCATATCCACTCAATTTATGAAGTAGTTCAGAAACTGGACCGTTTTGATTTGTCCGTGACCTAAATTGTTATTTGTTAATATGAAATTCTGTTTTAATTTATTCAAAATGTCAAAATTCTGAAATTTAACGAAAAGATTTTATGATTTTAAATAATTCATAACGTTGCTTGAATGTTACACGTTTTATTGTCCTGGAAAAAAAACACGTTTTAGACGTCTTTAAAACAGTCTAGCCATTACTCTGTATTATGAAACTAATTCTCACAGTCAGTATTATAAAATGTCTGTCTTATTTGGGCATTAATGAAGTAAAGGTGAAACAATCTTTACTGAATTTATGTTAATGTTAACCTTTGCGCACGATTTCGAAAATGTTGAAACAAATCGACATGACATTTGTTTCCTTGTCTGTGTTTGGCTGAGTTGTTTGTTTTACAGAATGTCCATGTTCAGTTTTGATAGGCTTATTTAAGCCTCTCAAAATTAATCGGCCACTATAAACTAATTAATTTTCGAAACAAAACTTATCCTGAAGTATGCTTGCTGCTACTGTATACTTAAAGCCTAATGAGTTTAATCGTCTTGTGTTTTTTTTACATTTCCAATTTAATTGTGTAATGGGTGATGTTTACATAATTAGACAATGTTGATAGTAAGTTTTTAAGGTACTTGGGTTAATGCCAGTAATTGAAAGCACCAAAAACATGATTTTTACCTGATAAAAGTTTACCAAACGCAACTGACGTATTTACAATTGCCTGTGACTTAAGTTAGTAATTGTTTCAAATGGTAAGTAAATAAGTTAAAATACTTATAACTAAAACTCATTATTTTGGAATTTCTATATAAAACAAAACGTTATTAACAAAAATACATGAGTAACTGTACACACAAGTTAGTAAACACAAATAGTTTAACGCTTAACTTTTTCCTGATATGATTTATGACACTTTTCTTATACTTGAGAAAAAAAATCCTGTCAAAACAAAGGAAATTGAACTTAAAATGCTGAATAGTGTGACAATGATCAATTTAGAATGAAATATTTTTGTTGTCCTATATTTATACTTGTACTTTTGATTTACATAATTATGAAATCTATGAACAAATACTCTTTTGTTTTGATGATGCATAAACTTAAATAGAACATTAAATTTACATCGGTCTGGAAAGATTTACACATTGGATCTGTTGAAAGTGTTTGCACAAATCTGCAAGATTATAATTTATATTATATATCTGGGGGTTTAATAAATTGTTCACCATCCTATTATAAGTATTATCAGAGTATAATAGTTCATTATACATTCTCTTTTAAAACAAAGACAATTTTGTTTCTCAAGATAATCGATTTTTATTCACCATGGCGTATTGTTTAGTTGATGACTTCATGTACAGACTCAATCAAACCGAGTCTACAATTCTTATGTTATTTTGTTGTGATCATTGCTTCCGAGGGATCACTTTGTTCCCAGAATTTTATACACAGGCTAAGACGGACCCTACATAACGTAGGTTTGTTCGATTAGATGAATAAAAGGATTGAACATGTTGATATTTTGTTTTCTTCACCACACTCCAAACAAGAAATGTTTATGTAAGTTCAAATAATAGTTCATGAAAATATCAGTAAACTTTAACCACAATAAATACAAGAAAGATATATAGAAAATGTTCATTTTGTTTCCATTTCACATCTTTATGACGTAGCCTTGCGGTACACCATGGTCTCTTGCTATACATTTGTATATGCAAAAAAACGTAAAGTATTCCCTTTCCTCAGCGATAAGAAACCCGCTTTACTTATTCAAATATAGAAAGCGGATCAGTGATTAATGATATATCGGAGAGTTTCCTTTTTATTTAATCGTCGGTAAGTTGCATTTTACAGCTTCATTCTTTTTATTTGACAATTACATGAAATGATTTATCAAAAAATAACATATTTAACTTTGAAAATCCTGAAGGTCGCATTGATATATTAAAAGGACTAAAATATCTTTAGCAATATTTTAATTATATAAATGTAGGCAAAGCGATGAATTGCATATACATTGTAATAAATTAAATGATTTATTTTGCACTGTCAGGTCTTAAATTTACATGCATCCCGGTATAAATTTGAGCAGTTTTAAACAATTGAAACATATAATTATTAGAAGTGCGTTTTAAGCATTTCATTTGATTACCAGTAAAAAGTTGTTTTTATACTTGAAATATCTTGAAAGTTTCTGTATTATTTTCTCATATTTTGAAACAATAGAAGCAGGTTTTTGAACCTTTAGATTCGGCAATTATTATGACAATGCCTACAATGGGTAATAAATCAGTAATAAAATCAGCAAAATTATATTCACTATTATTGCACGATTATCATATATATAATGCGACAATCTAGGCGGAAAGTTTGCACGCTAAATCTTTGACAATGTTGGCTTATATATTTCTTTGTTGTCTAGCTGTTCAAAGTAAGTACTTTTCCTTTTTAGTAGATTATTCTTTCACATGAACTTGTAGTTTGATTTATAAAGTTATCGTTTGCGTACATAATTTATCCTTTGGGGTTATTGATTTCAATGCGTTTAGTGCTTAAGCCGGTGCTAGGGAGAGTGTGAAATCTTTCTATTATATCTCATGAACAGACTCAATTAAGTCTGCAATTTTTGTTGTTTTCATTTTTCTCGATCTATTAATTCATCTATTCCCAATTTCTGAAATAATTATTATTTGCAAGTCTTGTGAGCAGAAAAAAATCCTTTAAGAAAAGAAGCTACCATGTTATATCATTTAAACCAGATTATTATCTTAAATAGAAAATATTTAAACTTTTTCAACATAACATACGTTAAAACTGAATTTGTGACCGTGATATTTTAGGTGCATATGGAGAGTTAAATGGATTTGAGTTATTTGATAGTGACTGTGGCGAGATTTGTCCCGAAGTATGGGAACCCGTGTGTGGATCTGACGGTATAACATACGGTTAGTGTTTTAACATTCATGCATTCAGATATTCTGAAAGTGACCTTTAAAAACTCTTACAAATTTCAAATGTTGATATAAATTTCATGAAATGAGTTTGATGTTCCTTGAAACATGAAGTCTTCAAATACATGTTTTAACATAATTTACTATATCAATGTATGTGCATGCATCAGCATGCATACGAAATATTAGAATCTCGTACAGAACACAGATTTCTCGTTATAAAGTAATTATTCATTTAAAATGAAACATTTAACGTCCTAGCAATTTATTACAGTGCTTATGTGTCAAATATAAATGACTGGATTTATTTTACATTTTATTGCTTTACAATGCAAAGTACGTTCATATCAACATGTCAAAACAGATTGATTAATTATTAAGAATTGACATAAACTGGAGTAGAATTTTCTAGGTCTATATACTTTAAAATAATTCGTATTTATAAAGGTCTTGGTATCCTTAAAAAATAATTTAAATAATGTGAACCAAATAAACATTTTTTTAACCGAATCTATCCCAAATAATGAAATATTGTCATGACAGATCTTCCACGAAACTTTCTGACTGAAGAATTAATTTCGCATATATTTTTAGGATCTCTAATCATTTGTAATGTATGTAGAGAGTAATAAGATAAATCTAACTTTTAAACGTATCATTTATTTTTTAGGTAATGCTTGTGTATTCAACATTGCACAGTGCCGAAACGAAGAACTAACACTAGCTGCTCCTGGACCTTGCCTCGTCTAGATAAATGGATCAACAATAAAGATGAAGTCGGCAGTTCTGTTTATATAATTTAAAACTTCCAAAATATTTCACTTTTACCGTATCTTGTATAAACTTCTTACACGTAAAAATAAATTATATTGCTTCCAATTACAGAGATTATCAAATTATATAACCATAATGACAGGTGTTTTCTATTAATGAACAAAATATGGACTTCTCAAATTCGCAGTGCATGTTGAGATATTCTTGAATATATATTAAACACCAATTCTGTTAACTTATATACATGTACATGTATAAATCCATCAATTACATGCGATAATAGCATGTACAAACAATATTAAGAATAAGAGAAAACCATCTTAGGTTGTTGTATTGCTTTATAAAAGTTTTGTTCTCCATGTAAGATTTT
Organism: Ruditapes philippinarum; assembly: GCF_026571515.1. NCBI lineage: Eukaryota > Metazoa > Mollusca > Bivalvia > Venerida > Veneridae > Ruditapes > Ruditapes philippinarum. The sequence goes on from NW_026851615.1 coordinate 374,337, forward strand.
GCTATCTTTATGTTCAACAACTTTAATACCCAAAATCCGCTGAGGCCTTTGGTTGTAAATGTGGTACACAGAAGCAGATACTTAGAAATGATGATAGTAACACGCATTGAAAATATACTCATGTCAAAATCAACGCCATCAATTTAACAATACAGCTATCTTAAGAAGGGAACATGTAAGTTTGTAGTTACATGGTGCAACCAATTTTATTATCGTGACTATGAGCGATTCAGAAGTCACACATGTAACTTGTAACATTATTTTGTAAACTCTGCGGGAAAAAAAACCCAGAAAATTTATTTAAAAAAATGATATTACAAAATGTTTAATCACATGATACACTTGAATTAACAATAAAAATAACTCCCATTTGCCTAAATATAAATAACATTACAAAAATAGTGAGGGGTATTAAATATAATGTTGGGAACATCCCAATGTGTTTTTCATATCCTTAACATACCATTATCAATTTCATAAAGATCTTCTTTTGATTTCTGTGTTTTGCCTTTTGGTTATTGTTTTTTCAACTTCAAGTATGTAAGGACAAGACTATTAAGATACAAGTGAATCAAAGATGATATAAGTTTTAGTTTGTCGTCTTGTAGATAAATACTATATCTTATCTTCTCAATTAAAATGTTAATTATGGAATGGAACAGAAATATCCGTAGAGAGTACTAAGAAAGCAATATCAACAATGCTGGTGATGAGTCCTGCTAAATGTAGCACGGATTGATCTAATACCAATTTGTTACAAAAAATACTGTATGATTTGAATGCCGTGGCCACTGTTATGTTGTCAGTAAATACTTTAAAACTTCAAACACTTTGGTCTTTCTCTTTCAGAGACAAATTTGAGCCTCTTGCATGATTTTGTCCATTTTGCACTGATTTTTATGTGGAAGATTTGTTAAAAGGTATTTGACTTAAAATAATTTGCTCCTGGCCACTATAGCCTCAACGTGTGGCAGGTATCCAAAATAATGCACGGAGCGGGACCTATTTCTTCATATTTTGTTCAATAAATAATATAAACGAGCATGTAAGCCGAGTTTCACACAAAGCTTTGGCTAAAACATTACGCGCATGAAGTGTAATCATTTCTACATAAATACCTAAAATTTGAGACATTTTTACTGGATATGTTGTTTTTATGCTTAATGTAGTGGTTACTTAAACTATTTATGCTTGATAAAACATCTAAATTGGTTAATGGACAGGCGTATATAAAAGAGCGGTGTTTCTTGAAGTACATCCGAAAGGTATATGGGGTCGTGTGATATGTATGGACATTCTTAAGTATCATAAACAGTATCAAGCTGGTATATGCAATTTCAAGGTGAACGAGAGTATCTCCAAGATATGACCTAAATTGTATCTTTTTAGTTCAGCAATTTTTAAAATATATGCAGTATACTTTATCAATACAATAAGAGTGAGTGAATAACTGTATTACACAGTGCAATCAAAATATTTTGAGTTGGTTCCTATTTATAGTTATTAAGCGTTATGTTAACATGCAAAGACCATGATGTTAAGAGCTCTTAAAACTTAAAGTTTGTTAACATTTACACTCAGTTTTGTAAATGATATTCATATTTTATATTCAAATCTTTGATTTATGTGACATTATCTTTATTCAACACAATGCATATTCAGATAATAAACGATTAAGTTTACAAGACACTTAAATTGAAAGCTTCAAGTGAAAATGGCTTTTATGACAACCAATGCGTAATTAATAAATGTTTAAATCAGCAAAATAATTTTAAGAGAGTTTGACGTCAGTATTATTACACGATTATCAAATAAAATGGAAAAGTTGCATAAGTGATCTACAAAACCTTTGACAATGCTGGTTAATATTTTTCTTTGGTGTCTTGTTATTCAGAGTAAGTAATTTTCTTAATTTCTTTCTCTTTTTTTTCTTGGTAAATTGATTAAATTTTATCAACATTTTACGGTGTCCTTATCGTGCCATTTAGAATGTCGTCCGTCGCGTCTAAGGGTAGACACACGACAATGCGAAGTGACATCGCGACAATGCGAAGCGACGCTCGACAACGCGAAGCGATATGCGACAATGCGAAGCGACGCTCGACAGTGTCAATCGATATGTCGCACTGTCGCCTAGAAATGTCGCGGTAAAAAAGGGCGACATTTAAGAAATGTCGCTTCGCGTTGTCGAGTGTCGCTTCGCATTGTCGAGCGTCGCTTCGCGTTGTCGCGATGTCACTTCGCGTTGTCGCGATGTCACTTCGCGTTGTCGCATTGTCACTTCGCATTGTCGAGTGTCGAGGTTGGTAGAAGTGCATACCACGACACTCGACAATGCGAAACGACAACGCGACAATGCGATACGACGCTCGACAATGCGAAGTGACACTCGACATCGCGAAGCGACATTTTTAAAAATGTCGAGTAAATGTCGCGTTATTTTTATGATTTTTACACCGCGACGCTCAACATTGCGAAGCGACACTCGACAATGCGAAGCGACACTCGACAACGCGAAGCGATACTCGACAACGCGAAGCGACACTCGACAATGCGAAGCGACATTTGGAATAATATCGTATCGCATTGTCGTGCGTCTACCGGTGCTTGGTCAGAATTTACTAACTCACCGACAAACGGTGCGATCATGGAAGGGGTCGCACTAAACTGCTGACGAATTAGCTGACGATATAGAATATATAGGAAACTGCTGACCAGTTAAACAAAGAAGGATTGTCGAAAACTGCTGACCAGTTACACAAAGAAGGGAAACATTGAAGGTGTCAAATTGCCGTTGGTGATATTACAGGCGAGGTCGAGAAATACTTGATAAAATGTTTTTTCAAGATGTCAATATTACAAATGATACATATTAATTATAAAAAATTCAATTGATATATACTGTATATTTCTCAATTTATTTTGATATAATATTTTATTTAAGTACCTTAATGAATTTTCTTCAACGTGTTATATATTGGTTAAAATTTTAAAAATGTAGTCAAAATATGATGTACGAAAAATCATAATTTGTTTCAAGTATGTATAAAACTTTAATACACTTGTTACTATATATAGTAACAAAATTGCCTATGATTTCAACTGATTATGAGTGTCATGTGACCTATTATGAGTTTGCGGCCCGGGGCGAGAACTAGTTATCAGCCCGCAGAACATGTACACGTGCACAAACTGAAACAATGACGTCATATTTTACGTCATCAAACAGTTAACTGTAAAATTGAAAGTAGGTTGTCAGCACGAATCGCTTTATTTTTATTATTATGAGAGCTTAAGCGTATTTAGTACAAACACATTTTTGTTACTATTGAAATTTGAAGAAATAATACGACAAATTTATTCCGAAAAAAATGAAAATAAAACTTGCTTCTAGATTCTACTGCTTTGAACACACAAACAGTAAACATCTCTGTACAGAACAGTAGAAGAGTAGACAAGAATTTCAACGAAAGAACTTTGTTTGTTTTTTTTTTCTTTTTTTTTTTTTAATGCTACTATTAGATCATCCAAGTGTATTAAAGACATTAATACACGTCAGAGTAGGGCCGGAAGGTGATAATCGGCCCTAAATGAATAATGGCCCTCGGGCTAAAGCCCTCGGGTCCATTATTCATTTTGCGGGCCGATTATCACCTTCCGGCCCTCACCTGCCGTGTATTAACCTCTTAATGCATCATAGGTTAAAATATATACATGTACATATACGTAATGTATATTTTAACAAAATATAATTATTATGTCGTATTTAGTGCAAATATGAAATAAAGTGATTTATCACACACCCGTGCCGATTTTGCGACTCCGTAAATATGGTATTGCACGGCCGTGCATATATTTTGACGTGACGTCATTAGCGTTATACAAACATAGTGTAATGACGCGCTAAATGTTAGCGTTATACTATAGGCGCGTCAATGAAAAATGACTCTTATTTCTCTTTAAACGGTCTTTATTTTGGGTATGTGATAAATAGAATATTAAATTCGTGTAAGTTCATTACTGAATTTATTGCACTCGTTGAATAAAAATAATATTATGCTCGCCAGAGGCTCGCATAATATACTAGTAATTTTATTCAACTCGTGCAATAAATTCAGTATTGAACTTACACTCATTCAATATCCTCTATTTCTGTTTCCTTATTTGTTGTTCGTATAATTGTATAAGTAATATTGAACAAAAATTAATAATGTGCTAATTGTTATAGTTAATAAGCTTTTATTACATTATAAACAACATGTTTCCACAGATATCCATTAAACTGATAATTTATCGAGATCGATATGCCCCAAGGTCATATTAAAATCGATTTCACACGCGACGTGTCATTCTTGATTTATCTATGACAAAATACAATAAACAGTCAAAAATATGTTATTAAAATGCTGACCATATTGTAGAATCTGCTGAAAAGTTAGATATTAAAACAAATTATTCATCCTAGGACAGTAAACAGAGATAGTGATGACGTAAACAATCAAAACAAACGAAAGAAACAACGTACTGTCCTAGGATGATAATTTGGTCTTAACGGTACATGGGAAAGTCCAAAAACGGGGTTATCTGGATTATTATCCGATATCGTAAAAGTAAACACTTACAAATACTATATAGCATTATTCTTACAGTATCGTTTGCGTATTACCGTTATGGTTCTGTCGGTAGAATCGAAATTATTTGTAACTTTTAGAGTTTTGTTCTCATAGGTTCGAACCCCAAGTAGTGCCATTTTATAACCACAGGTTTTTCTTCTTGCTCTGTTTTTTATCATTATAATTATTCATTTATTTTCGTTTTCCTTTTTGTTTTCTTCTTATGATATATATATTTTATAGTATATATTTATTTTTTATTTCCATCTTTTTTCTTTTTGTATTTTTTGATCACAGTGAAATAAAATATTCGATCTCATATTCATGTATGCATAAAACCGGTCAAACAATTGACTGTTCTGAGGTAAAAAAAATGTACCAGTAGTCGAACTTCTGTCTGTACGGATAAACTCATTACTGACACGGTTGCTCTACCTGCTGCGCTAACAAGACATATGATAACATGTAGTTTTATTTTCATTTTTATAGATGGTGGCATTGATCTGCCTAACCTATTTTTCGCATTGTTATTGGTCTTTGTTATGTAAACAAAGGCTCAAGTTATCATCCTAGGACAGTGACATATTTGTATACGATACACCAACAGTAAGTAAAATAAATAGTGAAATGAGTACTAATGGAACTTTTCAACAATCATTTACTGGACAATTATTGCAGTCACCTCCGTATCAGTATAATCAACAATATCTTGGTCCACTACCGCCAGGTACACCAATGATGAATCAAGGTACAAACCAAACTCCACCATGGGCTATAGCTATGATGGAAACTATGAACTCCCGTCTTGATAAGATCGACTCCCGACTTGATAAAATTGACAATATTGAAAAAGTAGTAAACTCAATGTGCTTGAAACTCAATGATCTAGATATTAAGGTAAAAAGTATAGAGTCGCGAGTTTGCGATGTAGAAAACAACAGTACATTTATCAGTGAAAAGTATGATAAGCAAACAACAGAATTAGCGTCAACTAAAGATAGTGTAAAGACCATGCAAAATCATGTGACACGTTTAAATTCTACAATCAAAACATTAAGTAAAACCCAGGAAGAACTTAGAACACGCATCTTGGACAACGAATTTAGAAATATGAAGGACAATCTAATATTTTATGGCTTACCGGAAGTACATACCACATCACCGGAAGCATCCATGTTATTAACAAGTTCCTCTACAAGTAACACTGACCAAAATATTAATGTTTTCGCCACAAACATATGATACAGCAACAGACCCTAATTCTTGTGCCTCTATTGTAAAAGAATTTATTAAAAATACATTAAAAATCAGTACTGAGATAGAGTTTGATAGAGCCCATCGCCTTGGTACACTAACCAAACCCGAAAATCCAAGACCGATTGTTGTGAAATTTCACAAGTATAGTTACAGAGAAATAGTAAGGAATACAGCTTTCCATATGAAGGATGTCCTTAAGCAACATAGATATGGTGTTGGAGTACAAATACCCAAAGAGTGGCGAGATGCCATGAATGCTATGAGGCCAGAAAAGCATTAAATAGAGCAAGAAATGTATTTTTGAGAAATAGAACGAACGAGAATAAAAGCATTTTCATAAATAAAAGAAAGGTATATAAGAATATAAAACTTAGATGTAAACGTTTATTCAAAAAGACAGAGGGGAAACGAGTGTCAAAATTAGCAAAATGTAACCCAAAGTCTTTTTGGAGAAATGTGAGAACACAATACAGGCAACCTACTATAGAAAATAGAAACATAAGTATTGATGATATGTATATACATTTTAATAGTTTGTACGGTTCTACACCACTGTATGATCATGAAAATAATGATGTACATAATGATTACATATATGATAATGATTTAGATGTTGAATTTACATCGATGGAGATAAAAAATGCAATATTTTCGCAAAACAATTCCAAATGCCCAGGTACTGACCATCTGATTGCAGAAGTATTTAAAAATTCAATTGATATAATTTGTCCATTTCTCACACGCTTTTATAATAAAATATTTAATGATGGCGTATTTCCTGAATGCTGGGAGAGAAGGTATTATAGTACCAATTTTTAAAGGTGGAGCTCATGAAGCAAAAAACTTTCGCGGAATTACCTTAAATAATATTTTGTCCAAAATATACTCAAAATTATTTAATTTTATCCATGAAATATGGTGCTATATCAGTCAAATATATTTCATATTTTTAAAAAATAAATATGAAATAAAAATATGAAAGTGGGCGAGTTAAAACTCATATTTATTTTAAGGGACTTCTTTCGCCATTTTGTTTGAAAAATCTGATAAATAAAAAACAACTTTTTGTTGAATTTTGCTTTGAAAACTATCTAGAATGATAGAAAATGGTCTAACTAAGAAAATTAATCCGAACACCAATATCTTAAATTCAGTTATTAACGCTATACAGACGTTTAAACAGTTGTTTACGTGACGTCACAATGTAGTGCCAAATATATCGCGTGCAAAACAAGACGCAATAATATATTACTGCGCGCTGTACAATTGCAGTTGCGTAGCAAGCAATAGGGTTTGTAACCATTTTTCTTTGATAATGAAATTAAATAAAAAGGTTATTTTTTCGTTTTTCGTGAAATATGGTATATATTTTCACTCAACATGATAAAATGCCACATATTTTCACTCGCCGTCCCGGCTCATGAAAATATGTGGCATTTTATCATGTACAATATCCTCTTATTATTAGTTGATAGACTTATTAAATGGGCTGATAAACATGAAAAATTTATTGATAATCAATATGGTTTTCAAAGGAATAAGTCAACTATTGACTGTATTTTTGTTCTACATGCTATAATAACAAAGAACTTTGTCGAGTAAGAAGAAACTCTATGTAGCATTTCTAGATTGGGAGAAAATGTTTGACCGTATTGATAGGGTTTTATTATGGAGAAAGTTACTGAATGAAAATATAAGTACAAAATAAGTGCAATCAAGTGCAATCAAGTCAATGTATGGTATTGTTAAATCTTTTGTTAAATATAAAAACATGCATTCTGATCTAATTAATTCTAAGATTGGAGTAAAAAAGGAGATCCAGCAAGTAGCATATTGTGTTTATTTTTTCTCAATGATATATTAAATAATATAAATAGGAACATTCCTGGTATTGTTAACATTGATGATATACAGGTATTTTTGTTGTTATTTGCAGACGACGCTGTAGTTTTCACACATGATCCAAATTCATTACAATCTATCTTGAATGATATAGAACATTATTGCAATATGTGGAATCTGAAATTAAATGTATCTAAAACAAAAGTAATGATTTTTGAAAATGGTAGACATACATCTTATGATTTCTTTTTGTATAACACTAGAATTGAAATTGTAGAATCTTTTAAATATTTAGGTGTGTATCTTTTTAAAAATGGGAACTGGAACAGAACTCAAAAATATATTGCGCAACATGCGTCATATTCACTACACAATCTATTTATTGTATGTAACCAGTTGGAACTTCCAGTTTCCCAAATGATAAGTTTATTTGATAGTATTGTTTTACCAAACATTAAATTTATGCTGCAGAAGTGTGGGGGCATCATGCTGGTCCGAACATAGAAATTATACATACAAAGTTTTGTAGAAGATTGTTATGTGTAAAACAATCAACCAATGTAGATGTGTTATATGGTGAACTTGGTCGTACACCAATGTCCATTCATAGAAAACTAATATTGATCAAATACTGGTTAAAACTTCTTAAACTTAATGAAAGAACTATATTGTATAAAATTTTTATTATGTTAAAAACAGATGCCGACAATGGTGTAACTTATAGTGGTAAAAACTGGGCATATACTGTTAAGACTATTTTAGAGCAGACTGGCTTGTTTTATATGTGGGAAAATCAGTTTACTATACATATAGAATTTAGTATTATTAAACAACGAATTTTAGACATATTCTATCAAAGTTGGTATTCCTCAATTAATAACTCGTCTAGATTAGATACATATTGTTTATTTAAACATTCATTCGAATTTTGAAAATTATTTGGATTTTATCGTTGAACCGAAATTTAGGGTAGCTTTATCCAAATTTCGTTCATCTTCTCATAGTTTGGCTATTGAACGTGGACGGCATAGAAATATACCAAGAAATGAAAGATTGTGTAGTAATTGTAATGCCGGTCTTATAGAAAATGAGTATCATTTTGTATTAATATGTTCTAAATTCCAGGACTTAAGATCAAAATATATAAAGAGATATTATTATACGTGGCCTACTAAACAGAAATTTGTTAATCTCATATGTGCAAAATCAAAAGCAATAATTAATAATTTAGCAAAATATATATATTATGCAAACTTGCGAAATAACTAGTCATCTTTAATGCAGATACATATATATATATTATATTATTGTGCTCTTCTGTAAACCATGTCTTTGTATAAAAAATTGTATTGCTATGGAACATGTTGTTTTAATGCAATAAAATATTTGTAGTTGTAGTTGTAGTTAGATATATAGGGAAACTGCTGACCAGTTAGATATATAGAGAAAAATATATTTTGCCGTGAAATTGTTACTCATTTTATAATGTATGCAAATTTTTATATATTATATAAAATTATGTCGACAATTTATTAAGTAAAAACACTGCTGACCAATTTAATGTTAATTCAAATTGATTTAAGCCGTAAAACTCTTCTTATTCTATATGGTCAGCAAATTTAACGCTCTTTACATTCAGGCGAGAAAATGCTGACCAGTTAAACATACAGTAGAATCTGCTGACCAGTTAGATATATAGGGAAACTGCTGACCAGTTAGATATATAGAGAAAAATATATTTTGTCGTGAAATTTTAATTCATTTTATAATGTACGAAATTCAATATATTGTATAAAATTTTGTCGACATTTAATTAAGTAAAAACACTGCTGACCAATTTAATGTTAATTCAAATTGATTTAAGCCGTAAAACTCTCTTATTCTATATGGTCAGCAAATTTTAACGCTCTTTACATTCAGGCGAGAAAATGCTGACCAGTTTAAACATATATAGTAGAATCTGCTGACCAGTTAGATACGAGGGATGTCCGGAAAGTTCATATACATCTTCATTTTTTTTATTGTAAAACAATACATACGCTGTACAAATTTTGTCAGCATAAAAATACATATCTAGCGAACACATTTATCAAAAATTACTGAACTGTGACTAACGTTTGTATTTTAAAAGTATTTACATACAACATATATACATAATCATGGAGCACTTTGACAACGTCAACGGCGTCAAATTAAATTCATGTTTACCAACTATTTAATTTCTTCCGATTTCAAAAGCCATCATGGTACCTGTCTGACGTATACTTAATACATGTTATTGCTTCATACATTTCATATTTAAAATTATTATTTAAAAATAAAGATTTCACTGGTTCCCATACTGTGTGTAAGATGTCTGCCTTTTTCAAAAAATGTTGTAACGCAATCTACGATATTTCAGCCATGCTACTTTTGGTCACTTCTGGAGCGTTTCTTATACAATATCCTGTCATCACCGCTTCTTTATCTTGTTTGACATTTATTCATTTAAACACAAGTTGCCTTTAACATTTCATGGTTAATTTTGTTTTAAAGGTAAAGATTATAATCTCAGTTGGCGCCAGTTTCGTGATTTCGTGTTTTCACCATCGTACTATCGACTATCGAGTTTCAGATTAACACATTCATAGGCGATGGCCCTAACGGCATTCCGGAATGCCGTTAGGGCCATCGCCTATGAATGGTTTGATCTGAAACGCGATACTCGACAGTACGATGATGAAAACGCGAAATCACGAAACTACGATGGTGAAAACGCGACAGTACGATGGTGAAAACACGATAGTTTGTCGCGTTTTCAATCATCGTAGTATCGTACTGTCGCGTTTTCATCATCGTACTATCGCGTTTTCATCATCGTACTTTCGCGTTTTCACCATCGTAGTTTCGTGATTTCGCGTTTTCACCATCGTACTATCGACTATCGCGTTTCAGATCAACACATTCATAGGCGATGGCCCTAACGGCATTCCGTAATAATCGCCGTAAACAAGCTGTTTATTTACGTATGACATCATAATTTACACTGAATATCATGTTATACTATCCTATATGATGTCACAAAATTAAAACGAGAGATTGCATTAAAATTACATCTTTTAGCAACTTTTTATTCGAGTAGCTATCATCATGAAATCAAAGTGCTCCGTTGTTCGTTGATCATGTTGCCATGGTGATCGGCGCTTTGCGAATATTACTTTTATCATGTTTTTTAATTTAGAAATATGTAGCAGATAAATACTTAAGTAAAGTATTAAATCATCATATTGATTATGTCTGCTTAAAATAATTTTATAGCCTTGTCTACGAACTTTCCGGACAGCCCTCGTATATAGGGAAACTGCTGACCAGTTAGATATATAGAGAAAAATATATTTTGCCGTGAAATTGTAATTCATTTTTATTATGTATGCAAATTCAATTTATTTTATAAAATTATGTCGACATTTAATTAAGTAAAAACACACTGCTGACCAATTTAATGTTATTTCAAATTGATTTAAGCCGTAAAACTCTTCTTATTCTATATGGTTAGCAAATTTAACGCTCTTTACATTCAGGCGAGAAAATGCTGACCAGTTAAACATATACACATGTAGTAGAATCTGCTGACCAGTTAGATATATAGGGAAACTGCTGACCAGTTAGAAATATAGAAAAAATATATTTTGTCGTGAAATTTTAATTCATTTTATAATGTACGAAATTCAATACATTGTATAAAATTTTGTCGACATTTAATTAAGTTAAAACACTGCTGACTTATTTAATATTAATTCAAATTGCAATTATTGCTTTTGAAAATACATTTTTTTTCCGTTACAAGATTTTTCTATTGAAATATCACTAACAAGAGATTTTGATAAAACTCATTACATCATAATTCTTTATAAAACATTAATTCAAATTTTTGCATATCTTTAGAGGTATAAAAAGCTGTTTAATATATCCTTTTAAAATCACGGATTTATATTACATGTAGTAATGTAAATCCGTGTTAAAATGTATGATATTATGGTACTTTAAATGTATATATTAATTTAGTTTATAAACATAGTCATATAAATGCAAAAATTAAAAATATAATTAAAAGAATAAAAGTAATTTCCCATCTTTTTTATTACCCCCTACGGCGTGTTTATATAACTTCACACCTTCAATGTTTCCCTTCTTTGTGTAACTGGTCAGCATTTTCCGATAATCCTTCTTTATTTAACTGGTCAGCAGTTTCCTATATATCTATATCGTCAGCTAATTCGTCAGCAGTTTAGTGCGACCCCTTCCATGATCGCACCGTTTGTCGGTGAGTTAGTAAATTCTGACCAAGCACCGGTAGACGCACGACAATGCGATACGATATTATTCCAAATGTCGCTTCGCATTGTCGAGTGTCGCTTCGCGTTGTCGAGTATCGCTTCGCGTTGTCGAGTGTCGCTTCGCATTGTCGAGTGTCGCTTCGCAATGTTGAGCGTCGCGGTGTAAAAATCATAAAAATAACGCGACATTTACTCGACATTTTAAAAATGTCGCTTCGCGATGTCGAGTGTCACTTCGCATTGTCGAGCGTCGTATCGCATTGTCGCGTTGTCGTTTCGCATTGTCGAGTGTCGTGGTATGCACTTCTACCAACCTCGACACTCGACAATGCGAAGTGACAATGCGACAACGCGAAGTGACATCGCGACAACGCGAAGTGACATCGCGACAACGCGAAGCGACGCTCGACAATGCGAAGCGACACTCGACAACGCGAAGCGACATTTCTTAAATGTCGCCCTTTTTTACCGCGACATTTCTAGGCGACAGTGCGACATATCGTTTGACACTGTCGAGCGTCGCTTCGCATTGTCGCATATCGCTTCGCGTTGTCGAGCGTCGCTTCGCATTGTCGCGATGTCACTTCGCATTGTCGTGTGTCTACCCTTAGACGCGACGGATTTAGATTTTTAAATGACACGAACTTTATCTATGATATGAAGTTTTTTCGCAATTACCCATTATATAACGTCTGAATCATATTGTATAAAACTTGCATTCGTTTTATCATTTTTATCATTTTAGATATTAACTTAGAAATATCTTAATTTACAGAAACGTTAAAGGGTCTCTATTTAGTGCGATTATGCATGGTGTGTAAGTCGACTAATTTTTATTCGATTTGATTTTATGTTTTGCTAAAATGAACATTGTATCTTGATATTTTAAGGTGTATATGGACGCAACCGAGAAACTGATGACTGTTTCGGGGGTTGTCCTAAAATTTGGGATCCTGTATGTGGATCCGACGGAAAGGCTTACGGCAAGTGTTTTGTCATTCACGTTTTAACCTAATGTATATGTAAAATACTACTAATTAATTTCTAAGAACGTGCTTATACTATTGTTTAAACCTTTACAATGAAATGTTCCATAAAACTATTTACAATGTAGTAAAATTATAACTGTTTGAGACTTTGCAAAATTCTTTGTATCAGTTTTGTGAAATTATGAACCTTACGTAAAAATATATTGAAAATACTATATTTATCCACAGTGGATCAAGATTAGTGCAATATTTGTGCAATGATATTGATGACGTCACAAACGCAGTGAAACCCATTAAAAAGCGTCCTCTTGTTTGCGTTTATTTAGTATTATTTTTACATATATGAGGTTCTCAACAAACTTTTATATACTTGTACAATACATTTGTTTCAGTACTTACATCAATATATGCTTATTTCTTTTCATTTATTATCAGTTCACTTATTATATGCCCCTCCCCTCCTTTCGTGTGCCTTTCCCCGTTTTTTGGTTCGGTGCCTTCTGCGTGACCTGTGACTGGGTTGTGTCGGGAGGCGCGTTCTGTAAACGTCGCCTTGCCTTGGTGATCTTTGTTCTCAATCTTTTACATATGTTTAATTTATTCAACTCTAGGCAATATGTTTTCAGATCATTTACATGACGTCCTCTAAAACAACCATTTATCTCTGATTATCCATTTACAATAAAGGTTTCAATCCATGTTTCATATTTGTACTTCATGAAACCTTTGTGCTAACACATTTGGTTTTAGTTGACATTTTATATCAAATTAACAATTGATTTCAGGAATAAGTTAATGCTAAAATGTATGTAAAACAGATTGTTTAATTATCTAAGAGAAAATGAAACAATTCCGATCTACATATCATTATATTACTTGCACATCTGCATGCTTTGTATCCTTCAAAAAGAATTAATTTAATTAATTAATTAAACCATTAAATGTGAAATTACAATAGACATAACTGATACATTTTTTAAAAAAAAAAATCAACCTATTTTATCACAAGGTATATAATTTAAACCAAATGAAAAACAAATATTCATTGCACAAATGATTTTACGAAACTTTGTGATTGAAGGAATAATTGCTTATTCTCAGTATCACCAAACATCTGTTACTGTAATACTTCATTAATAATCCAACTATGTTCAAAAACATCATATATGCATATTTTTCAGGAAATGCTTGTGAATTCAACTTTGGAATGTGCAAAAACGAAGAACTGGAATTAGCTTATACTGGGCGTTGTCGCATCTAGAAACATAATTTTACTACAAATAAAGATGAAGTCTGCAAATCTAGATCTTAAGTTGTTTCTTAGTTTATAAAAGTTATATCCTCAGTAGTTCAAAGAGTTATTTCGCTTTTACTCTGTACATTCATAAAACCTACTTGAATAAATAATATTGTTTCTATGAATAGTAGGGTGCTGATGATAAAGGTTGTGCAAAATTTCAGAATTTACACAGTGACATGTGCTACCATTTGTCACAGCTGTTGTTTTTAACATAAAATAAGCCGTGTCATGACAAAACCAACATAGTGCGTTTGCGCCCAGCATGGATCCAGACCAGACTGCGCATCCGCGCAGTCTGATCAGGATCCATGCTGTTCGCTTACCAACCCTATTACAAGTACAGAAACTGATAGCGAACAGCATGGATCCTGATCAGACTGCGCAGATGCGCAGGCTGGTCTGGATCCATGCTGGTCGCAAACGCACTATGTTGGTTTTGTCGTGACGCGGCTCAAATTTAAAATTGTTAGAGCATTTGTTGTTATTAATTGTGCTAATACCGGGTAATACATTACAAGTGGTAAAAGATGGAAAATAACTAAAAGAACTCCCAAAAAGGAAAATTTGAAAATGTTGCCTGTCTTTGGTTACATTCTGTCCATTTTGTTAAATGTTTGTAGTTTTTTCAAAGCGACTTTTTCAATATGCACTGAAGTCTTTGGTTATTAATGTGAAATATATGAGAAGATTCTTAAAACATCAATTGCTTAAAAAATTGATAATTCATTTATGTCAAATCATATCCGTCATTGCAACAGTTGCTATACAAAAAAGTAAATATTCGTCACTTGGCCCACCACACTCTACCATCATGTTTTCCGAGAAAGTAATCGTTGCAAATAATATAAACAACACACTTCAATAGGTGTAGGATAAACATTTTAAGAGTGATCCTTTACATGCACCACGAAATGAATTAATACATTTTTGTAGTAGTTATTCATATAATTCTTTTTATTGTCTACAGATCTAGACAGACGAAAATTATGTTCAAATAGGCTCTAGAAATGTGTCTTTGTAATACTTAAATTACACATCCTTGGTTTTATAAAAGTGTCTTCCTTTTAGTAAATCAAGAAACTTTTAGTCTAATTGAAATAACTGTTTGGTTTATTTGACATCTTATTGCTTTACAAAATCGAAAGCAGGAAATAGTTCATATCAAAATAGATTGATTGATTAATTACTCAGAAATTATATATAGTTAATGTAAATGTTCTAGGTCTACATATTTAAAAATAATTATTTGCATCTCTTCGTGTTTGTGTATCTTTCAAAAACAATAAGATGGCAATAATATGAATCAAACTAGACGAAATTGCTATAGAATTTTAAGCTTGTAACATATATTATGCATATATTATTGATATGTGAAAATACAGATACTTTCTGTACATTCTCTCTTTAAAGACAGCGTTAACATCTTTTGCGCTCACACAGAGAAGATATGTTACATTTAAATACACACTACACACTATAGATAAAAGTATGATTATAAAAAGCTGGCAGAAGAGACTAAATTTATTTGACCAGTAATTAAGGACATAGTTTGCACAGATGATTTCACGAAACCTTTCTACTGGACGATCATTTTCTTATTATCAGTATTACCAAACATCTTATTTTCTATATTGGTAATTTCAAGATAAAAAACTTTCAACTTTTTTTATTCAGGAAATGCCTGTGAATTCAACATTGGACAGTGTAAAAATGAAGAACTGAAATTGTCTCATACTGGACCTTGTCCTGTTTAGCTGAATGAAAACATAATTGTGATACAAATAAAGATAGAGTCAGTGATTCTTTATTTGTTTATAAAAGTTGCATCAACGAAATGTTTCATTTGTAACATGTTCATATTGGACATAAAAATGAAAGGACTATTGCGTTCAATTAGAGTAAGATGCTGAACAAAACTTTAGAACTGACAACGTGATATGTTCGATCATACAGTTTTTGTTTTACTATCTCTACGATATCATTTAATAAACAACTGCTGGAATTAAAACAGAGAGTGCAATCTTTGATAATTTAAACTGGATGTATATATTTGACATCCAAAGGAAAATAAAGTCTATTACGGTAAAAGTTTGATTGAAAATATGTTTGACAATTATAGTCAATAAAATGCTCATTGGTGTACAATTATAAAAAAAAATCGAATTATTTTTCCAACATAGTCACTTTAAAGGAACAAATGATAATAAATGCAACATATATGTTTAACCTATTTTATTTATGGTTGGCATAAAATTTCCGTCATGACTGGTCATTAAGTAACATAAAGTTAATAGAGTTTGAACCTTTATATAAAATAGAATATTATAAAATAGTTTTGCTTCGTCATCGATTGCAAAAACCTGTAATTTTATGTTAGATTTTCGCCATATCGACGGCTGAATAAGAGCATTAAATATTCCAGACAATCTGTTATAGAATAATATTAACAAATACATGTATATCAATTATAATATTATATGACTAATACTCATATCCTAACAGTCGGAAGTGACATTTTATATATTGCTTATATATGCTTCGGTAGCTTAATATGTTTATTAGATATAATCAATTAAAATTATGTTTCAAAAAAGAGACAATGCGCTGACAAATGCCAGATATGATATACACTTGATATCCGAAGCTTATAAAATATGTTTTATAAATATTATCAATAAAAATTAGTAAAATTTTGAAAAGACTGATACAGCCATTTGTATATATAAATACATTTATCAAGCATATCACGATCAAAACTGCCATAGAATGTCTAGGACATTCCAAACCAGAACAATTACTCAACAGGTTTGATCGTATATTCGTCTTAGGAATACTGGCCGCCTACGTAAAACCCCTTTTTTAAGAGGAACCGTAGCATCCGTTGGCATGCACGGAGGAAACCTCCTCAGACTATTCCTCGGAATATAGAACAACGGACCTGCTCAGATATACCAGTAAACATATAAAATACAAAATACATACAGCTCAATAAAGAGAAACGTTCTTTATCAGAAAAATTATTATTTTAATTAAATAGTAGTGTGATATGTAATGTAAGTAAACTTGCTTGAAACCATGTATAACAATGTAATGATATGATAATAACCATTATATCAATACTTTTTTAAAGACAATATTTGTTTTATTTACACATGGGTTAATTTAATTAACAGTGTTTTGTTTTGTACCGACATCGGTTACAGGTTATCTATTGACTATTCTACAAATATCCGAAAGTCAGTTGCATCCCACAGATGTTCGAAATGTTTATGCTTACGTACAGGCCAGTTAAATGTATGTTTTGAACCGACGTCGGATTCAAATGATAGGGGTCTGGCAGTCGACGTTGGTAAATTTCCGGATGTCGCAAAACAAATAATGACTGTTGAAATGATAATTCCAGCCATGACGAAGAAGGGCTAAGTATCGCGGCTGTCATTATTACCTGAAAACAGAAAAAAGAGACAACAGCAAAGCAAATGGGAAGGGCGGGTGGGTATTTTTCCGTGTTAGTTCACGGCAGCTTCTGGAGCTCGGAGACTGGATCGAAAAGGAATTTGCAGAAGCGTGCTCGGTTTATATACCCAGTCTACTAAGCATGCGCGAACGAGATTGAATGAGTTAGGAGGAGGAGCCAAATATACAGGTCATTGCAAAAATACTGTGACGTATAGTGTAAAAATAAAGAGTTTAAACTCAAGCGCTTAAACTGAATATTAATGTCAACAGAAATAGACATTTTGTAATTTCGGTTTCTACAACCATAAAATATGTAAATAAATAATGTACTGTTTACCAGAGCTGCATTACTTGTACTGGTACTGGTACTGCAGTAGGTACTGCAGCGATTTTGCAAGTACTGGTACTGATACTGAATTACTCTTGCAAAATTTTGCTACTACTGGTACTGGTACTGCATTACTGTCTTAAAAAGTGGTACTGCTATTGCATTACTAGGCAATACTTTTGGTTTTGATAAAAATAGCATCAATTTTTCTCATAAAATAGAGCTGTAAATTACATTTTATTTTATTTTTGTGAAAAAGTAAGTTATCAAATCTGCAATATTCCTTCAAATGTTAACATAGTATTCATCGTAAAAAAGCACCAAGGACTTTATGTAAAAATTAAATTGAGATAAACAGACTCAATAACTCTTTATCCTAAAATATCCTTATCATATATCTGGTATAACGGACAATAGTTCTTTTGATTGTGAAACACATGCCAATATAGACCATACTTCAAAACAGCCACGTTTTAAGCTTAAACAAATACCTAACGATTTCATGGAAAGCGATATGGTTAGGTCTGCCATCTTCAATATGATTGATCGCATCGAGAAATGCAAGGAAACGCAGAGTGAAATTGACGCTATCTATGATAACCTATGCAAACTGATTACTCGAGAAATGCACGACAAAATTCCGCAAATAAACGCATCTAGGAGAACACAAAGGCAACGAAATCACTTAAAACCATATTGGAATGATGAACTCCAGTCCCTGTGGTATAATATGAATACAAAGGAAAGGGGCATTTTTAAAATGTAATCAAAATAACCGTTATAGACAGACATTGCATAACGAATATATCGGTGCACGTAAAGGTTTTGATAAGCTCCTGAGACAATGTGAACGAGCGTATAGGTATGCAAAGGCGATCGAGATTGAAGAAATATCGACTTCTAACCCGAATGACTTCTTGCAAAAGATTAAAAGTTTAGGGCCTCGAAAGGACTCCTCTTTACCGATAGAAATTATTGATGAAAATGGAACTCATATCAGAAATGAGCACGAAGTTTTGAATAGATGGAAATCGGATTTTGAGAAATTATATAACGGTACAGATATTGGTAATTTTGATGATATACATTACAGGCAGTGTTTTTCCTCTTAACTCATGCTATATCCTTACAATAAACAACAAACAATATAATACTATTTGAAAATGTATTATATGTATGGAGCACTTGGACGATCAGTGTGTAGTGTGTAATACATTCACATTTCAATCATTACATATAACAATACATAGTTACTATAATAAATGCATCAAAATATATATATATTCATTTTAACACATTCATAGACAATAATCTTAAAGTCAGATAATAAAGTCATCTTACAAAATATATTTCATCTAGATGGTTAACACTGAAACCTTTATTCAAAACACATTTCTTGCCAATTTTTAATTTTTTAAGCTGATATTGCCTAGTCGATCGTCCAAAGCTGAATGACCAATACTACACATTACTTTAGCACGAAAACTTCGTGCACGAAACTATGCAATAGGATACTTCATTCGACCAATGGAAAATAATTTTCCTCTAATTCGCTTTCGCTCAACCGTGGAAAATTATATTTCCTCTTAACTCATACTATATCCTTACAATAAACAACAAACAATATAATACTATTTGAAAATGTATTATATGTATGGAGCACTTGGACGATCAGTGTGAATTTAAAGAACGGGAAAACAAAATTAAAAATTGGCAAATATTTCTCCTTAATAATGTAACAGATCAAAATACTGACATTTTTCCAATATAATATTTATAGTCCTAAAGATAAAGAAACGGCTAAACGCTCCTTTAAATTGTCTTTAATGTAACCATCTTTCGCATTTTCGCTGACCCAACGACCATGTCTCTTAAACATACGTTCTTTAATTCCACATTCACTATTTGCAGCAGCGGTAGCACCACCGCTTCGTAAAGAATGTAATGAATATTTACTTATATCTGATACATGTGGTTTCAAAGCGTTTAAAAACATCTCACGCAAGTTCGTGTAAGAAGTTCTACAACGTCCATTTTCTCACTTTATATCCTGATTTCGTTTTTGACAAATTACATAATAGAAAATCTTCACCATTGAGCTCTGCCCATTTTTATATAATTTAACACATTTTCACAAGGACATAACAGAGTTCCCGTTTTCGCAATCATTAACCAATGACCATCTCTATATACATCCGTTTTACTTTTCTCAATAAAATAGCCATATATGACTGTTCAAACACTATATCCGATACCTTTATATTCAATAATTCAGCACTGCGCAAAAAACCTGCATAAGCTAAAATAATAGCACATATGATTCTTTGATTTTTAATATTTTTCTTTTCGTAAAGAGAATTATAAACAGCCAAAATATTTTCCAACTGTAATTGGCTCTTTTTCTGTTTACAGGTTTTGCTAAAATTCTTTTAGCAGCTTCTAAAATATTTAAATTAATTTTAGAATCAGTAGGGGAAACTAAACCATTCAAATCATGGAACCATTTAATAGCGTAAAAAGCTGTTATTACAGGAGCAGGAGTACGCGCAGTTTGAATTAATGAAGATAAATAAAGTGCCACAGTTAAAGTTTTAGCAGGTAAGAAATCCCCACTCCCTAAAGAATTACACAAACCCCACTTTATCCAACGATTAAATGCCAACTCATATTTCTTACAAGTATTAGCCGCTCTTGACTTCTTCAAAATGTCTGGGAGTAGGTCAATCTTATCCGCCAAAACCGGTGGCAATTCATCAATATCGTCCTTATGAATCTGAAAAAACAGATTTAAATTGAGAAAAATTTAATAAAAACAAATGTTCAAAACATGCTTACTGTGAAATACATCAATATGATTCTAATAACACTTTGTTACTTGTTGTTATGTAATTCCTTAATATGTAAGAATTTATAAGAAAACATTTCATGTTATATCGTGTACAATTAATTTTATAATTAAAATTATCACGAGTCTAATAAAACTTAAAAAACATAATAATAGATCTAAATTGATACGATAACATGAATACAAACTTTCTTCAATATGATAAAATATAATACTTATGTTTTAAACAATCCAAATAACTAAGAAAAAACTCCATTCAGCAAGTTAAGTGAAAATTAAACTGAACATTTATATCAAAAACAGCTCCAGAAAGCAAATTGATCTTAACATCGACTCCAGTGAGCAAACTATTATTTTATAAATTCCGATAAGCTTTTGATCTTACAGCTCCAGTGAGCAAATAATTAAACCACTCCAGTGAGCAAAATACTATTAAATAATTTTAACTCAAGTGAGTTTTTTGTCCTTACAGCTCCAGTGAGCAAAATATAAAAATACTCCGGTGAGAAAATATTATTTTTATTAACAGGGTCAATGAAAAATCCGCTCCAGCGAGCATAATATTTAAAACTGCTCTAGTAAGCAAATTTTTAATATATAACAAGAGAGCAAAATAAAGCGATAATAATATCTACAAAAACATCATGAATCAAGGGAAACTACTCAATCTTACTAGGTTTATGACTCTGTCAGAGTAAACTCCCCTAACAATTAACACGTAAAGCCAACATACCGAATTTTAAATCGATATTTCCAAAAATTCCATGACCATTCTTACATTTCGTGTAATATTTAGCCCTCCGTAGGCAACATAATAAATTCTTTAATTATGTTAATGAAACAACCATTTTGGCATAATAACGGCCAGAACGGAGCTGATTTCCATAGAGGGACAATTAATATTCCCTGTGCCCGATCTAAAATCATCTTATTCAAAACCCTGTGAATAAGATAAAAAGGGGGAACAAATAATCCAAATTCTCCAGCCCAACTTACTGTAAAAGCATCTACACCTTGAGAACTAGGATGCCAAAACTTGGAATAAAAACGCGGCAATTTATGATTATATTCTGAAGCGAACCAGTCTATACTCATTTTTTCCAAATTGTTTTTCAATTAAAACAAAAATTTCTAGTGATATACCCCAGTCATCATTATCGACACGTTTTAACATATAATCTGCTTTTTATTAAGGGAACGAGGTATCCACTCAATTTCTATTTCAAGAGAAAAAGAGTTATATAATTTAAAATATATAATGAAATCTCTTGTAATATTTTGTTCATGGAGCCTTTAGTGACTATTGAAACAACACCCTGGTTATCCGAAAACCATTTTACACGCTGATTCATTAACAAATGCGTAAGTGATCGAAGTACAGAATACACTGCAAACAGTTCCCTCCAAGTAGAGGATTTTTTACTCTCTTCTGGGGACCATTGAACATGGGAAACACCGTTTAAAGTATTTACTTCATAACCAGCAAATTCCTAGTGATGAAGCATCACTGTAAACTACTCTTGAACAAATCTGAGACTGGAAAATGTTCCGGGAATTTACATTATCTAACTGTTCAATCCAAAACTTAATTTGCTTAATACTTTCCTGAGAAAGACAAATGTAAGAATCCCATGATAGAGAATGTAAAATGTCAATACTCAAATAACGGGTCATTATCTGTGTCACATGACCTATAACAATTGTCATGGAAATGACCTGACCTACTAAACTTGCTACTTTCCTAACTGGCGCACGCCTGTGTACCTTCAAATCATGCAATAACTGAGAAGCAGTTAACTTAGCCTTATTAATTCTTTCCTCAGAAACCATTATAATTCCATCTTTAGAATTCAAAATGGCCCCTAAAAAATGCAAAACCTGTGTTGGAAGCCAACACATTTATTTGCATTCGGAATAAATCCTGACAATAACAGATCTTGTTTAACCTCATTACTAAGCAACAATGCTTTTTCATAATCGCTCGCACAACCCAAACCATCATCTAAAAAAGTTAATACCAATTTTCCTTCACTTCTCCATTTTGCAATTAAAGGTCTAGTTACTTTTGTAAAAAATGTAACACGCACTCGATAACCCAAACGGTAAAAAAAGAAACTTATAAAAAAATCACTTGACCGTCATCTCTAACCCAAGAAAATCCCAAAAATTCAGTGTGTGGTTCAAAAATTTCAATGAAATGATAAGCACTAGTAATATCAAATTTAATCATAAAGGAACCCTTTTGCAAATACGATAAAGCTATCCTTAAATCTTCAAATTTCACTGATTGCTTCCATAAATGTTTATTCACATTACGAAGATCTAAAATCAATCTCTTTTTACCACTATTCTGTATAGATACAGTTAAGGGATTAACAACTTGTGGAGGGCTAGAACAACGTACAATAAGAGATCTATCTAACAAATCCTGAATTGCACATGAAACAAATTCTTGTTCAGATAAAGCAGATTTATTATTTTTACAAAAAGTAATAGTAGGTGTTGAATAAAATAGAATTTTATAACCAAATTTCAATACGTCTAAAATAAAATCAGACGCGCCTATGTCACGCCAAATTTGAATATTTTTTCTCAGTCTACCTTTAACTATTATACATTTTTGACCTTGTTCATACTCATGAAAGTCATGTGTAAACATAGTATAATCAAATTGATACTCATCTTTATACACAACTTCATTTTTTGATTGTTGACTGGTTCCCGAGTGATTTGGCTGTGAAAGGACAGTCTCGTCGGAAATGTCCGAATTCTCCACAAGCGAAACAGGGTCCTGTAGCGGTCGAGCCATAGTTCTCTGAAACGTTAATGAAACGTGGTCCTCTGAGATAGGGGCGAAAAAGACTCCCTCTACCGAATCCCCCGGAAGTAATCCTCGATGATGAACCGTAGAAACCGGGGTTATTACGTACTGGAAAAGCAAAATCCATGGGAGTATACCTCGGAGAAGCAGAACGTTTATTGGCGGGAAATTTGCTGCCTTGTTTCTCTTTCTTTCGTTTAAGAGCCTTGTTCTCAGCTCTGGTGATTTTCGCTTCATCATCTTCATCACTCGCAACTGGATTACTGACATAATTTCTGACCGTGTCCCAGCCTGCCGTACTTGTGTCAGCTATTCGGATATGCTTGTTGCGTTCTTTAACTAAGCTTATAACCTCTTCTTAAAGCTCACAGCTATACTGATATTTGCCGTTTTGTATTCCCCACTTAGCCTGCTTAACTTTTTCGTCAATACTACTATTAAGTTCGTACTGAATCTTGTGTCCTTCAAATTTCCATGTTAAAACTTTCTCTGATTTTAATTTGTCTACTTCTGAAGATAAAGATCGTGACTTGCCTTGAACTTCGTCTCTTAAAGTTTGAAAATCCTGCCTCTGTGAACGCAGTTCATCCAAAACAAGCTGTAGTTGATTATTATAACCATGAGAGCTGCCTTCTGCTTGCAAGTCAAGACCACGTGGTGAATTGTCCAAGTTTTCTTCCGACATTCCAAGGACATACAAGTTACACACTACACAGTTAATTTAAGCTGATATTGCCTAGTCGATCGTCCAAAGCTGAATGACCAATACTACACATTACTTTAGCACGAAAACTTCGTGCACGAAACTATGCAATAGGATACTTCATTCGACCAATGGAAAATAATTTTCCTCTAATTCGCTTTCGCTCAACCGTGGAAAATTATATAAACCATAAGGAAATGATAGAGCGTAGAAATGAGGATCCGTTATATACCCCGAATGCATTAATGAACCGAAATATTTCAATTGAAGAAATCTCCAGCATTATTATGAAAGCTAAAAGTGGGTCAGCTCAGGGATTTGACCGTATTCCGTATGATGTATTGAAATTCCCAGCAGTCATTGCGGTGTTGAAGGAACTTTTTCAATTGATATTTGAATGTAGCATTATCCAATCAATTTGGCGTAAATCGATTATATTCCCAATTCTTAAGGATCCAAATACTGATAAACGAGTACCCTTACATTATAGAGGAATCAGTCTACTGTCTTGCGTTAACAAATTATATACTGCGTTTATTAACAAACATGTTTCTGGATACATGGAATCAAACAATCTTATGGCCGATGAACAGAATGGTTTCCGAAAAGGCAGGTCTTGTGAAGATCATATTTTTACACTAAATAGCATTATACGTAACAACAAAAACACATTCACTGCTTTTATAGACTTAAGAAAGTGCTTTGATTTTGTTGATAGAGACTTACTTTTGTATAAACTGTTACTTAACAATGTCGATGGGAGAGTTTATAATTCTATTAAAAACATATATGCTAGTGCATCGGCTTGTGTTCGCATAAATAATAGCGGATTACCAAATTATTTTGTCCATACTGATTGGTTCGATTGTACTACTGGATTAAAGCAGGGGTGTACGCTGTCGCCGACGCTCTGGTCCGTGTTTGCAAATGACCTCATTCACGAAAATAATAGCCTTGGGCTTGGAATTAACGTTGGTTCTATGATAGTATCTACATTGTTCTACGCGGATGACATAGCGCTGATCTCAGACTCAGACATAAATTTGCAGCGTATGCTTGATGTTGTACATGAATGGTGCAAACGGTGGCGCGTCTTATTTAATACTAATAAGTCCAAATGTGTCCATTTTCGTAGAGGACCTACACAGCGCAGTGAATTTATTTTCAGAGTTGGTGAAAATGTTCTAGAGACCGTTGATCATTATAAATATCTGGGCATAGTTTTTGATGAGGAAATGAACTTTAATCTTAATAGTGAATCATTATCTAAAGATGCTGGAAGAGCTTTAGGGAGCATAATCTGTAAAATTCACAATCTGAAAGATACTGGAATTAACACATTTGAAAAACTGGTAGGCAGTTGTGTGAGTCCAATATTGGAGTATGGCGCCTCCTCGTGGGGCTTCAGGTCGTACCAATGTGTTGACAATGTCTATCACCGCGCGCTAAGATACTTTTTTGGTGTACATAGATTTGCACCACTCGTAGCAATGTATGGAGATTCAGGATGGCTACCAAGTGTGCTCAGACAGAAACTGCCTATAATACGATTTTGGAACAGGTTGTTGTTGTTATCAATGCGGGATGATAGACTAACCAAAAAAGTGTTCTTATAAGATTACGGTAAATGCAATACATGTGAAAATTGGTCTTCAAATATAAAAAAGATTTTTATTGATCTTAATTTAGAACAGCACTTTACAGATTTAACAACAGTTAGTATGTCTACTGCTAGAGATAAAATACGAGACCTGTACTGTAATAAATGGCAGACCGATTTGCAATCATGTAGGAAACTTCGTACATATAAACTGTTTAAAGATACCTTTGATAAGGAAGATTATGTTTCACTTAATTTAAGAAAACATGAACGGTCACTTTTATGTCAGTTCAGATTTGGCATTTACCAATACGTATTGAGACTGGGCGTTTCGTTGGAGAAGCAGTGGAAGACAGAATTTGTCGTTTTTGTGAAAGAAATGAAGTGGAGGATGAGACTCACTTTTTGTTATCATGTGATATTTATAGACACATAAGAAACGATATATTTGTTAATGTTGACTGTGTTCAGGACATGAATATAACCATTTCTTAAAAAGTATGTGTGTTGATGACTGATCACATAAGAAAGACAGCCAAATATATAATGAAAGCTTACTTGTTTAGACGAAGTATACTTTACTCTAAACTTATGAAAATAATTTAGGTTTTGCATTTCAACAAAAATTATGTCTCACAAAACTATTTTTTTGTTATACTAGTATGTGCATACTATCATATTTGGTATCAATTTGGTATTGTTTTACCATAACCATTTCCCTCACGTTATCTGTCATATCATGTAAAGTTATATGATTAATGTTATTTATTATAAAAGGTGACTAATATGTCCATTGGGCCGGGTGCATAACTCTTTGTTTAAATGTATTGTACTGTATAAATGTTCATTGCATATGTCACTATAATAAACAATTATCTCTCTCTCTCTCTATCTCTCTATATCCAAATCATTGTATTTACTAGTAAAAGAGCAAAATAATCACTAATTAATTGATTCTATTTTAAATAATTCTATTTCAAGTGATATTGTTAGCACCATAAAAAGTTGTTATTTACTTTGGTTTAAATTGAACAGAGGTGTGAAGGTGTGAAAGGCAACAAATGACTTTTGTGTTTTAAATGAAAGATGATTGCATTGTATTACAGTTGACTGGTTACGAAACAATAAGATATGACATGAATATATGTTGTAAATATTGTTGGAAAAAAGTATGTTAAAACTATAAAGTTGTAAAAATGTTATGTTAACTTTAAAGTAAATTATGATTTTATTTCTTTGCTGAATAATATTTGCAATTATTTTTTTTGACACTGTTAATTCAAACTTTTGAAAAAAAGTAACAACAATCACACCAAAAAAACCTTACTGCAATACCAAAACTAAAATTTTAGTACTGGTACTGGGAATGGAATGGACTGCATAACCAAGTACGGTACAAACACACCCAAGATGCAGCCTGCTGTTTACTTTATATAAAATTAACCCTTTAATTTAGGTGGACTTTTTCCAATATTGGAAAAAACTTGGGGAACAACCGCATTAAAATTTCTATTTTTTCTGACGAGACCCAATACGAACTTTTTGTTTTTTATTTTTATTATTATTATTATTATTGTGTTCCATGTTCTCATCTATAGTTTGACTTGAGACAGTTAAGATGCTATTGGTACAGAGAGGTACCTAAGGGTTCACATATCAGTAAACCTGAAAATTTCGAAAATGGGAAGATCCGAAAGCAACAATCAGAGTTGTGATAAACTTCCCTTCCACAATCATCTCGAGTTAGGTTAACACGCTAAAGATGTTATGTGCGAGAATGTTTTACAACAAAATGATTTATCATATATTCCATATTAATGTGACGTTTAGTGTATTAATTACATTGTCAACATTTACCCTCAGTTTTGGTAATATTTTATTTGTATTCATATTCATAACTCATGTAATTTGAATATTATATATGATATATATGCTCGGTGCCGGAATGAACCATATGTTCGAGATACATTAGTGTCCATGACGGTCCGCATCTGATGCCAACTTTTTCATGCATATTTCCGCAAATCATGTCGTACATACGTGTTGGTACCCGGAGAAGACGACAGCAGCGTCCAGACGTCTTTCTTTCAAAATGACCGTTTGTAGGACCTCGACCTCCCGAGTTAATCACTACAGGTCAAACAATCATCCATGAGACTTAAGATGACTTGACCATGACTTCCTATGCGTCATGTACGCCTCAAAGGGAATCTGAAGAAGGTTTAAAAAGTCAAGCGGATATACATTTTATTACAATTAATGCATAATTAATAAGTGATAAAATTAGCAAATTATATTCAGGGAGTTTAATCATACTTGAATTGCATGATTATCAAATTATTTGCGACAATCGAGAAGGAAAGCTTGCAATTGTAATTTAAACGCGATACACTTGACAATGTTGGTGAATATCTTTCTTTGTTGTCTTATTATTCAAAGTGAGTATTTTTCGTTTATGGTAGATTTATTGAATGTTTGTTGCTTTGATTAATCTTTGACATGAACTTTATCTATGATGTTAAGTTATTTCGTAATTTACCATTGCAATTTGTTTAAATCTGATTCTACATATTTGGTATACCTATTTTTTCATTTCTAGAAAGAAATATCTTAATTTGTTTAACGCAATACTTGTTTAAGCTAAAATGAACACTGTATGTTGATATTTTAAGGTGTATATGGACGCAACCCAGAAAATGACTTATCAAATGATGACTGTACAGGGTTTTGTCCTGCTAATTGGGATCCTGTGTGTGGATCCGACGGGAAGACTTATGGTGAGTGTTTTGTCATATTTTAAATTCTCTGTTTAAGTATAAAATTCTATGTGATGGGAAATATTGAAAATAAATGTCTCAGAAGACGTGTTACTTCTTTTACGATTTAAATGTTCCAACCTTAAAATGGAATCTTCCATAAAACTAACTAGAAACATGATAACGCCTCGAGACTTTGATCTAAATATTTCTATCTTTAAAATTTGGAATAGCATGAAATCAATGCGTAAGTTTCGTGAAAATATTGGGAAAATAATATATTTTTGCACACTAAAACTAGGTAATTGCAATAATATTGATGACGTTAAAAATCAGTAATTACACATTACATTTAAATCATAACTTGAATCTTCAATCCTTTACTTTTCCTAACAACTTAGTTCATTTTTCTCAAGTTTGATTCTTGAAATATTTTATTTTTCTTGACTCATCTGGAGACACGAAACATTAACACAAGGTATACAATTACCTAAAATTCTGGAAACAAAGTGATCCCTCGGAAGCATTAATCACAACAAAATAACATAAGAATTGCAGACTCGGTTTGATTGAGTCTGTACATGAGGGATAATGAATAAGTGCAACATCCCTCACGCCCCCTAGCACCGGCTTGAGCGGTACTCAATTCAATAATTCAATAAAAGTTAAATAAAGATATCCAAATTTATGTTAATTAATGAGTAAAAAGTTCAAAACATATCTTTTTTTCAGGAAATGCTTGTGAATTCAACTTTGGACAGTGCAAAAACGAAGAACTTAAATTAGCTGGTATTGGACCATGTCGTGTTTAGATGAATGGAAACATTATAGTGTTGGAATCTATTAATAAAGATGAAGTCTGAAGAATGGAAGTGTAATTTTGTTAAAAATAAAGATAACGTCTGCAAATCTTTGTTGTTTTATAAAAGTGATATCCTCAGTTCAACGAGATATTACATTTTACTGTGTTCATTAATGAAAACTACTTAAACATAAGTATAAACAATTCATTTACATGACAATTGACAAACAATAAACTGTACGGATTGAATACGAAACTTGAAAAGCCTTTTTTAGAAACTCTCTCCGTAAGCTCTATCTCAAAAGGATGAATGAAATTGTAACAATTATATATGCATTTTTTGTGTTAAATATACATAATTTTTTCACTATAAACTTGCTCTCTTACATGTACACGAACGTTAGCAATTTGAAATCAGGTTGTTCTAATCGAACCGACCTTCATAATTAAGTATAGACATAAAAATGTAAAGGAAGACCCTATAGCTCTGTAGCATAATACACGTAAGTGATAAATGCACAAATTAGTACGTTTTTAAAAACTAATCAAGAATAATAAAAGAACTTTGAAACATGCTGATAAATCACAGAAAACAAATATGGAAATGAAAGTTAATTGTTGAAAGTGTTGGGTAATAGAAGGAATGAACGAAGAAGAAAAAACTTGAACATTCGATTAAATACTAACGTTTCTATAAATAGTAAGTGCTTACGATAAAGGTTGTCCAAAATTTCAGAATTTACACCGTGATATGTTCAATCATTGGTGACATCTGTTTTTCCTACCGCCTCCGTGGTCGACGGGTTAGAGTCGATGACTTCTAATCCAGTTACCGCTCTGGCGTGGGTTCGATCCCCGGGAGATGCTTTGGTAGTTTAGCACGGAGGAAGGTAGTCTATTACTGGTGTAACTCTCCAGGAACGATGGTTAGGAAACTACCCGCCTTTATGACTGAAATACTTTTGGGAAAAGGCGTAAAATGAAACAAACAAAACTTACCGAATCTGTAATTTTCATGTATTTTAGATGTGATTAATGCTTCCAAGTGATCACTCTTTTCCGGATTTTTTTAAACAAAGCAACTTTTTCAAAATACACTCATGCCTACATTTAAAAATGAAAATATTGCAAGCTTGGTTTGATTGAGCCTGTTCATGGTAGTACTGGAAAGTGTATGCTACCGTCCACGCTCACTAGCACCGAATTAAGCAGAATTCAAAATTTAAACACGAAAATGGTAAGGTTTTGAATTAAGATACAACGGCAAATATATACGGCGGATATCATGGGACCTCTAATGTGACAAGTTCATGTCATTCCACGAGAACGGCATATGGTCACAAAGTAAAAGAATGCATGTGCCTTAACGAGAAAACAATAAGCGAAACTAAATAAAAAGTAATTTTGAAAGATGGTTATAATAAAGGCCTCAACAGACGGTAGGATTTTGAAGTACAACACCAATTAAAACTAAGATGTACAGACAAATCTTAATGTGTGAAGGCTACTATTTCTTGATTTCGGAAACCTTAAGTCTAGGTGTAAGGGATAGGACATGTTCTATTTTGAAAATCTTGTCGTACAGATTTTTACAGACCTCCCACAATGACAAGTAACAGATAACCAAATTATCTCCTGATAATGGGTGTAATGAATGAAATTCCAGAACAATTAGGGCTAAAAGGTAAACATAGTAGTAAGATGGGGTAAAAATGATGTTGAAAAACTCTTCAGGAGACCCAAAGTTTTGTTATGTTCGAATCCCAAATTATTCCGAAAAAGATTATGTCTCGGTATTGAATTGTTCTCGAATTAGGGGCGAGGAGGTAGTTTGTATGCGGCCAGATAGCTTAGTCATTAGAGCCGCAGTCCGGTATTCCGAGGGTCCCAGGTTTGAGTCTCGGTCAGGCTTCACATTAAAAAAAAAATATATATATATATTTTTTAAATGAAGGTGTTTCAATCATTACTCATGGCGAAAAAAGTATTTAGTGAGTAAAGTATGTAAAGGCTCAATGTAAAGGGATCCTTTTTAGGGGAAACCTCAGATGATTCTTACAGTGTATAATTACCGTCTGAATGCAAGTAAATCCTACCTTCTGTTGAGGCCTTAATGAAGCCTGCATATTAAAGATAAGACATCAATAGACAGGCACCATATCCTAAGAATGATTATACAGTATGCGAGTAGGAATACTGGAACAACATAACTGTAAAAGGTTAAAATAGAATAAACTAAAGATTCCACAAACACGCACACACAATAATGATGCCGTGCTGAATGATCTGAAAGGATTGAAAATACTGCATCTTTGATCAGAATAACTAAAGAACGCCCAAAAGGACACAAATAAAATGAAGCAACACATATTGTCAGTGACGTTATTTTGCAAAATCTGAGAAAGCTCGCATATGCTACAATTTATTCATATATTTATTTTTGGCAAAGAATAGTCAAATGTGTTTATTTTTGTGTTGTAATTTAAAGCATATTTAGGAACTTGTTAACCAAATGCATATAGTATAAATTTTGGCAATCTGTTTAAAAACTTTTTCTTGTGCGTTTATATCAGAAACAGAATATACATCCATAGACAGCAATGTCAAGCATAGCAAATACCAGGAAAGAAATGAACCGCGTCACGATAAAACCAACATAGTGCATTTGCGACCAGCATGGATCCAGACTAGCCTGCACATCCGTGCAGTCTGATCAGGATCCATGCTATTCGCTATCAGTTTCTCTACTTGTAATAGGGTTTGTTAGCGAACAGCATGGATCCTGATCAGGCTGCGCGGATGCTGGTCGCAAACCCATTATGTTTATTTTGTCGTGACGCGGCTCAAATCTTGATAACCTTTCCCACCACAATGAAAAGTAATTGGTTAAGTCCTGGATACAGTGTCATTTTCATTTTTCAGTTCAATCTGGTACCATAGGCTAACACAGGTCTTTAAGATTAAGCTCTTAACAACACAGACAAGTTTATAACGTAACTGTAGATCTCATATAGGTGCAGAACAGTTCTGGATGCTCATTGCTAATGCAGATCATTTCTTCTTTACTTAGTTAAGTTAAAGCATTCTTGTGTATGATAAGGTCGCCTTTTTCAATTCCTAAACTCAAAGGTTTTGGTTCAAAACCATTTTGCTTTTAAGGTTGTTCATTATGGATTAGGTTGTTAGTCAATATGACTCAAACTAACATTTTACCTGCTTTTAAACTTTCTCTTAAACTTGCTTTAAAACAGTATATATTGTAGATAAACTTCGTCAGATCATATCATACACTTACTATTAATATTTTATTTAAGTAGGTTACGTTGCATGAATAAAGTATTTTATAATTTCTTTGATAATTGTGAAAATTAAAATAATTATCATTGCTCCTTAGTTCATATCACCAACACTTAATATAGAGGGTTTTCTGGTATCTATTATTCCTTGTCGAACGGTATATTGTATATGTTCGCATATTTTATGGTGCGTTATGTTTGTTTTATAATACGAGTAATATTAAGCATAGTCAAGTACAACACAGAGCCGGTAAGATAGACATAGACAAGTATTGTATGTTTGATATCATAACCTAAAGTATCGATTATTTAATTATACCTATTGTTTTGAAATGGTGAAAAATAAAGATGTAAATGTGTTGGTACAGCAGGAAAATAACAGTAAATGAATAGAAATAACACAGTACAAACACAAACAAATTTGTGCTTCTTTCCTATATTAATTCAGACCTGGTTTTGATGATGCTAAGGCAAAAAAAATCTTAAAAAATAAGCAAGCAAACCGTTTAATTTCGGTTTCATTAGTTTGAACGACTAAAATGCCTGATATAACAACTGAATGTGTAATAAATAAGTGATAAAATTAGCCAAATTATATTAATAGAGTTTGACGTCATTTCCATTGCACTTTTATTATATCAAGTTCAATAATCTAGACGGACAATTTGCTATAGAAATCTGTACGCGAAATCTTTGAAAATGTTGGTTTGCATCTTATTTTGTTGCCTTGTCATTCAAAGTGAGTAATCTTTCTTTTTCTTTTTTGAAATAGATTTATTAAATTTTTAAATTATTTAAATTGTTGTTTAGATTGTTCATATAATTCAAAGAGTACATTTCTACTGGTATAAAAATGTTGTCTGAAATTTACAATTAACTGGTTATTATTCGAATCCTACAGAAGTACCTAGTATAAAGAAATGATTTTTGTAATGTAGCAGGAAACAAGCTGGAAATGCGTTAAACTTTCATAAACTAGTAATTAAATATTTTTATCAAGGGCCGTATAATTATTCAGAAATTATATTTTGGTATCAGATCACAGTGATTGAATGCTCATTATTATATTTTGTTGGATTTATGATTTTATTTATTTATGGTTGGAAGTAAAAGTAAAAGTGTCCATCCCTGCTATTGTTAACTAAAAAGGTGACATGCCAATGCTACATTGAATGCATAATTTGCGATAAGAAATTGATAAATCAGACATTGAACTGCGATATTTTAAGGTGTAAGTGGACATGATCATCAAAATGACATACCGGACGCTGATTGTAACCAAATATGTATTGCTATTGGGGCTCCTGTATGTGGATCTGACGGAAAGACATACGGTTAGTGCTTTTACATTCATTTGACAAAATACTAGTAATATCAAACATTTTTATTAACATGTTATTAAACATTTCGGTGATAAAGTTTGAAAACGTTAATTTTTATGCAATAGAATATTAAATTCATAAAATGAAGTTCAAGTCATCAAAGTATTTAGTAATTATCATTTCCATTTCTCGAAAAAAATTTTCTGTTATAATTTCCGGAAAAAATATTGGCCAAATGGTTGAGCAATATTTTGCTCCTTTTACTTTTCTTTTTGTTATATTCGTTAGTAAGGGGGTAAAAAGTAGCACCTTTTAAGGTTTGCTACCTTTGAAACAAAAGTTATCACAATCAGTGCAACCAACTTCCAGTGATAAACTGATCTTAACTACTATTAGAAAATAATTAAGCACATGTTTGCCCATATTAACAAGAAAATTATTCATTTCTGAGGCATAATGTACCTTTACCTAACTCTATTTCTTCGAATTCGAAGTTTCATTAAATGAATTTGTAGTTAAGACAAAAAGGACTGAAAAAGATTTGTGAAAAAAATTGATGAAGTAAAGCATGTAGTGGAACATTTAACCATTTTGTGCACTTTTTTTAAATATCATTTTTGTTCTTTTTTATTTAGTTTTTTATTTAATTCATTTGATTTTACAAACATTAAAAAATATTTTATATTCATGAAATATCAATAGAAATACTGTAATAAAAACTTGTTTCTTCTAAAACAGACTTTCGTAAAAAATGATCTTTAAATTATTATTTTAATAAAGCATTTTTTTTGCAAATACAATGTACCTATACCTTGAAAATATATTGAAGAAATTCAGTAACCGCAGTATTCCTAAATATGTCAATCAACGAATATGCATACATACAAATTATGTTCAAATGAACACATGAAATAAATTTATCTTTGAAAAGTGCTTATCCTTTTAAAAAAAACAATGAAGGCCTAGGCATTTCATTAAAGTGTCCCTTTTGTGAATCATGAAACTTCTTTTTCGAATTTGAATAATAAATTCTTGGTTTATTTGACGCTTCTTTATTAGCAGGAAATGGTTCATATCAAACTACGTATGAAAATATACTGATTAATTACTCAGAAATGACATGAACTAGATGTTAAAGTTATAGGTCTGCATAATTCAGAATTATTTGCATATCTACCTGTTATTGTATCGTTAAAAAAGCTGAATGGCAATAACCTGAACACGAATAGACGAGCTGCTACAAATGTTATTCAATTCTACTGCACAGTATGAAATAGCATAAAAGCCAAATAAGAAAATCCTTCTGGCTGAAAAATCAGTCACATAATCTTAGGATAATCAAACATCTAGATATATACTAACACACTTCAAGTTTAAAATCATCAAATCAAATATATTTCAGGAAATTTTTGTGATTTCAACAATGGACAGTGCAAAAACGAGGAACTGAAATTAGCTCATACTGGACCTTGTCGCGTCTAGATGAATGGCAACATAATAATGTTACAAATAAAGATAAAGTCTGCAAAAATCTTAAGTTGTTTGTATCCCCAACTGTTCAACGATGTTTCATTTTAACATCTACTGTTTGATTATACAACTTGAAGTCTAAGTATCTTTTTTAACTAGAGTAATTTAAAGATGTTGACATAACAGGTTGCCCAAAACTTTAGAATTCACAACATCTTATGTCCGATCTTAGAGATACATAATTATGTTGAACCATTTTGTTTTACTGTATGACTTAATCTCATAAACAATTGCTAAAATAAATGTTTTTATATTTTTTTGTTCGATGACAATGTAAAATTTATAAACCTACATTTCAAATGCCAGCTTGCTATTGTAAGCTAAAATGGTTTTACTTTACAAGTGTAAGGTATTTTTTGTTAAAATTCAAGAATTATTCGAAGAATCTTCATATTATCCAAAAGTGTATAAACACCATCAACGGATATATATAAATAAAGGAAGTAGAGATATTTAGAAAATTCCATTGTCATGCTTCCTAAGAAATCCACTGATAATGTGTGTTATCCAAGAAATGCACCACAATTTGCTGTTTTATGTTTCCTTTGAATTTATTATAAGCGGCTTCTCATTTAGTCTTCTTTTATAGGACCAACTAACTTAGAGGATTGTGCTGTTATCATCTTACTTCATTTAGTCTCTACAGAGATATACCTAGGGGGGGGGGGGGGGGGGGGGGGGGGGGGGGGGGGGGGGGGGGGGGGGGGGGGGGGGGGGGGGGGGGGGGGGGGGGGGGGGGGGGGGGGGGGGGGGGGGGGGGGGGGGGGGGGGGGGGGGGGGGGGGGGGGGTTATTTAGTTTTTTATAAAAAAACAAGTAAAGGTTTGTGTTTTCCTTTTTTTTTTTTTAAAAAAATTTTAAAGGGCCAATTTTTAAATCTTAAATTGTACTGACAATATGAGATAGAATTGCAAAGATGTAAAATTTATAAATTTATTAATTTCATTTTGATATTTTAATAAAAATCATATGCTTCATACAGATTGTCCATCACAAGAACCATCATAAGCCACCTTAAGGTTTCCATCACGGCAATGAGCGGAGTGAAACTCACACATGTTACCTGTAACATTATTAAGGAAGATTATCGCTTCGTCTAATTTCTGTAGAACAGCACGGATGAACATTAACATTTACTAAGGAAAAAAATAAAGGATTTTAATGACACGAGTCATGCTGAAAGAAAAATTATCAATGATATGTTATACTAAAAAGTAAATATTCGTCTTTCACTTGGCCCACCACGCCCTACCATCATGTTTTTCCGTGAAAGTAATCATTGCAAATAATATAGACAACAATGTTACTTCAATAGGTGTAGGATAAACATTTTTAAGAGTGATCCTTTACATGCACCTCGAAATGAATTATTTCATTTTTGCAGTAGTTATTCATATGATTCTTTCTATCAATGTCTACATACAGACGAATATTATGTTCAAATGGGCTCTAGAAATGTGTCTTTGTAATACTAAAATTACACATCCTTGGTTTTATAAAAGTGTTTTCCTTTTAGTAAATCAAAAAACTTTAAGTCTAATTGAAATGACTGTTTGGTTTATTTGACATCTTAAAATCATTCCTCGAAAGCAGGAAATAGTTTATATCAAATTATCCTCGAGTGACCATTTTCGACGCCATTAAAGATTGTTTTGGATGCGTCTATAATCAAAGCACAAAAGGCGCTGAATTTTTTTGGGTCCCAGAATGTCAGAAAGGTGAAGGTTGTGAGATCATAAACCAATTTGTTTGTACATGTATAGTGTCACCAATACTGATTCCAGTTTTATTGCTATAAGACTAATTGCAACACTGATATTCAATTCAATGTTTATTTGGCTTAAACAATTAAAATAATATAATTAAAAAAAAAAGAACATATGTTGCCTGAACTCCAGACCTCTCGATTCCAAAGCGAGCACGTGTAAACCCCTCGACCACAGTTTGTTCTAAGATAACAGCTTAAAGAATAACATATTATTCTAAATTAGAGTTTGTAACCCTTATTAATTTCGATATATTTGTTCACGGTTAATCTGTTGTTTAACACTGAAGTAATTTATCATGGAGCTGAATATAAGCATGTATATCTATAAGAATAACACAATATTAGTAATCTTCGACCAATCGGGAACTATTTTTTCGTTAACGTAAAAAAAATCGACAACACGTACAGGTTGCTTTAGGGTGAAAAATGCGCCCAAACAACACTATTGGGTAATTTTACTGCCACGTGACCTGAGAATAAGGAAATGAGGTCAGCAGACAGGGAGGTATTTTCCATCCCATTTTTGCAAGGAAAACATGACATAGTAAAGTGAGGGTCAAAATTGCATTAGTGAAATCATACAAAAATCTCTTGAATAAGGTATAACATGCTAAATCTTACCTTTGGATGTCTTACTTACTAAATATTGTTACCTAACCAAAGGAAGGAATCTCCTATAGCGTAGTACAGTAATGATGTAAGCGGCCGCTTATATCAATTATGAGGCAAAATATAAATGTCGTTGAAATAGAGCAGCGTAAAAAACGGGTCACTCGACGATGTATAGATTGATTGGTTAATTACTCAGAAATAACATATACTAGTACTTAATGTAAATGTTCTAGGTCTACATATTTAAAAATAATTATTTGCATCCCTGCGTGTTTATGTATGTCTCAAAAACAATAAGATGACAATAATAAGAATCAAACTAGACGAAATTGCAATAGAATTTTAAACATGTAAAGATATAGTATACATATATTATATATACAGATACTTTCTATACATTCTCTCTTTAAAGGCAGCGTTAACATCTTAAGCGCTTACACAGAGAAGATATGTTACAATTAAATACACATTCTACACGCTACAGATAAAAGTATGCGTGCAAAGCGTCATTAAAAAGCTGGCGTTCTTTTTGAAGAA
This sequence comes from Ruditapes philippinarum, assembly GCF_026571515.1. Lineage (NCBI taxonomy): Eukaryota > Metazoa > Mollusca > Bivalvia > Venerida > Veneridae > Ruditapes > Ruditapes philippinarum. Next base: position 413,032 of record NW_026851615.1, read on the forward strand.
AAGACCAAATTTATTTGACCAGAAATTTGGCACATAGTATGTACAGATGATTTCACCAAACATTTCAACATGCAATCATTTCCATATTATCAGTTTTACAAAACATCATAACATCTTCTATATTGGTAATTTCAAGTTTAAAATTTTTTCAACTTTTTTTTATTCAGGACATGCTTGTGAATTCAACATTGGACAGTGTAAAAATGAAGAACTGAAATTGTCTCATACTGGACCTTGTCCTGTTCAGCTGAATGGATACAAATAAAGATAAATTCAGCGATTCTTTAGTTGTTTATAAAAGTTGCATCTTTCTAATTATCAACGAAATGTTTCATTTGTAACATGTTCTTATTGGACATAAAATGTAAGGACTATGGCGTTGAATTTAGAGTAAGATGCTGAACAAAACTTCAGAACTGACAGCGTGATATGTTCGATCATACAGTTTTTGTTTTACTATCTCTACGATATCATTTAATAAACAACTGCTGGAATTAAAACAGAGAGTGTAATCTTGATAATGTAAACTGAATGTATATATTTGACATCCAAAGGAAAATAAAGTCTATTACGGTAAAAGTTTGATTGAAAATAATTTTGACAATTATAGTCAATAAAATTCTCACTGATGTACAATTATAAAAAAAAATCGAATTAATGTCAACAGAAATAGACATTTTGTAATTTCGGTTTCTACAACCATGAAAATAGGTAAATAAATAATGTACTGTTTACATTTATATCTATAAATTAACTTAATTTAGGTGGACTTTTACTCAATATATTGGAACAAACTTGGTGAACATCTCTCTGCATTAAATTACTATTTGTTTCTGAGCGTAGACCGAAGTACTGTATACGTTTTATGTATTATTATTATTATTATTATTATTATTATTATTGTGTTCCAAAAATAATAATATTATTATTATTATTATTATTATTATTGTGTTCCATGTTCTCATCTCAAGTTTGACTTTGGTTTTGGTAATATTTTATTTGTATTCATTTTCATAACTCATGTAATTTGAATATTATATATTATATATATGCTCGGTGCCGGAATGAACCATATGGCCGAGATACATTAGTGTCCATGACGGTCCGCATCTGATGCCACCTTTTTTTCATGTCGATCTTTCCGCAAATCATGTCGTGCATACGTGTAAGTACCTGGAGAAGACGACAGCAGCATCCAGACATCTTTCTTTCAAAACGACCCTTTGCAGGACCTCGACCTCCCGAGTTAATCACTACAGGTCTAACAATCATCCCTGAGACTTAAGATGACTTGACCTTGACTTTGTATGCGACATGCATGCCTCAAAGTGAATCTGAAGAAGGTTTAAAAGTTCAAGCGGATATACATTTTATAACAATCAATGCAATGATAATTAATAAGTGATAAAATTAGCAAATTATATGCAGAGAGTTTGATCATACTTTAATTGCACGATTATCAAGTTAATTGCGACATTCGAGAAGGAAAGCTTGCAATTGTAATTTAAACGCGAAACACTTAACACTTGACAATGTTGGTGAATATCTTTATTTGTTGTCTTGTGATTCAATGTGAGTATTTTTCGTTTATGGTGCATGTAAATTTATTGAATTTTGTTGTTTTGATTTATCTTTGACATGAACTTTATCTATGATATTAAGTTATTTCGTAACTTACCATTGTAATTTGTTTATATATGATTATACATATCTGGTATTCTTATTTTTAGTTAGTCATATCTTAATTTGTTTCACCAATACTCGTTTAAGCGAAAATGAACACTGCATGTTAATATTTTAAGGTGTATACGGACGCAACCAAGAAACTAACATATCATATGATGACTGTACAGGGTTTTGTCCTGAAAATTGGGATCCTGTATGTGGATCCGACGGGAATACTTATGGTGAGTGTTTTGTCATATATAGTGGCAGGAGTTGGGAGGTACATGGTGTACAAGAATAAGGTGTCTCATCAGTCAGGCTGGCCCTTTCAGTAGGGTTGACACTATAATAAACAAGACCAAGACCGTTAAAAAAATCTTTGTATAAATTTCTTTGTAATGCGAAATATTGAAAATGAATGTCTTAGAACACGTGTTACTTTCATAACGAATTAAAAGTTCCAAACTTAATATAGAATGTTCCATAAAACTAACTAGAAACATTTTAATGCCTTGAGACTTTGATCTAAATATTTTTTGTTGTTGTTTTTTTATTTGGAATAAAATAAAATTAATTTGTAAGTTTCGTGAAAATATTTGGAAAATAACATATTATCTTCATCAAGATAATTGCAACAATATTGATGACGTCAAAAACGTAGTAAAAACCATTAAAAAGGAATTTTCCTGTATGTCTAATATTTATTATAATTAGTTTGTAAATACATTTTTTGTTTATGTCATTTAGAGATTTTCTTTTTAATTTGGAAATTCAATGAAAAAAGATGTTAAAAAGTTAAAACATTGTTTTTCGCCACATACATGATTTTTTATATTTGTATACATGTAAGAATAACGAGATTTGTGCATTTTTTTATAACTTTTGGTTTAATTGCACCTTCTTTTATATGATAACAAATCATTGCAGACAAAAGTAAATGCTATATCGATGTCAAAACAGATTGATTTAAAATATTACTTGAAGTGACAGAAAGACGAAATGAAAATATTAAGATCTACATATTTTAACATTATTAGCATTAAATGTTCTGCATGTCATGTATCCTTCATAAATAAATAATTAATTTGAATCACCGGTGACGAACTCGGTATAAATTTGAATTTTTTCAGAGGTTTCGAAGTAGCATGTCTTCAGATTTATGCTAATGTTCATGGTGATTTGAAAAATGTATTTAAAAGTAGAATATTGTGAAAGGAGCAAAGAAAAACAGCACTTGCAATCCACATTAGCTCTTACTGCTAAGTAAAATATGGTTATTTACGTGAATACTGCAAAATCAGTCATTGATTACACATAACATGTAAATTATTAGTTGAATATTAAATCCTTTTACTTTTCTTAACAGCTTAATTAATTTTTCTCATGTTTGATTATTGAAATACTTTATTTTTGACTCATGTGGAGACATTAAATAATAACAATTACTAAAAGCAAAATAAAACTATCCACTGAACAGTTAAGTTAATTCATTAGTAATATAAAGTTCAAAACGTATCAACTTTTTTCAGGAAATGCTTGTGAATTCAACATTGGACAGTGCAAATATGAGGAACTGAAATTAGCTGGTATTGGACCTTGTGTTTAGAAGCATCGAATCGTCATTTTGTTAAAATAAAGATGAAGTCTGCAAATCTTAAGTTGTTAAAAAAGTCATATCCTCAGTTAAACCAGATGTTACACTGTGTCCATTCATGAAAACTGCTTCAACTTTCGAATGAATACTATTGTTTCTATAACTATTAAGGTGCTGACGATAAAGGTTGTCCAAAATTTCAGAATTGACACCGTGATATGTTCAATCATTGGTGACATCCGTTTTTTCCTTACTTAACGACAACAGAAAATGCAATGGGGGATGTTACACTTTCCAGCCCTGTCCGTGAACGGGCTCAATGAAACCGAGCCTGCAACATTTTCAATTTTGTCGTTTTTTTACCCCATTACCCCATGAGCATTTTGTGAAAAATGGCTGTTTTCATTGAAAAGTCTCCCGTTACAAGTTCAAGTTGCTATAAAACTATAAAAACTGCTTCAATACTAATCAAACTTGGCACAAATGTTGACTGGACCTTTGCCTTTGTAACAACATGCTCAGTCTGAAATTTCCTGTTACCATGGCAACTAGGGGGCATCTCAAAATTGCCAAAAATTACTATTTTGCGTTGATTTTTTCCATCAAAATGGATTTCAAAGTGCTGCCACTTCTCAATGGATTGAGATAGAGTCAAAGGCTTTTCAGCATTGATTACACGTTACCTTATGATCGACCTGGGGCCATTTTTAGCTTCCCACAAGTCCAAAATTTTCTTGGCGATGAGGGGGACTCCCCCCCCTTCAAAATCCCCCAAACAGAGAAAGAAGGGGGCACATCCCCTTCTGGCAACCCCCTGATGTATCTTTTGGATGGGGGGGGCCGCGCCGAAAAAGTGGTCAATTTTTTTTAAACAACATTTATCAAACAAAACAAGTGTTTGGGGGCCTAAATAAGGCATTTTTTCACCATTTGAGAAAGGAAAAAAGGGGTAGGGGTGAAAAGGCGTAGAAAGGCGTATAATATCTGGTAATGGGTTAAAACAGAAAATGATGAAAATACCTGAAATTACCTAAAAAACGCGTATTTTTTCCATGTTAAACATGGCCTAGCATATAATTTTGAAGAAAAAATTGCCCTTTTTGTAGATTTTTTTTTTTCATTAAACCCATTACCCATGAGCATTTTTGTGAAAAAATGGCTGTTTTCATTGAAATCTCCGTTACAAGTTCAAAGTTGCTATAAAACTATAAAAACTGCTTCAATACTAATCAAACTTGGCAAAATGTTGACTGGACCTTTGCCTTTGTAACAACATGCTTCAGTCTGAAATTTCCTGTTACCATGGCAACTAGGGGACATCTCAATTGCCAAAAATTACTATTTTGCGTTGATTTTTTTCCATCAAAATGGATTTCAAAGTGCTGCCACTTCTCAATGGATTGAGATAGAGTCAAAGCGCTTTTCAAGCATTGGTTACACGTTACCTTATAATCGACCTGGGGCCATTTTAGCTTTCCCACAAGTCCCAAAATTTTCTTGGCGATGAGGGGGGACTCCGCCCCCCTTCAAACCCCCCAAACAGAAAAGAAGGGGGCACATCCCCCTTCTGGCAAACCCCCTGATGTATCTTTGGATGGGGGGGTCCGCGCCGAAAAAGCGGTCAATTTTTTAAACAACATTTCTCAAACAAAAACAAGTGTTTGGGGGCCTAAATAAGGCATTTTTTCACCATTTGAGAAAGGAAAAAGGGGTAGGGGTGAAAAAGGCGTAGAAAGGCGTATATATCTGGTAATGGGTTAATAGCATTTTCATGGCTTGGAAAAAGCAGCATGATTAACTGCGGAATGACATTAATTTTGCCAGTATTAAAAACTATTGCAAAGTAAATAAAAACATTCTCATGCATATGCTAGTCTTATTGTACCAATTTTTTTCAATTTATTGCATAGAACATTGGATATTTACATTTTTGTCCATTCGACGAATAATATTTTCTTACCTCCATAAACAAATAATGGACTGCTTCTCTTATTGATTTCTTATAAAAAGGAATCTTTTTCAGACAACCAGACTAAAAAGCACTAAAAATGATGACGTGTCAAATTCAGCTTAAAACACGTTGTCCATCTATTTAAAGAGGTAATGTTTTGCATTGGACAACACTGCATCAGCGTGGGGATCGTATGGTTATAATATATTCCAGATAGTTGTAGTTTGTAATTTCAATTGCTTTACTACTCTTTTTACTTTACTTCTATTACCTGCACAAACGTATTTTTGAATTTACACTCCCGTTAAAAAAGACACACAGCGAATAGAACGACGAAACCACTGCGCTGAATAGATATCTACCAGTGCGACGTTACTGAATTTAGTTGCTATGTGTGAGAACGCTTCCCCGAAATGCACTCACTTGGCCTAAAAAGCAACAACAACAACAACAACAAAAAAATATTATTAAAGAAATAACTACACCATACATAATATGACGCGAATTTAGTGGTCTAGTATATTTTAGTATTTGAACGGGTCAAAAAAGTACTATCATGTATTCCTACTTTTATGACTAATCATTTCTTTTTTCAGGTAACATTTGACTTATTCCTTTACATTCAACAAATTCCTTTGCAGCCATTTACGCTTTTGTAAAACCTCACTCGTGGGTGTTTTTTAGGGATTTCCTTTTTCTCTATTTGGTGAAACATATGAAGAGATATTTATAAACAATGAAAAATAAAATAAACAACACAGAATTCCTAAAGAAATTGACGGTTTATGTCAAAATTATATCCATCATTTAAACAGAATTGCTATGTAAGAAAGGTCACATGTGTCAATTGCTTGACCCACAATGCTCACATGTTTCTATTGTGACAGTTAACGTTTTATAAAATACAGAAAAAAAATCCCTAAAGAACACCTAAAACGACAAAAATTAAAATGTTGCAAGCTCGGTTTGATTGATCCTGTTCATGGCAGTACTAGAAAGTGTAAGTTACCGACCGTCCAAGCCCCCTAGCACCGGCTTAAGCTAAATTCAGAAATTAAACATGAAAATGGTAAGATTTTGAATTAAATAACAACCCGAGATATATACGGCGAATATCATGGAACCTCCAATGTGACACATTCGTGTCATTCCATGAGACAAAGAAAACAATAGGCGGAACTAAATAAAAAGTGATTTTGAAAGGGGGTCATAGTAATGAAGCCGGCATATCACAGATAAAACGTCAAAAGACAAATTTAAAAGACAGGCACCATATTCTAAGAGTGATTATACAGAATTGGAATAGGAATACTGGAACAACCTAACTGTAAAAGGTTAAATTATAAGGACCTAAAGATTCAACAAACATGCACACACAACAATGATGCCGTGCTAAACGATCTTAAAGGATTGAACTTTTTGCGTATTTGATAAGAATAACTAAAGAACGCCCAGAACGAAATTGAAATGAAGCCACCCATATTATCAGTAACGTTATTTTGCAAAATCTGAGATAGCCCTGTTAAGTAAATTACTCGCATATGCTACAATTACTCATATATTTATTTTTTGGGGGCCAAAAATAGTCAAATGTGTTTATTTTTGTTATAGACACTATTATGAATTTGATAAAAACATTTTAATTTGATAAACGTGTGGTAATTTTAGGCATATTTAAGAACTTGTTAACCAAACAAAATGTATATATGTTGGCAATCTGTTTAAAAACTTTATCTTGTGCGTTTATATCAGAAACAGAATATGAACATCCATAGAAAGTAATGTCAAACATTGCCAATACCAGGAAAGAAATCTTGAAACCTTACACACCACACTAAAAAGTAATTGGTTAAGTCCTGGATACAGTGTCATTTTCATTATTCAGTTCAATCTGGTACCAAAGGCTAACACAGGAAGATTAAGCTATTAACAACACCAAACAAGTTAATAATATAACTGTAGATCTCATATAGGTGCAGAATAGTTCTGGATGCTCATTGCTGAAGCAGATTATTTTCTGTCAAACTTGCAACATTTTCAATTTTGCCGTGTTGGGCTTTCTTTAGGGATTCTGTATATATCTATTTTAAGACCACATCCGTGTTATTTGTGCCGTGTGGCGGCTGTAAAAAGTCTCCCCGTACATTTAATCAATGATGTTATATTTTCGATCCTTGAAGATCGTTCAGCACGACATTATTGTTGTGCTTGTGGTATTTTAGTTTCAACTTTTCGGCATTTTCTAGTTGGGTGGTTCCAATATTCATACTTTAATAATGTTGAATCACCCTTAGGATATGTTGCCTGCTTTTTAAATTTGTCTTTTGACGTCTTATCTGTGATACGCAGGCTTCATAATCTCTGATCCCCTTTCAAAATTCCATTTTATTTAGTTCCGCCCATTGTTTTTTCGTTTAGGGCACACGCTTTTTATTACTTGGGGACTATACCGCGCTTTTCATGGAATGGCACGGAAGTGTCACATTGAAGGTTCCATGATAACCGCCGTATGAACACATCTGCGGATGTTTCTAAATTCAAAATTTTACTATTTCACGTTTAAATGTTGAATTCTGCTTAAGCCGGTGCTAGGGGGCGTGGACGGTAGTTTGCACGTTACAGTACCGTCCATGAATAGGCTCAATCAAACCGAGCCTGCAACATTTTCAATTTTGCCGTGTTGGGCTTTCTTTAGGGATTCTGTATATATCTATTCTATTGGTATAGCCCCAGCTTATAACAGAGATATTTTACTTCTAAGTTAAAGCATTCTTGTGTATAATAAGGTCGCCTTTAATTCCTAAACTCTAAGGTTTTGGTTCAAAACCATTTTGCTTTTAAGGTTGTTCATTATGGATTAGGCTGTTATTCAATATGACTCAAGCTAACACTTAACCTGTTTTAAAACTTGCTTTAAAACAGTATATATTTTAGATAAACTCCGTTAGATCACATCATATACTTATTAATATTTTATGCAGGCAGATGCCGTTGCAAGAATATAGTATTTTATAATTACTTTGATAAATGCGAAAATCAAAATAATTATCATTGCTCCTTAGGTCATACAAACAACATTTAATATGGACGTTTTTCTGGTTTGTAGTATTCTTGGGGATAGTATGTATTTTATTTTATATTGTATATGTTCTCGTGCTTCATGGTGCGTTATCCTTGTTTCACTACATGGTGTTATAATATGAGTTATATTACACATTGTCGAGTACAATAAACAGTCATCAAACCAATATAGACGAGAAGCTACCAGACACAGAAAAGTATTGTATGTTTGAGATCATACCTATAGATAACTTTTTGTCTTGTCGAATATTTAACAATATCTTTTGTTTTAAAATGGTGAAAATTAGATATATAAATGTGTTGGTACAACAGGAAATTACAGTATACGAATAACTATACGAGTATAACAAAATATAAACACAATCAGTTTTGTGCTACTTTCCTTTATTAATTGAGATCTTTTTTGATGATTTAAAGGCAAAAAATAAGTTAGCAAACCGTTTTATTTCCGATTTCATTAGTTTGAACGTTAAACTGCCTGATATAACAACTGAATGTGTAATAAATAAGTGATAAAATCAGCCAAATTATATTCATACAGTTTGACGTCACTTTCATCCACTTTTATATGCAACAATCTAGACGGTTAACTTTCTGTAGTAATCTGAACGCGCAATCTTTGACAATGTTGGTTAGAATGTTATTTTGTTGTCTTCTCATTCAAAGTGAGTAAATTTTCTTTCTTTTTGTAATAGATTAATTTATTTTTTATTCTTATATCAAAAATAAACAAGTTACTGTTTGACATACCTGAATTAAAATTTGTTTAGATATTCCAAACGGTACAAAGCCAACAGTATGTTATGATTGTCTGAAAGCTGCAAGTGTTTGATGATGCTTGTAATGTTTCACGAAGGCGAACTGCAAATGCGCTAAATTTTCATAACCGTAAAATTATTAAGAAAGTATATACAACGTATATGTCAGAAATGCTATGTTTTTTTTTTTAATAATGACCATAGTGATATAAAATCATTGTGACTGAATGCTCATTTTTATATTTTGTTTTCATTTCTATTATCCTTGACATTTTTGATAAGACATTAATGACAATAAATGATGAAACAGACATTGAACTTTGATATTTTAAGGTGTATGTGGACATGACCATCAAAATGACATAACGGACGCCGATTGTGACCATGCATGTATTGCTCTTTGGGCTCCTGTTTGTGGATCCGACGGAAAGACATACGGTTAGTATTTTGCCATTCACGTTTTAAATCTTATCGTGAAACTATCAACGATATGAAATTTGACAATAATATCATCAAAGGATGATAATATTTCAAATGCTAGTAGTTTTATTAAACATTCCGGTGCAAGGTTTGAAAATGATTATATTGATGCATCCATCTAACAATGTAATATCAAATGTTATTAAAGTTATTATCTTTTGCTCCGTTTACTTTTTGCTTGGCAATCAATAGTAATAAAGAATTAGTAGTTTGTACAGAAGTAAAAATACCACTTTTTATGACAATTTTTTATAAAAATCAGCGCTACTTATGCCCAGTGATAAGAATATTAACTGCTTTGAGGCTATTATTAGCCCGTTCTATAAAAGAAGAAAAAATATTCATTTTTGAAGCATAATGTGCTTTTACCAAAGTCTTACAATTCTTCGAATTCGAAGTTTAATGAAATGAATTTGTAGTTTAGAGAAAAGGAAGATAACTATTTGCAAACTGAAACAAGATAATTATGTGAAATACAATTAATGAAGTCAAAAAGGTACTGGACAAATCAAAAACATTTGTGTGTGCATTTTTGTTTCTTCATTTTTATGTAGATTTTTTAATTCATTTGTTTTACATACATTTGTAAATATTTTATATACATGAAATATCAGTAGAAACACTGTAATGAAAATATGTTTGTTTTTCAATAGCTGTTAAAAAACATTTTTTAACTGATTTTAAATTATTATTTTTAAAAAGCATTATTTCCAAGTACTTGCACCTTGAAAATATATCGATGAAATTTTGTAACCGCAGTATTCCTAAATATGTTTATGTTTATCAACAGACAAATTATGTAAATAAATTTATCTTTGAAAAGTTTTATATCCTTTTCAAATTATACAATGAAGGCCTAGACATATCATTAAAGTGTCCCTTTTGTGAATCATGAAACTTCTCTTTCAAATTTGAATAAGTTCTTGGTTTATTTGACACTTTATTGCCTAATTCAAAGCAGGAAATATATCAAACTACGTATGGAAATAGACTGATTAATTACTCAGAAATGACATGAACTAGATGTTAAAGTTATAGGTCTGCATAATTCAAAATTATTTGCTTTTCTACCTGTTGTGGTAACTTAAAAAAGCCGGATGGCAATAAATTGAACAAAAATAGACAAGTTGCTACAGACTCTATAAAAATCAAATTCTAATGCACAGTATGAAATAGCGAAAAACGCAAAATAAGTTAAATCCTTCTGGCTGCAAATTGAGTCGTATATTCTTAATTTCATCAAATATCTTATTACAATATCGTTAGAAACTTAAAAACATTTCAACTTTTTTCAGGAAATGCTTGTGAATTCAACGTTGGACGGTGCAAAAACGAAGAACTGAAATTAGCTCATACTGGATCTTGTCGTGTTTAGATGAATGGAAACATAATAGTGTTACAAATAAAGATAAAGTCTGCAGAAATCTTATGTTGTTTGTAAAAGTTATATCTCCAAATGTTCAACGAGATCTTTCATTTTTAATATCTAATGTTTGAACATACAAGTATAAGTATTATTGTTTTTTTATGAGAGCAAGATGTTGACATAACATAACAGGCTGCTCAAAACTTTGGAATTGCATATGTCCGATCATATGTGATTTGATTTTTACGTCGATCCGTTTTTACTTTACTTTACGACACCATTTTATTTACAATTGAAATAACTGTGATAAATATTGTGCTACGGAAAAATAATATAAACCCCTATTTCCAAAGCCAGCTTGCTTAAGTGTCAGATATTCATTGTTAAAATTCAAGATCAAGTAACTTGCTTATACAAAAAATCTTTAATACGGAGATATAACCATATACGATTATACATAAATAAAGAAAGTACTGATATTTAGACTCCAAAATGTCAATACTTCCATCGTCATGTTTCCTAAGAAATACGCTGATCACGTGTTATCTGCACTGCAGATGTTTTGTTTTATATGTCTTCTGAAACTATTTTAAGCGGCTTCTCATTTAGTCTACTTTTTATAGGACCAACATACTTAGAAGATTCTGATGCTATTATCAACTTGCTTTGTTTAGTTTCTAGACAGAAACTTTTACAAGTGCTAATATTAAATTTACATTGTGCTGACAATATGATATAGAATTGCAGTAATGTATAATTTATTATTTTATTTATTTCATTTTAATATCTTTAATCGAAGACAAAGGGATCATACAGATTGTCCATCGCAAGAACCATCATGGGCCACCTTAAGGTTTCCATCACGGCAATGGGCGGAATGGAACTCACACATGTTACCTGTAACATTATTTAGAAAATCTGTTACAGTATGAAACATAATTAAGATTTAACGACTCAAGTCATGCTAAAAGAAAAAATATTAACGATTTTTATAATCAGTGCAGGTATCTCAGTTATGAAATGACTAGCAATTGACACAAGTTGAAAAACAATCTACTGAATGCACATATTCATTTAAACCAAATAAAATGTGAACTTTGTCCTGATAAGAGTTCAGATAACCAACAAGAAGAAACAATTTGCAATATAACACGAGTAAAACATTTTACCATATGTTTTGCCATCCGAGCCGCATAAGGGCATCCAATTGGCCGGACAAATCAAAGGACAAAAATCCCCAGTTTGGCGGTCTTCAATTGATGCCCCGAATATATCTAAAACAACAAATGACATTACGTAATTAAAATCGAGTCATGTTCTTAATCAAAAAGTGAAAACGTTAAATGAAATTGATACTAGTCCCATATAAATTCATATAAAAGCGAGAAAATATAAAATAAACTTACATCCGATCATGAAAAAGAAAACAAATATTTTTGAAATCATTTTGGAGCAGAGACACGTAACAATAAAATTGTAAATGGTTTGCAGGAGCTATCTACTGATAAGAGCTACTCGTTATAGGTCATAATGACCTAAATTTTGCTGTTAAGTACTGATAATGTTAAGTTTACTCATTGTATTTCATTTATTATTGAAATGCTGACTTATATAGATGTGAAAATTGTTATACTACTTTCAGTAATTAACCCTTCAAATGCTTCACTCAGAATTCCTTAACCATTTGTTGTTAATAGAAAACGAACAGGTAATGCAGAAAATATTTAACAAGGTTTTATTTATTCGCACTTTCACAAAATAACAAAAATGAAAATAGAACACATACCGTTATGCAACAGGACATATCTTATAATTGTTATAGCATTTCATACTATAATAAACGCTCTCCAAACGTAAAAGAAAAGTTAAAGCTGTGCACCTCGATCTTCAGCTGCTTGGCAGTTTTTCATTCAAGCATAAGCGTTACTGCACCAGTTAGTCATTCTATTCTTTAAAATTCACAGTACAGCAACTGCGTTGGTCCAATTTGCCGGTAAGTGATGGTGACACTTTTAAAATTAAGTTAGAAATAATAAATAAAGTAACTTTTACTCCACGATATTGTCAAAGTTGACAGGCAAGTTACAGAGAGAGGAACCAATTTAATTAAAATCAGTTCTAAATAACACTCCGCATTTTGATCTTACCGTGACCAAATACGAAATCGTTTCTGGTGACCTTTCAGACAGCCAATCATCGGCGAGCTTTCATAATTTTTAAAGCGACGTGGTGTTTAATTTTAACACTTGGAAAAACCAATACTGAGAAGGACATTTTGACGATTTCGAGAACAAACATAGCGTTGTCCATATAGCCGACAGGTAAACTGGCAAAACAATCTTTCCCATTAAAAGTTGTTAAAAACTATTTTAAATGTTTTTTTTGTTGTTGTTGTTGTTTTTTTCCTTAAAACTTCTTCTAATGCCTATGTAAAAACCGGTTTGATTGCATGGCTAAAAAAGCTTTCCCGGGAAATCCGAATTATAAAGATAGCGAAACATACACGATCGTCATCAGATCCATATAAAATAAATAAGTAGATCTGAACCTTAGTCAGATTGAGAGAGGTACATAAATAAAACTACAAGGTCCTTCAGAATATAACTGTCTATATTTTGTTCTATCGAAATGTCTCGTGATAATACGGGGAGTGTTCAAATGTGAATACAACTAGGCCAGTATCTCGCTTTTAACCATGTTTTGCACGAACTATGTACATGTATCGCATAGATGGTTGTGTAAGTTCTCAATTGATACAAAACATGTGTCTAGCCTTGACAATAGCTTCTCGTGTATACTAAAGCTAAAATTGTTTGGGAAAGGTCTCCTTTCACTGAAAAAATACGGTCCTATAACAAGAACCGCTGTATTCTTGGTATACAGGCGAAAGACATATTTAATGAAATATGACGTGTTTATTGGAACAATGAACTTTCTTTTTCGTTTATCACACGGTGGTGTTAGAAATTTTTAAGTGGTGTGATTTCAGTTAAAGATGCACCTAATGCCCGCCGTCCGAAAACTGCAACTTAGCAAAAAATGTTTGAAGAAGTAAAAGATTTGATTGCTTCTGATGTATGATTCACAACTAGTATAAAGCTAAATGCGTTAGTATCTTTGTAGGAGCCCGTCACACAATTCTTAGAATAAGAAGGATAAGTGCAAAATGGATACTCCATCTTCTTACAAAAAGCCTTGCTCGGATAAGAATCTCCAAATAATTGTTGAAACAGTTCCTAAATACAACAATTGATCTGTTGCAAATATCAGGTTCACTTTCATGAGCCCAAGCGAAAGATACATAACAAAATATAGGCAACCAAAGGAAGTCAAAGACCTTGCATAGCAAAACGCATCATGAGCGTCAAGAAGGTCACGTATGTAATTTGCTTTACCAATCAATGTCCTGCTATTCAAATATACGTACCAAAGGGTAACATTTTAAATGCCAAGTTTAACAAAGGCGAGGTCCTTCATAAATTAAAGAAATATTTCAAAAACCGCCGGCCAGCAACTGGTCTCCGTGGTGTCAAGTTGTTGCATGACAATGCTTCGTCACACAAAGCGGCAATTGTACGAGAATATCTGAAACAGGAAAAGGTTGTCCTGCTTCTTCGCCTTCCTTAATGACTAGATTTTGCACTTTGTGATTTTTTCCCTATTTTTGAGGCTCAAAAAAACACCTTGTTGAAATATATCAAACGCGAAAAATCTCGGTTAAGCTTTTTTGAAAATTGGCCCAGTTGCATTCATATTTGAAAACCCCTCGTAGACTATTTGTTGCCCAGGTTTTTATACTTGTATTATGTTAGCCTGAATGGCTTATCCAGATATCTTTAAGTTGTGTAATTTCATTTAATGTTTCTTTCGTCAAATACCTTACAGTCATATAAACTTATACGGATTCGTGTACAAATACAATATGTATGAGTAGGTCATAGCGACAATATCAGATATAATAAGACTATAATAAAAAAAATAGATGTTTTGATGAAAGCTCATAGATAAAATCATGTAACTGGCTAAAAAAACACACACAAAAAAGTAAATTGAAATATTTTTTTGAAAGAAGATTTTTACTCTTTACGAGTTTGAAAAGAAAGATCAACTAAAGAAAGCTGCCAAATTGATTATTTTCACGTGTACATTATCTGACGTTTATTGCAGTGTCACTTGCAGAATGGCACGAGCCTTGATAAGCCACTTTTAGGCTTCCATTGCGGCAATGAGCGGCTTGGAACTCACACATATTACCTGTAACAATATTGTAAACTCAATTAATTAAAACTTGCGAAGAAAAGCTACATAGAAATATCGAATTTATATCATACGGAAATAGACATGTTGATGTTCGATTTTTTTTTTCTCACCTTATACTATACAAAGAGCTATTTTCAGTTTTCCACACAATGGGATTATTATCCCCAATGAATCGGTTATTATCGAATTTTTGGGTAATCGATATAAACCAAAAGCTACACTCGTCTTCTTTCGACAGTTTTCGTTTTATCCTATTTAAGTACAATTCTATTTTCTTTTATGACGCTATTATTTGGCGGAAAATATCACTTTTTTGCATTCCACAATGCTTAATTATCATCAAGGATTGAATATGATTAAACATATGACGACCTGTCTGCTTCGATACGTTTCATGATTATCAACCTTATTATAAAAATACAAATTATTTAATAATAAAGTTTAGTTTTGCAAGTTTTTGTTTTGTTTGTTTGTTTTTCTCAGTGAATACATCTTCTAGGAGCAGCTTATTTCCTCTTGTACTGTATCTTACCATATGTGTTACCATCCGAACCACACAAAGGCATCCACTCATCTGTACAAATCAAAGGACACGAATCACCGACATTATCAACCAGGCGTTCTTTTAGTGATACCCCGAATACATCTACAATAAAACATGAAATAAATAATATTTGTAAGACTTATAAAACAGAAAATACTTTATAAAGAATATCAAGTAATTAACTCCGTTCTGTAGATCACACACAATTAAGATTTCTTTTTTCTTACATCCTATTAAAATAGTGAAGGTCAATATTTTCATAAACATTTTAAAGTAGTTCGCAGGAACAACCAGTTGTATAGCGAATTTGTAAATGTTTAACCACGATTTGACTGATAAGATTTGAAAGATAATTGTCCCATGATAAGTAAAATTTTGCCAGTTTTAGGACATCATGGTTTAAGTAAGACTTACCACTTCCGTCCACGAAACTGCGTTAGAATTTATGACTGTTTAAAAACGCAGTTTCTCTCTACGAAAAAAGAAACTGATATTGTTCTAAAAAACATGCTAACACGCCCACAGCAGATCACCAAACCGTCGCATGGTATAAGACACCGAATAACTGCGCCAAAGTTCTTTGATAAGGATATTTGAATTACCTCCCTTTAATCATGATATGAATGTCCAGATGTATGAAGACGGAAGCCGGACCGACAACACCAAAATACGTGTTTGATTAGCGTTTTCCGCGTATATAATTTAGGTACTTGATGACAAGCACATTTTATCAAAGTATTGACCGAAACATGGAAAGAAAACTATGCGTAGTACTGACTGTTGTTTCGATTTTGTGTTGCACATATGCCCGGTATAAAGGAATAGGGAGAGCATAGTCTGCATATGGCAACAGTAAATTATTCAAAAATGGCAACCACAACAAAATAAGAAGAAATAAAGAAATGAAACACAAGCATAAACAAAAAAAATATAATATATGATTCAGTAAGTATGCATGTATTGTCATTTTATTTTGTCTAAAGAAATACAAAACATGAACTCAAAACCCGGTAGAACAAGAAAGAACCCAAAACCCGGTAGAACAAGAAAGAACCCATAACCCGGTAGTACAAGAAAGAACCCAAAACCCGGTAGAACAAGAAAGAACCTAAACCCCGGTAGAACAAGAAAGAACCCAAAACCCGCTAGAACAAGAAAGAACCCATAACCCGGTAGTACAAGAAAGAACCCATAACCCTGTAGAACAAGAAAGAACCCATAACCCGGTAGAACAAGAAAGAACCCAAAACCCGGTAGAACAAGAAAGAACCTAAACCCCGGTAGAACAAGAAAGAACCCAAAACCCGGTAGAACAAGAAAGAACCTAAACCCCGGTAGAACAAGAAAGAACCCAAAACCCGGTAGAACAAGAAAGAACCCAAAACCCGGTAGTACAAGAAAGAACCCAAAACCCGGTAGAACAAGAAAGAACCCAAAACCCGGTAGAACAAGAAAGAACCCAAAACCCGGTAGAACAAGAAAGAACCCAAAACCCGGTAGTACAAGAAAGAACCCAAAACCCGGTATAACAAGAAAGAACCCAAAACCCGGTAGAACAAGAAAAACCCAAAATCCGGTAGAACAAGAAAGAACCCAAAACCCGGTAGAACAAGAAAGAACCCAAAACCCCGTAGATCAAGAAAGAACCCAAAACCCGGTAGAACAAGAAAGAACCCAAAACCCGGTAGTACAAGAAAGAACCCAAACCCGGTAGTACAAGAAAGGAAAACGCTGATCTGAAAACATAAACAGAATGAAATAACGAATGTACTGAATACTGAAATTAACATAATCATGTCTGAACGTGTATGATACATTGCAGTGATGAACCTAAAAACCTCAAGGAATTGTATAAAAAATGCCTGAGCGTTAAATAGATGACTAACAAAAGAATGACAAATTATGTACTTTACAGACATTCAAGTGCTTTATGCCTTCACTGATGCTAACTAATCTAATTACAATAATTGCCGAAAGAAGACATAAAAATGCGACACAAATTATAAAGAAATCAAAACAAAGATGCATTTACTGTAGAACATTAACACACAACGCTTAAAATACAGTATCTGTAAAAATGGCATATAAAACAACAAGAACGGTTAGTGGTAAGATATTTTACACCCATGTATCCGAAGAGACAAGCACTATGTTAAAATGATATATGACATATGTTTCAGTGAAAGAGCGACAACTACTTTCTGGAGCACAATGCTTTTGCAAACTGTTACATACCCGAAATAAACTAGACCAAACAATTAGAACCATAGTAAAATCATTGTAACTCACACACAGACATATATACAAATTTATAAAAAAAAACCAACATAAAGGAATATCATAGGACATTTTATGCTAAATGCATTTATTAACCTTTTTTAACAAAATACATCATAACAATAAAGACAACCAAAACATAATTCGCACATTCTCAATTCTTATATTTTAATAAAAAATGGGCTTAACTATGTGATCAATTTTGATATTTTCAAAATTATTATTATTGAATGTAAACAAGCCCACAAAAATCAACAAGAGTGAAACGTTAAAAAAAAAAAAAATAAAAATGTAAAATATTTACTTAATATTGTAAATAAATATCGACGTCTAGGAAATCTAGAAAATTTCTACATTTTAATTTATTATCATTATTATTGTTATTATTTATCTTTTTTATAATGATTATTATTATTAATATATATTTTTTTGATATTGCAATAATTCCTTCAAACGTTGTAAAATGTACAGTTATGCATTTTCCAATTACATAATACATGTACACAACGTTAAAAGATATAATCATGGCGCATGAATAATGACATCCGCTAGAAAATAACTTATGACCGTACTCTGATAAAACCACTTTTATGAAACTTAAACCAGTTAAAACCGCTTATGAAAGCCACGGGTAGGCTTTATTTAATTAAGTATACATAAAGGTAGGTACTAAGTCATTGTCCTAGACAGCTCCTGACTTATCAGTAGGGCATGGTGAGAACATCAGTGTGAGAAAATTATTTAGACTTATTGTAACAATCAATGGCCCTGCATGAGGCAATAGCATTGCCAATGTACCCAGCAACATCCACGCTACCTGGCATGACACCTGTAATTCATAAATCTGTTCGATGATTATTACAAATCTTAGATCTCATCTATTAAATTATGTGTCTCAATCAATTAAGATTGGTTTGATATATTGTTGTCTGTGATGTCAAAACTAAAGTCAGAGGATGCCATCAAAATTTTGTAAATTTTACAATAGTTAAAAAATTTGCAGGTAAACAGTTTAATCTTGTTGAGATTTTTTTGACAAATCAGGAATTTTTCGACAGAATTATACCATTTTTGTTTATAACCACTATATTTACAATCATATAAATAGTAATAATAACAATAATAATAAAAATAATAAAAATAATAATAATAAAAAAAAAAATAATTGCGCCTGCATATAATAATTTATGAAATCATCTTTCACTTTCTTTATTAGAAAAAAAAGTTAATTTCTTCTTATAGACAATTTACGTCTTGTTCCCATAATGCTTAAAAATCTCCCTTTTGTAAACTAGTGAATTGCCAACGATTAATTAAATTTCAATTGTTTCAACCATAGATAAAAAAATCCTCCTTTCATGGCACGAAGACTTGTGATAAACTATTTTATATATGAGCCGCGTCCTGACAAAACCAACACAGTGCGTTTGCGACCAGCATGGATCCAGACCAGCCTGCGCATCCGCACAGTCTGATGAGGATCCCTGCTGTTCGCTTACCAACTCTATTACAAGTGGAGACACTGACAGCGAACAGCATATCGATCCTGATCAGACTGCGCAGATGCGCAGGCTGGTCTGGATCCATGCTGGTCGCAAACGCATTATGTTGGTTTTGTCGTGACGCGGCTCATATATATTTTTTATTTGTTTACATTTCTCGCGAGATTGTTTCCTTTTTGTTAAAATTTCATGGGAGTCTTATCTTATTTTGGCGCAAAATTCATAAACATGTTGAAAATTTGAAAAGGATATGGAATAATGATAACAAACCTTACTGATGAGTGAATTTACTGAAGTATTAAAAGGGATGATATAAATTGTATCTCTTACATCGAATAACAATATATCACAGTTGTCTGTGTTTTAAATTTAGTGCATGAAAAAAAACAACAACAAAAAAAAACCACACACACACAAATTTTTACTACATTGTACAAAACAAAAAAGTTCAACCTTGATAACATTCATCAACAAACAAACAGAAAAAACCCCAGATAGATACCATTGAAAAAACAGGCCTGAAACGAACTTTTTAATAACGGAGAAATTTATATTGTTTTTGTCTTGTTTGCAATTTAAAATAATTTCATCATTGTTTAGTGTTTACCGTTCAAAAAAAAGAAAACAAAACGTTAAAACTTATATATATTGGCTATAACTGAACTTTTTTCGTAAAGAGTAATTATAATTAAGCTAGTTCCGGTTTATTTATGTTTCCTCTTCAAGTCTATCTACGTGTGCACTATTTGTTTGTCTAAAACATATACTCATAGATTACCAATGTTCTACTCACTTAAATAAACGTGTTTCTAAAGTCGTCTGGAATGTTTACTAAAAGTCTATTCCGATATAAGAAAGTACACCAGCATCAGTACGGCAAGGTCTGATAATAGGGTTTTACAGTTCTGCTGATGCTTTTATGGTCGTGTTTGTGATAGGTATGGGAACTATGACGTTAATGAATGTCTGGGGATAATGTCGAATAGATATGATACTAGATTTCATTATGCATTTATAATGCATGAATAAGAAACGGATTTCGTTAGAAACCTAGAATTTAAAATACATTTACTACTGTTGTCTCAAATGTGAATGAAACACATATTCAAAAGAAACGGGAAAGATATGTGCTTTTTTCTTTCTCTTTAAATATGTGTAAATGATATTTTCCTCTATACGTATATAAAGAGGTGTTGTGTATTCCATATGTAAAAATTAAAGAATGATCAATGGAAGGGAATGTTGTCCATAACATAAATGCCCACTGACCGAGACATACAGGGACGGACATAGCGGGTGACAGAACAGCAGCAGGACTATAAAATTTGTAACTGTCAATTTGGATATCTTTGTCTAACCCCAAAACTGACCTGGAATTTTATTTGATATGCAGTTAAATCGTTATTAGTTTAATGAGTGAAAACTATTTAATGAGTGAAAAGTATATAGCTAACGTTACGATCCAAACTTAAAGAAATCAAATATAGTTCAACATTTCAAAAAAGAAAAAAAAATGAAAGTAATTCCGTAGGAGACTTCAAATATTATCATATCTGTTAAATTTTAAAATACGAAGCGCATTAACCATAAAGCATACGGAAAAAAAAAGAAGCAAAAATAGCATATGAAGGTAATTTACATCAGTTCGAGTTCAACATGTGAAAAAATGTTTGGAATTAACTCATCAATGTAAAACTTTCAAGCAAGGATGATGTAATGGTATTTTGATAATAAAATAAACTTTCTTAGTAATAAAAATGTCGGCTTAAACACTTACTCTTGACATTATGAAGCAGAAGTATGGCAAAAAGAAATAAACACTCAAAAGAAATATATGGTATACATAAAATACGATGTTTTTCATGATGAACTTTCATTCTGAGAAGCTGTCGTACATCTTGATGCAATGTTGGTGGCATTTCCTTCAATCTTGCATATTATCATCCCCAAAATATACAAAGGGGGTTTGCTGTATAGTTTGAAATATATTCGACATGTCAATCTTGTTCCTATAGGTTCTTTTCTCAGTATACGAACTCGAATATCTTAAAATGTTCTGCTATTTCCTAGTTACACACTTCTGAGCTTCTGCCACACACCTTATTCACACGCTATATAGCTAGCTAAACAATACGTTATGCAATGCAATACAATATATAACAAATAACTTTATTGCAAATAAAATATTTTACAGTGTTCATAGCTAAAATATATTTGTTCATTTATGAAAATAAGATCAAACATGGCATGAAAAATAACAAAAACTAAAATATATGATGAACGAAGTAATCAGCGTTTAGCCCAAAAAGTATCCGTGATTTATAGGGTATTCTGTACATATATATACATAACTCGTTCTTCGATAAGCTTTGTTTAATATGTCCATCTTTGCTATGACCTGCATCCAATGAATTGTTGTGTAATTAAACTGATGGCAAATGGGTTCATATTTTCAAGACTGTATTTTTTAAAAAGAAAGTTGAAACAGTTTTGAAATTGAAAACAGTTACATCTGTTCCTTTTTCATTTTCAGTTTTTTCAAACAGTACTATTAAATTTGAATTGATGTAATTGCTTAAAAAGTTTTGAATCGCGTTACTGTAATAACGGTATATCTATTCTGTCATAAACTCTATCACTTTCT
Organism: Ruditapes philippinarum; assembly: GCF_026571515.1. Classification (NCBI taxonomy): domain Eukaryota; kingdom Metazoa; phylum Mollusca; class Bivalvia; order Venerida; family Veneridae; genus Ruditapes; species Ruditapes philippinarum. The sequence goes on from NW_026851615.1 coordinate 435,154, forward strand.
AAATTTTTGTGTTGATGAAATCATATTAAATTCAAGAAATGATATTGAGAAATTTTTTAAAAAGGAGGTTCAATAAAGTTTCTTTTTAATGAGCTATTTAACACTACATGATAAGATATATTCGCTTAAAAACTTTAAAAATTACATTTTTTTTATCAAGAACGGCACAACAAATAATTATATTCTTCGTTGAAAATGAATATTCTAAATTTATACAACTGTACAAACCATTATTTTTCTCATATGGGATCTGAAATTGATACACTTTATAAGATATAGAGAGTTCACTTTCATCCGGGTTTCATTGTATCAAGTATCACAATTCAGTTTCAAATGATAGAAATTATAGTGTTTAATTTCGGCCTGTAATAGCTTGAATATCTACGGATGAACCCAATCCCGGTATGTCTTTGTTCTGTCCCTGTCAAACGAAGTGCATCAAGCTGGGTATGATGCTGTACGTGCAGACATTTTTATTACCTGCACAATGTCCGATCCTCGTGCAATAACCTGTTCTTTTTACCAGATCGAGCATTAATCGTCCAACAATCTGGAATATATTTCGGATGGGTTTAGGCAACCAGCAATTAAACAACAAAAGCGCAGTGGAGGCAGAGTGTAATTTGGACAAATATCGGTAATTATGATACAAAAGAGCACATAAACATGAAGTTTATATCAGAACTTGATACTTCTAACACTTAGAATAGGGTAGAAAACATCCGACTGAGGTCAAATGATTTAAATACGGTTATGGAAGTATGAAAGAATATTTTTGCGATGTTATTTGTAATTTAATGTAACCGAGACAGCTTGTAAGGTGAATGACAAACAACGGTGAGACCCAGACACTCTTATGGGTAGTTTATCTAATGAGTAAGGGATGTTAATTTGAGAATAAAAATGTCTGCATTATTTACTGAACAAATTGCATTGGGCGAAAAAATACCCGAAAGACACCGAAAAAGTAAAGGATCGGAAGTGCCAGTGTTAATTAAAATGACTGTCGGAGGCATACCTGCATATAAATTAGATTTAAGAAATCAAAAGAAAATGCAACTGATATAAACTGCTTAAAGCGGAAAGCCTTTTAATAACGCTGTTAGAATGTGTCGATTGGATACATATCATATTTGCCAGATAATTGCGAAACATTTACCCATGTAACCGGAGATGAGAAGGGACAAATTGACATGCTTAAATAAGTGACGGTTTCACATAAAATTTAGGGAGGAATTGAATTATGATAATTTTGGTGCGCTATCAATAAAACATAAAAAAGATCTGAAGTCATACATTTCAATTTCAGATTATGACTCCAGCATCTAAAGAACACTTTATTTTGCATTTATACAACTTAGGAATAAACGACGACAGACGTCAAATGCTCTTTAGGATTAAAAACAAAATGCAAATTAAAAAGGACATTATTGACATTAATTGTGAATTGTATTATTCAAATAATGTCATTGACATATTTCATTAAATATATCACTTAACCCTCTATTTCAAAATAAATATTTTAAATAAATAAAATATAAATAATCATAAATATAAAAAATATTAAAGAAAACAACAACAATAAACACCAAACAAACAAAAAACATACTTTTACAAAATAATATCTGGTAAAAAGTTACATATCTAATTTTATATCAATTAGATGGTATTCTAACAAAACAGAGTTACCAACGTCCCCTGCCTAAGGGAAGTTTTACATGAAGCACAAAGATTAAAAAAAAGATTTAAGTATGGATCTGGACTTACAGTTCAAAATTTTGATCAATGCTATATCAACACATTCAACAATAAATTCATTAAAGAGATACGAAGAAACAATTTCTGTAGATGTGTCAACAGAAATAAATTTGTACAGATTTTATCACTATTTCACAACCAGAAAAATTGACAAAATACAAAACCAATATAGGGGTATGGTCTGTTACAGGGTATACTTTGTGTCCGGTTCGTAACTTTTTCATCAATCAAGGTATGTAGGCGATTAGCTTGACATTTTATTTGCTTGGGCCTGCTTTGCCATCATACTCTGTAACAGACCATGTTAGGTTTGACCTTCAAGTGTGACCCTATTTCACAACCAGAAAAGTTGACAAAAACAAAACTAATATAGGAGTATGGTCTGAGGGTATATTTCGTTTCCGGTCCGTAACTTTTTCATCGATCAAGGTATGTGGGCGATTAACCAATGACATTTTATTTGCTTTGGCCTGCTTTGCCGCCAAACCATGTAACAGACCATGTAAGGATTTGACGTCCAAATGTGACCTTGAGGTAGGGTCTGGATTTGCGCATGACACGTCTTATTATTGTGAACATGTGTGCCAAGTTGTTTCAAAATCCCTTGATAGATGACAGTTATGGACCGGACACAAAATTTACTCTATAACAGACCATGTTAGGCTTTAACCCCCAAGTGTGACCTTGCCCTTGGAGGTAGGGGTTCGGGTGCTGCGCATGACATTTCGTTTTAAAATTGGAAACATTTGTACTAAGAAATTTTAAAATCCCTTAAAACGATGAAAAATTATGGACCGTACACAAAATATACCCTTTAGCAGACAATCTAAGTTTTGACCTTTAAGTGTGACCTTGAAGGCAAGGGTCCGGGTGTTGCGCATGAAACATCGAATTAGTACTGTGAACACTTGTACCAAGTTATCCCAAAATCGCTTGATCTATGAAAAAATAATGGACCGGACACAAAATATACCCTTTAACAGACAATGTTGGGGTTTGACCTCCAAGTGAGATCATGACCTTGAAGTTAGGTATTTGGGTGTTGCGCACGACCCATCGACTTCTTATTGTGAACATTTTTGCCAAAATCACTTGATGGATGTGGAAATTATGGAGCGGACATTAAAGTGTGACGGACTGACAGATGGACGGACGGATTGACGAACGAAGTCCATTTCTAAATCTGTCTTTTTACCTTGAAAAGGAGGGGACAATAATGTCTTTATTCGTTTTAAAGTAGTCAAAATAAGACACAAAAAAGCGACAAAATTATTTGTCTATATAATACCAAGTACAGTAATCATAATCTATATACATTATATAGATTATGTAATAGTACACGCTAACGCTGATTTTATGATTAATGACAAATGTTCAGTTACAGATTTACTGTCAGTGCCAACTTCTATATATCATAGTTTGTTTCTAGTAGATGAAAAAATTCTAATACAATGACAAAACACTTGCTTTTAGTCAGCACCCTGAAAATCAATAACATCAAGTGTCTCAAAGGAATGCCAAAGCTAAAAATTTCAATAAAGTAATGCTGAAAATATTAAAGTTCCTAACCGTCTTGCAATCAACATGCGCTTCTGTTGTTTTTTCCCCTATTTATATGTCAGCAATTAAGAAGTAAGTTAAAGAGAACATTATTTATATATACGATGCCTTGTTGCCAACTTTGTATTTGTACTTAATCAATTTGAACAGTGTCATAATGGGTAATCGTAAAAATACAAGGTAAGGCAATGTGGAAATACACCATAAATCTATATCTGACACGTTCTGGAGATGCAACAGATGTTGTACCAAATAAATTTTGTCTATAAAACAAAATGTGCACATAAGTAAAAATTAAGTTTCGTGTCAATTGAACCAATGAATTATAAACTCATTGTGCCTTCTTTAATCAAGTTATAATTTAAAAAAGTTGAATGTCATGGCATCAACACACTCGGGCTGTTTTAACACCTGCAACACTTATATAATCGACAAAGATTATAGGGTAACTTCTGTCTAACCCTTTTTAAATATTACAACCACAGGTATTCAAAAATGTTCAGGAATGAATTCAAGCTCATTTTTATACACATTAAACTCATCAGCACAAAATTAGATAGTTTATCAGTTAAACTGATGCGTGCATGTATCTTAAAGTCATAGATCAAGTTAAGCACGAGTTAAACTCACAGCACGTCAATCTGTACTTGTATAAATTATGTGTTTATGTTCTTTATATCAGCCGACATCTAATGCATCATTTGCAATATTTATGTTATTTATATCTTACTATCAGGCCTGTGTTTCATAAAAATGAAATCCGATTGATAAAAAAGCATATTTCTGACAAAAATGAACGAAATATATACATAATTGGTGAAATGTGAATCCATGTTATATGAAGGACTATGAGCTACTGTTTCTCCGAACATCCGTGCATAATATTCATTTCACAAAGATGATATATGAACACCTCATTAGATTCGTTAACTGGCATCTTAACGTTAGTTAGGTTTTTATATCATGTTTTATGGGATCAAGTAGGCAACTGCAACTGCTTTAGTTCGAAAACTGACAAAAATGAAAGCTTAGAAACGTATTTGGTAAGAAAATATATTTCTGCGGTATAAAAACTTGAAGACAGTATTTTAACATCAATCAAGTGTTTAATCGTCTGCCATGAGGCTATAATCCAGTCATGATTACCTTACTGCCGCCCATATTTTATATCAAGGTCATGTGTCGGTCTTTTAATGTTGTGTTAATCGCTATAAATAGCTTGTCCATTTCTGCACCGCGCTTTGTGCTCTCCCTTTGTTTTGTCCCGTTTCTGTTCGTTGTCTTGCTTGCTGCCTTTCCGAAAGTCCTGTGTGACAATATGTCGTCGAGATCTGCCTCACATGAATGTTCTTTTACCGTGTTGATCTTATATGCATATTTAGCATGTTTGTTTGTTTGATTTAGTTTTACGTCACACCGACACAATATAAGTCATATGGCGACGTTCCAGCTTTTCTGGTGGTGGAAGACCTCAGGTGCCCTTCCTTGCATTATTTCAGGCACGAACCGGCACCTGAGTAGAACCACCGACGTTCGTTAGCTAGATTGATTCCTTCCTCACATAAAAGAATCCAAAGTCCATGTCGGGATTCGAACCAACAGCGGTGAGGGGCAAGTGGTTTGAAGTCAACGACCTTAACCACTCGGCCACGGACGCCCCTATTTAGCATGTACATTGTGTATTGGTTTCTTATAGATTTTAAGAATAAGTATATTTTGCCAAACGATAAAGTCAAATTATCTGTATACCATGCAAATTGTTTCACAATTGATAATATGGTACAAATCTTGCAAGAGAAAATAAGAGAACTTAAGTAACACATAAAAGTGCGGGTATCTTGTACACTTAATCGAATATATTTTATATAGATTTAGATTACCTTAGAGAAATTTTCAAAGACACGACATCCTTATTATTAAATTACTCTTGTTTTCAGTGCAATTTCTCGGCAATTTAAATACAATAAAATTTTTGATTTAATGATAGAAGACAAATATACAATAGTAGATTTAGTTCCGCTTCCAACTTCTATATGTCAAGTGGTGTTTGCCAATGAAACTGTCTGCAGAATTATAAAGAGAAGACTAAACATAAAGTGAATGTATCTGAGTGAGGAAATCAAAGAAATTCGTACCATGGACAAAGCAAATAAACTAAACTTTAAAAACATCTTAAGATGCTGGAAAGTCCAAAGTTCTGAAGGAATAGAAACCGGCTTTATGTGTTAAAACTCATTACAAAAATAAAATGAACACGTTGTATTCAACTTTCAATTTCATTCAAATATATATAACTCACTCATCATTATAATCACTGGTTTCTAAATCAATTGCATGGCAAAGATGGGTAGGACGTACCTTTGACGATAACTTAGATTTGGCCTGAACCCGCCTAACTATCTTAATATTTAAGTGTCAAAATACATTGATAACAAGTTAGAATTCTAGATTGTTTCCAACCGCCATGCCCTAAAGAATTCTAGATTGTTTCCAACCGTCATGCCCTAAATATCAAATATAAGTAGTTCTGACTTGAATATTTGTGAATAGTTATCTAAAAGCGGAAAAATATACAAAATAAAATAATCTTCACTTATCAAAATAACAATTATTTTTGTATGTTTTTAGGGATTTGAAATATCTTATAGAGCTGCTTTATATGTACTTGACATTAAAAGCTGAAATAAAGTTCAAGGAATGACAGCTAACAAGACAGACGGTAATAAATTGAAGGTTAATGTTAACGGATATCAGCAATGACCATGTCGCCTGTATTCATTATTTTACTTTGGAGCAAATTATGGTCAGAGGAAACCTAACTAAATTCTTTAATTCCACCCTTCATCTAGTTGTCCAGAATCCAGATGATATGCCTCGAATTAAATGTAAAATATTCGCGTAAGCTAACACTAGTGGCAATTGTAACCGCTTCGTAAAAATTAAAAGGAAAAGGCATAAATATGTTTATTTAAAATCTAACTTCAGCGGAAAATCAATTGTGACATTGTTTCATTCTTACAACTTGTTGGACCTCTTTAAACACCCCAAATGTGTCATTTTTCACTTCTTGTCAATTTGTCATTGTACTTTCATCGAACGCGGCGGGTTGTACTATACTTAGTATGTTGTTGCTTGCTTTCTTCTGAAATCACCTTGACTTATGCTTGACTGTATGATTTAACGTTAAAATTATTCTTTCTAAAGGTGACCTTCTAATTCTGAGCCATTATAATTAGAAACTATTCATAAATAAGGATTTGTTTAAGGTTTAGTTTTTATATATCTCAAACATCTCATTTATAAACCTTTTATAGTTTTAACTTTATTTCCTTTTGAGACGACGTAAATTCGAAAGAAGGAAGGTATAGTGTATAGCAAAGATAAAGGTTTTTAGACAGCAAAGATTTGTTCATCACGTACAGGAACACAAAGCATAAGCATATCATGCACAGAACGATGAAATTATGTAACCTTTTCTCACAGTTCCTTTAGTGTCTTCTTTGACGTATGTTTGCTGCCTAAGTAATATCTATGATATGTTTATCATTATCTTGACTTCTTTTTGTATCATGACTATATTCCATTGTTTGTCTAAGGTATACCATATTGTGTATTAAATTTCTGTTACCATTCGTTTGTTCTCTATGATTTATAAAAAATCATAACTTTGGACATAAAACAGCCCCCCTGGCATATCACAAGTCAAGACTTTCAGAGACATTGGAAAGTCAAAGTGGTCCAGTTTCCATAGAGTACCAGTGTAATGCCTAAATGTTCGTTTAGCTTGTCATTTAGGACTAAAAGCTCTAGTGCTTTAGTCCATTAAATATATAACACATTTATGAGAAACAATGTACTTTGTAAAAAGCGTACATAAACATCATTTTTGCAAGGCACGTATTCATATACAAGTACATGTATGTAAAATAGACAAGAAAAAAATCCCTAAAGACAACACATGAAAATTGAAACTGTTGCAGGCTCGGTTTGATTTGATCATTTGTGTCCACCACTTTTAATGTTGAAAATTTAGTACCGCTCAGGCCGGTGTTAGCGGGTGTGAGAATTATTATTATTCATGTACAGACTCAATCAAATTGAGTCTGCAATTTTCACGTAAGTTTGCTGTTTTTAATGCTTCCGAGGCATCACTTGTTTCAGATATTGATTGAGCCTGTTCGTGGACGGTTTTGGAAGCTGCAAGTTACCCTCAACGCCTCCTAGCACGGCAAGTTTACGTGTTCTTTAGTGTCTCTGTTACTTGATGATACTGACTTTCTTTATCTTCTTATAGTCAGTTTTTTAATTTAATTTCTATTGCTTTTATCATAGATAACCTTTTATTATCTATATTCGTTTTAAAGACAATTAATCACAAACAAAGCATCCTTTTCTTATTCGCTGACAATAAAATGGAAAACGTTATGCAGCTTACTGAACTGTTCTTAGCGTTTACTAATACAACATACTCGCACTGATTTAATGATAAATGACAAATGTACAATAGCAGATTAAGTGCCAGTGCCAACTTCTATATGTCACAGAGTGTTTCTAGTAAATGAAAACTGTCTACATAGCTGTAAATTATAGACAGAATACAATGTCAGTACATTAGCTCAAGGAAATCAACACAATTTGTATGTCTTGCTGTATGATTAAATCAAGAGGGGGAAATGGGTATTGATAACTGTGTACATTATCGGGTTTTTTCTGTTTTTACAAACATTACTTCGACTATAGTTTGTTCTGCTTTATCTTTACTAATTTGTAAAGAAAGTGTGCACTTTGTTTATACTTATTTCAGAAGAGTATCAGCAAATTTTGTGTCAATTTGTTTTGAAATATGTATTGACTGCACGATGGTTTACGATTGATTGTTGTTAGAATTTTATTTTACGTGTAAATAGCAGTGGAGTGAAGAGTGAAAGTTGTAATACTTGTGATTTATTTTTGTAAATACGTTAGTGCCTTTATATAATTTCATATTTGAATGGCACACCAGTCCAGTCAACATCATAAGATGTTAAGTCAGGTCCATATTGGCTCGATCATTTACGCTGATCCTGACACGAGGTTGGCATAAATTGTCAACAACTAGACGAAAATGCGAAACAAATCATAAGACTGCAACTTCTTTCTTTTCATCAATCGCTATTTACACGTAAAAAAGTTTTAATTAAATTTGAAAATAAAAAAGAAATGTGTAGTCAATAACGTTTTGTAAAATTGCATACCAAATTTACCAATTAATGCACAAGTAGCTAGTAACGAAGAGTTTTCCAGTAACGTTCAAACTCTCTTTTGTATGATTTCAACTTTGTATCGTTTACGTTCAGTAAATTATACAGAAATAGTTAATTCCTAATCAGATAACATAATTATTTATTCAGGATGTACATTTTAATGGTCGATTACAGACGGTGGTATAATTCAAAAGTGGTGAAAAAGGTTGTAAACTTTCTTTTTTTACATTTCCCCCCTAAAATTGGCTTAACAATGTATTATTATGCAATCTCATGTTGTTATCATGGTTAGGTGTATATGAGCGTATGCCAATGGAACTTTCGATCTTGTGATGATATGAAAGCATCTGGAAAGGTGTGTCATTTCAACGGATTAGCATTTTCGTATTTTTTTTAAAGAAAGCCTAGCTTCGAAATGATAATTTTTCATAGTTGCCACTAGCCCGCAAAATCCATTGGCATCATTTCCATAGGCCTTCGTAGGTTGTGGTTACAATGATTACTGGCAGGTGTATTTGAAAAAAAAGTTACATTCTTGACATTTCAAGAAAAAAAGAGATAGTAAAAATCAACAATAACAACAGTTTTAGAGGAATTGATATTATCAGTAGAAAACATGTAAGACTATTTCAGGAAAGGTGTCTAGTGATGTTCAATATCTATAAGAGAACAAATGGATGATAATTATAATTATGATCTGAAAAGTAAATCAAATACGAAGTCCGTCTGTTATCAGTTTAACTTCCTGTAAAATTAACAGTGAAGGACTGAATGTGAGAAGAATTTTCATTGGTCATTTTCAAATTACAAACTGAAGTCGGTGAATCTCATTGGTCATTTTAAAATGAAATGTAAAGGACAGTTCTAACCATTCTATAATAAAATGTAAAGGATAGTTCTTACAATTCTAAAATAAAATTTGAAGGATTGCTCTAAGATAAAATGTAAGGGATAGATTTTAGGTATTAGATAGGAATGGGTAAAGTTCAGTTAATTTGTAAATGATTACAAAATTTATAAAGTCAAAACAAGTTAAAGGGACACCTTAAATACGAGAAGTTATCCTACTTTGAAAAGTCAGCAATATCAATATGCTATAATTTAATTTCAATGTTTACAAATGAATATTTTCTTAGCTACAAGATATGATTATTATGTCATTATTATGCAAGCATTGCTAAGATTTCTTTTTGTATTGAAAACTTAGAAATAACATGATTTTGGATGTTTACCAGTTTTACTTCAGTCTAGTATCTTTTTTAAAGATACTTCATGTCGTCCATTTTGTAAGCATGTGGTATTAAATTGTCCAATCTGATTAGCTAAGGACATGCGGGGTACGGGTGTGGCCAAATCGGATTACTTTTATACATTGCCGCCTAAAAACAGCAACAATTCCTCTTATTTTTCTTGCTATTTTGTTGTTGTTTGTATCAATAGTAGGCATATAATATTAACATATTGATTAATGCTTTGTTATCAGGTTACTATTTTTTTCTATTTTTTTTTTATGGTGAAGGATGAATATTTGAATTCAGCTAGACTTAAGGGTCGAGTCTTATTTTTGAGATTAATTGTAATTAGATGCGTTTCATAAAAGTAAAGAGAAAGCATTAAAATACAATAAAAAAAATTATTTCGAACATATACTCTAAAATTTTAAGTAATACATTTGTCATGTTTGTAAAAATATCATTTTTGAGATTGATCAAAAAAGGAAAATTTATGCTAATTTCTCTCAATAAATATGTCGAAACTCGGGAAATAGCGGCAAAGTAGGTTAGGGTTTATAAAGCTAGAGCAGTATTTAAATTTGTATTTCACAAGTTATGATTATTTAATAATAATATGACTTTTTCTTTTATATCACCACTTACCAAAAATCCAAATATATCCGGTACTTCACATTTAAGAGGATTAAAGTGTTGCAATCATATTTTGCAATAATATTTTCAAAATTGAATAATCGGAAATGGTGGTACACACACCTGTGGTCTATAGATAAACTGACGGATTAAGAAGTGAAAGTAAGGAAAATTAAATTAGTGACAAATAAAGCGAATAAATCTAATAAGGTTACGGCGAATAACTTCAAACACGTTTTCAAATACCTGCGGAGGCTTTTACAATCCGTAAACACCTATTAGGGTGATGGCTTTTATCCCTGCTCGGAACACCGTATATTTCAGTTAACATCTAATTTGTACAGTATAATGACGGGCTCAAACGGGCTGTTTTCAAAGAAAGAGAAAGATGGTATAAACACACGTGCAAATATGTGATTTTACCTTCATAGTTTATCTTCTGTTGTGACTTGAAAGAAAAAACATGTGCTTGGCACAATATTCAAAATGTTGCAAAAATCACGCACGTGGCCAAACAGAACCCGTACTTGCTTTCACAGACAAAAATTGTACATGGAATGCAGTTAACATCAACATGAAATATACGCATATGAAAGAATATTTTACATTCGGGTTTTATGCGATCTGAAAAGAAACACTTTAAGGTTTGATTAAATGATATCAATTTTATTTTCAAGAAAACAAAGTCCTTAAGAAGCAGTACCATCACGAAATCCAGTGGCGACTCTTGAAACATTCAAAAACAGTCCTTGTTGAAAGGTGGTTTCTCGACACAAACATTAGCATACTTGGTGTTCAAACTGGAAAATAGCATTACAGCTTTATAGTAACAAGTATGTTTGAGGAATTATATGAACTTTGTCATTTATTGTTTCATTCCTTTTTAGCATATACAATGTATACTAATTTGCTACACTAGAACCTTAAAGTCCGTGTAGCACACAAGTATCAGTCCAGTCAACATGAATGTCGCTTCTGTTTGTTATAACTTATAAGTACATGTCCTTAATCTGTGAGAAATAGCGCAGTTACTCGTACCTTTGGCATCATCACTATAAGGTAAAATATGCTATATTCATTTTGATGAGACTATACATACACACTATATACCTGATTTAAGTTGCCATGGAGTCCAAACAGTGTATGCAATGCTGCCATCCTCCATAAGCATTCCTTCATTGTCGTCTTGACTGATTCTTTATCATCGGGTTCATGTTTAACAGGACCTCAGGTTTTTATGTATGATTCTTAATTATTTGAAAATTATCTATTTTAGTTTAACTTGACTTGACTTGAATTATTGGCTAAAATAAAAAGAAAAGTTTGATTTTTTTTAGATTTTTTTATTTTCTTTTATTATTATTTTCTTTCTTTCTTTTTTTTTGTATTTCATTTATTTATATATACTGAAGTAGCAAACGAATGGCAGTAAACATGTTTGACATATAAAAATTCGTAGTATACTGATTTTCAAATGGTATCTTATGTATGTGTCGTCATAGGAATGGATGTCTTTGGTTTTGAAGGTATTTAAAGCGGTTATAAGAATAAATTAATGACCAAATTTTAAATGTTATTTAAATGAAATTCCTTAAATCTATTGCGAGGGATTTTGGTTTTTACAAGTAGCGTTAGTCATAAACAGACTAAAGACTGTGTAATAACGAATAGACCTTAAATATGCGAGTTTAAAATGAAAAGAGATATTTCTCATTTCACAGTACAACACGTTTTTAAGGGTCCTTCAAGTCACTTGAAAATGTCACAAGCAGGATAAGTAGCGGGTAATACCACTGTATTTAACAATAAAAACGCCAAACGATTTTAACTGACCGCACATGACAAGGTATTGTGGGTAGCCTTATTTTCACAGATTTGTGCGTGCTAAACTTTACATTTGACAGATTTTGTTTTAATCACGGAAAAGCCTTTAACGCACGCTGTAAGACTATCTTAAATACTTTTTAACTCTTATTTTTACTGAAAGTGTAATTGCCCTTTTTACTTTTTTTTCTTTTTTTTTTTTTTTTTTTTTTTTTTTTGAAAAACACACGGTTTTACATAAACATAGATATTTATTATCAAATTCCTCTAAAATTATATGATCTTTTCCTTATGAGCAATTAATTTGGTCGAAATACTGAATTCTTATTTCCCCTGAGTTTACAAGAGTTGTCATCAAGCACGGGATTCATCATGCACGTGACATAAAATACTTAACAGCTTGAGATATAGACACATCTTTATTGTATGAAAGAATGTCATTTCTTTAATTTAATTTCAATTTAAAGTATCTTTTCTTACAGACTAAACTTTCACTGTAGAACGGAAAGGCAATAAAACCGAAATAACAATAATCTGTGATGAAAGAAATACTTTTTTTGTTTCTCTTAAACCTGGGTGAGAATTGAATATTTGCATATAACACGTTCATGTAGCCTTTGCAGTGAACACGGTGCAATATTTAAAACAAACTTCACACCTGCTTGTGAAAAGTTTCACTGCAAATAATTTTGTTTGTAGAAGGTATTTGAGTTAGCTATATGTAATCATTGTGCATCAAAGAGTGAAAGAAGTAAAACAAAGTTGAACAGCAAACAAGTACGTCTAGACTTGTATTTATATGTAAGCTATGTTGACCATACAAAATGTGATAGTCACCGAGCACCGCACTGTATCCAAAATATTTGTACCCGAAAACAAATGACTAAAAACTGACGCTGAAGATTCAAAGACTCTAATCTTCTTTGTCTAACTATTCATAACTGACTATTCTTTATTTCAAAGATATTTTGGTCAGTTATGGTTATTAGAACTAACTTCACAACTGTACTGGTATGATTTTGTTAAACATCATCATTATTTCGACCACCCGAATCAGTCCAAATTTCCGTCGCCGGCCGCTATCCAAAGTTATTATTACAATACCATTACATTTAACTCGGAAACTGATTCTTCCAATGCGACAAGTGCGGACCATTATCAGCCTGCATATCCGTGACATCTGATCATGGTCTGCACTGTTTTCTTGTTCAGTCCATATATATCTTGACATTTCCCCTAAAAATGAAAGACTTTTTACCAGGTTTATAGAGGAACACGTTCATATTTAAGATTTTCAGCGTGGTGAAGTTTAAACACTGTATAACCGTGTTTTTATCAAATAAGAATGACGGTCTTAAAGACTGGACAATTACATTTTAGGTCAGAAAACGTATAACATGAAAACCTTACAAAAGTTATTTTTTACTTTGTAAAGTTAAAGTTTGCTTCAAATAAATCGCTAACATTTTTCTAAACATTTCGTTGTGGTAATATCAATTATATACCTCACATAATGTTTTCATGATATGTTTTTAATTCACGGCTGACATTTAAGTAACTTTTTTACCTTTTCAAATCAGATTATCTTCAAAAAAACTTTGACAGCCCCTTACGACACGTTGAAGAAGAAATCTGAGAAACAAGAACATATAATATGAATTTCCTTGGTCAATATTAAACAGAAGACAGGTGTCAAATTGTTGTACAGTAAAAGAAAGATATTCACCGCTCGATGAATAATATCAAGTATGTGCGAAATTTTGAATAACCAAGTCAACAGCACGTTTTACTAGTTCAATCTATATACGTTATGCAAATTAAGAGTCACTCAATAGAATTCAACACATTAAAGTTGTACCGACTGGGGGAAAAAAGAAGACCTCTTAATGTATCAGAAATGCTACCGTTTAGTCATGTTTAATGATTCTTAATTCAAAAGCCAGGCTAGGTGGTTCATGATTTAAATTTGCAGTGTCACAATTCGGCGGATCTTACAAAGCAATCTTAGATCGACACACGGATAGGTTGAGAACAGATGAATCCTTTTGTGAAGGTATTTCTTTAAAACGGTGCGAGCGTAATGTAAACTTTATCCACATTTCGGTAATTGAATAGTGCATACCGTATTTTTTGCATTAATTTAATTTTGGAAAATATGAAAATGTAAACAATTTTTGGCAGTTTGCTAAACACATTTGAGATTATGATTGACATATGGGTAGGCGGGGCACGGAATTAGTTCGAGTGGATAATTCCTTCAGTAATTGAGACTCAGTTTTGATGGATATTCAAGAGCCGTTCTATCCTTTGACAAAACAATTGGTTGCCAATCAAATAAACGCTAAACGCATATGTATCAGTAGTGTGATAGATATCATTATATTGGTGTGTATGTAACGGATTGCACAAACTCTTGGGAATGTTTAAGCTAGGCTTTCACTTAATTGTTACTTTTCACACCTTATTTAAGTTGCGCTTATATTCTAAGTAAACATTTTATTTTGTATATTTATTGTAAACATTTTATTTGCTAAGTATTCTCTCACATTTGAAAAGGATAAAAGGGCACGTATCGAAAGTAGATTTTCATTTTTCAAAGTGATTTTGTCACGGACGTTCTCATTGGCGGATTAACGATTCAGTGTGTTACTACGCGGGTAAAGTCCCAAAGGCGAAACGGAAGATGCGTGTGTCATTGCTTTTATTGCATTTTGAGCTTCAGTTCACATAAAATAGTCCTTATCTAGATGCTCTGTCAATTAGATAGGTTTTAAAATTTCAACGATAACTATTGTACTAGCTGGAGTTAAATCATACGGAATTGGATCTTTGAGTCAAGTGTATACGACAATAATTACAACATATACATTTCAACAGGATTTTATAACAATTTTTAACAAATATACTTTGTAAATATTCTTCGGAATTTTGCAGTAACAGTGCGAATTTTTGGAGTATTTTTGCTCGCAAAAAATAAATAACAAAAAAACTTGGGTTTTATTAATTAAAATGTGAACGGAAAATACATATAAGCAAAAGATGAAAGGAGCAGTTATATGATTGAGTATTCCAGAACGGTGAACAGATGGCTGATTTTATCATCATTCTTTGAGATAATGAAGTCTGTAAGCGGCACGTGAGGTGGCCAGGGTGAATATAAAACAATTATTCCCGTCATATTACATTATTTGAAGGATTTATTTGTGTTTTGGGAAAAAATATATATCTATCGGATGGATCATTAAAATAAATGGAGGTATAAGTTTTGTAAATAAAGTCAGTTCTGTGTTAATGTTTTCATGCTTTTATAAGAAATCATCAAAGAGGACAGACATGACTAGATATATGAAGATGGAGTCATTTTTTCCACTTGGATTATTATATCTTATAGTTTCTGTGTCGTGCAACGCGTCATTTCTAGACATTTTTACAGACAACCAAATTCCCGACGACCCGTGCTACGACGAGGTTGACGAACCAAAAAGATGCATTCCTGACTTTATTAACGCCGCGTTCGGTAAAGAAGTTGAGGCTTCGAGCACGTGCGGAAACCCGCCAAGCCGATACTGTACGTCCAGTTCCGACCTAGAGGATAATATTATTAGAAGTTGTTATATATGCGATGCTAATCATAACAAGAGGCAGCATCCGTCATCATATCTAACAGACCTCAACAATCCAAATAATTTGACATGCTGGATGTCGGAACCGTTCGTGCAATTCCCGCACAATGTTACTTTAAAATTATCTTTAGGCAAAAAATTTGAATTGACTTACGTAAGTTTACAATTTTGTTCCGCAAAACCAGATTCCATGGCTATTTTTAAAAGTATGGATTATGGTAAAACATGGATTCCAATACAGTACTATTCCAGCGACTGTAAGAAAATGTACCAAAAATCTTCTCGTGCGGTGGTCTCCAAAGCGAACGAGCAAGAAGCCCTCTGCACAGAGGCTTACAGTAGCATAGACCCGCTGAGCGGCGCACGGGTCGCATTCAGCACGTTAGAAGGTCGTCCTTCTGCCTATGACTTTGACAACAGTCCAGTGTTACAGGATTGGGTAACTGCCACTGATATCATTATAGTTTTCAACAAGCTTAATACGTACGGCGATGAGAGAAATCAAGCTGTGATTGCACGTGAAAGTTACTATTACGCTTTGTCGGATTTTGCTGTCGGCGGTAGATGTAAATGTAATGGACATGCATCCAAATGTATTACCGACCGCGATGGTAACCTTGTATGTGACTGTAAACACAACACCGCCGGGCGGGATTGTGAAAAATGCAAACCTTTCCATTATGACCGCCCATGGGCACGTGCAACTGCTCGGCAACCAAACGAATGTATTGGTAAGTAAATAACTTATATCAAATTAAAATTTCAAACGTTATTATATAGATTGTATACATGTTTCAGTAGTTGTCATAGCTTTATTATACCGTCTGTTAACATGCATGTTCGCATAACTTTGCGGTAGGTTTTTTTTTCAGAAACTTTACACAATATACCGATAAATGCAATAAAAACATTTGTGTCATACTAACAGAGAAAGTATATCTTGTAAAACTATCCCATCTGTCCTGTCATTAAAATCTTCTAGTTTTATCGAATTACTAAAACCTGGATATAATTGCAAATTTATGTGCATTTTCATGCAATAATATGTTAGCTAACAATATGTTGTTATATTGAGTAAAAACGACGTCCTTAACTTACCAAGTACCTGTTATTATGGTCTTTATTACCTCATGTATTTCTTGAGGTTATAAAATTTGCGATTGTTATCTTCCATATGATGCAGCAAAAAACATGAATCCATAGCTTGATAATCCTGTTTAAAAAGGCGAGTTTAAAAGATACGAATGTCAGTATCGTTCTGCTAGTAAGAAAAAAAAGGTTGTGCCAATTTTTCATGATTTATTTGTAGCAAGAAAGGCGGAAAGGTGTCACTCGACTATGCATTTCCAAGTCGATTATATCTTTCAACGTCTGTACAGGTTAAATATGTCACAGAATGTTCTGAGTATCTAGCAACAATGACTTCTAGCTTAATTTTGACAGCATAAAATGTTGAAGAGAATATTTTGCGTTCTTTGGTTACCTTTGTGTTAATTACTTTTGTATTAATAGTTGGATTAATAACTTTAATACGACTTTTAAAGTAATAAGTCTGCTTTTTGATGGGAATAATGCACTGAAATTAACGCAATTGGTGTTTAAGGGTTGTATGAATTATATAATAATGAAAACAGTGACTTATTTACCAGTCACCATGCACGTGAAGTAAGATGCCTATTACAGTCAATACCCACTTTAATATTGAACAGACGTGTTGAAAAGATCATATTGAATTTGACTGATTCTTTCGTCGACAGACTAAGCAATAAATTCTTCCCTACATCTTTTTCGGCAACAAAAAAAGTCTCAAGGAAATTTGTAGCAATTTATGTTTTTGCAATTTTCACTCAATCAGGAGAAATTCCAAAAATAAAAAAATGAAAATAAAATGCATGATGTGTTATATGTACGGTTGTCATTACTTTGACTCAACGTGTATACACTTGATATATATTTTTTACAGTGAAATTACGATTTTTCATGCCACTTGTTTAATTATGATGCATTTAAGTTTCCCACAGAAATCGTAGATTCTTTCTTGCGAGTTTTTGGCCCGTAATTAATCAACGGTGCCTGAAAATAAATAACACATTAGTATATCTTTATTCCCTGGATGTTAAAACAGTACAGAATGATAATATAGTTTGTAGGTGGGAAACCTTGGCATAGTCTTCTTAACCGCTTGATGATAATAAACGAAATATAAGCACAAACAGACAAAAGGTACGAGCCACCTGTTAGCCACTACCTTACTTTATGAACAAAAGCATGTTTTACGTTGCCTACGTTAAAATAACATTAAAAACATAATAACCAAGTTTGATAAAAAAAAAGTATTAAAGATAAGTTATCAAAAGAACTTATCAAAAAGTATTAATCAAATTAATATTAACGGATAATAAGATAAAAACGTGTTTATAATGCATTCTTTAAACAGATAATTAACACCTTTAATCGCGCCAATGTCATAAAAGGATTAAAATCCGTTGAGAAGGATTTTCAATAATATATATTTTTTAATTGTCTGACACATTCTACTCCATAATTTCATTAATCCTAATATCTGTCATTTAGCAGAAGTCAATGTTTAAAAAATGTGTCAGAAAAAGTAAGCATCATGCGCGAGACTAACTATTGAGAACTCATTATTAGCAGACACTTTTGACTATCAACTTTTAGTTGTTTATAAAAACACAGAATAATAAAGTCATAAAAGGAAATGACACGGATATTTATTTTGCATTTTTTATCCTTTTTTTATAAAAACACAATTACATACAATATATTAATGAGTCACACCTGGATTGATGTTTATGACACATAAATTAAATAAATAAATAAGTAAGTAAATAAGTAAGTAAATAAATAAGTAAATAAATTAGTAAATAAATAAGTAAATAAATATTTCATGATTAAGGCATTTTTTGAAACTAAACAAACTAAACCAATCTCTCGCATATACCAGTACTGAACTTTTCTCAGCATGTAACAACCAACTTCCACTCTAACATGCTATGACACCGTCTATTCATTCATAGTGATTCTTTCTCATTATTATACAATTACTTGAAGAGCCTATTTATTTTCATCGTATATATTCTGCATAAAATATTTATATGTAATTTACAATTATATCTTTTTGCCTACCAACATGCTTATATCATTGAGGAATTCTGCAACAAAGTAGCTATTGTATATTTTTTCATCTCTTCAGCTCAATTTTCGATGCTAATGAAACTGGCTTGTAGCAATAATAATTCAGCGGAATAAGCCATTTACAATGACTTCAATTTTTGTCTAATTAAAGTAATTGGGCTTCATTTGAAAAAGAAATTATGAAAGAAAAAAAGCTACATTTTTCTGCAATTTTCCTAAAATTCAACATCGCGTATACAACAAATTCTTTTCATTATGAATTTTCACAGCATTAAAATAGTGGCGAAAAATAACATTATTTATCTTTCATCTTAAAATATGCCCATGAATGTTGTTTATAATATTTTAGGCCATTATTAAAAAGTAATTGGTTTGTAGACGGGCTACGTAACTATTGAAAAAACTACTATTTTTTCCCTTTTAAGAAGCTGATTTTTTAGAAAAAATATATTCATACTTTAATTCAGAGCACCATGTTTAATTCAGAGTATACGTCACACCTTATGTTACGGTAAATACGGTAACGTCAAAATAACTTGTGTTTCACATTACGTTCAAAAATCAGAATATCTCTATATACTAGAAAAAAATTCTTATTCTTTCTCTGAAGGAAAATGTGTTAACTCTTCATCAGGATGGTAATAACTAATGTATCACTTACAGTGTTGAACATCTGAAGAAAACTACAAACATATATATCTTTATTAATAAATTAATTACCTTCAAACCCACGAAAAAGTAGTGGATAGCGCAACTACAACCAAAAATTATTTTTAATCATGGCCTTTATTGTATATATTTTCTCTCCTTTTATAAAGAAACTAGCTTGATGCTTACAAGTAGTCGCATAAACTAGATGATATCTTTGCAATGACATTCATGTACGGAATTATGTCTTGGTGTAGAAATTCAAAAATATGTGCAATTTTGGAAAATTAAATTCAACCGTTTCCCCTGTGTCATATCTGCCCATTAAATTAGATTAAAATCAAATCGATTACTGAGGTATTTAAATAGAGTGTTCTTGCATCATTACACACAGAAAATAGAATTTCGTCATCTTGCAGTTTTTTTTCCATTTTTTAGACATTTTATTTATATATTGTCAAATACTTTTGAAATAATTTAAATACCTATTCATGTATTTTAGTTACATAGTTAAAAAGCGTTATATTTTTAAAACTTTTAAAATTAGAAATCCCCATAATAAATACTTGAAAAGCTTAAATGCTAGATTTGTCATAGGGTACACCGACCGTCTCTGCGTTCTATCCTCCAACGCCCTGCCCCGCCCTCACTCCCGCCCCGTATATTCTATCAAAGGGAATCATTTACTATAGCAATATGAACTATATAAGTAAATGAAGCACATTTTTGGCCATTGAAAAATCTATTACGTAATTTGTCAGGTATGATGAATGTATTTAAAATGAATGGCTCAAGAAATTCCACCTTGGCGGATGCCTCCGAAAGTAATGAGTAAGCTATGTCAAAATAGTTTGATTTTTTGGTGAAGAATTAACGTATTTTTCCTTGGAAACCTTTTTATTTACCCTAAACCTGCAGTATTTGTGTAATGGATTTGCCCTGCATAGTCCATTCAAAGTTTAAGGGATTTCAATATCAAACTAGTACTACTAGTACTAAAATAGAGTAAACCACATTAAAGAGTCGGACCAATCTGCACTGATGTTGGGAATGGCTTGGCTATATACCAGTGGCAAAGGCTAGTCACTTTCGGTTTCAGCAGGTTAAGGGTTAATAATGGATGTACTTATCAAAAGCTTTGTCTGATAACTCTTGAATTGGTATATCTTTCTAACAACAGTTCAAAGAAAAGGTCATATTGCGTGGTTAGGTTTTTGAGGCCTTGCCGAAATTCATAAGATAAAAGATAAATTGCATTATCTTTCTTTATGTTTTAACGCTCGTTTGTGCCAGCACAAAATTAGTACACATTTTTAGCGGGGAATAAGTAAAAATCACATACTTTATCCCCGAAAGTAACTAATAAGTGGCTCTTAAACTCGGAATAAAAACGTTGAATTGGAAATATATTGAAATTAGACATAATTTGCTATTTTTACTTACTAATTACCTACTTGAGAGAATATTCAGTTTTAGGTAAAGTGGTGATGTTAGACATTCGTAAGATGTTAGACATCCAATTTGTGATAAAAAAGAGGGCGATGCACTGCGTATAAAAAAAATGTGTCGCAAATTTAAGTCAGTTCTTTTTGTCGCCTGTATACCTTAATAGCATCACATCCGTATTAAATTTAACTGTTATAGATATACAATGTAGATGTGTAGAACCTTTGAAAATATTTCAATTTTTCCCGTTAGTTTCTTTAAAAATATTTATAAAATAGCATTGTCTGTGTTTGGGTCTGTCTGTATACCCGTGTGTACACCTGCAAAAGCGATCGTGCGTGTACTTGTCTTTCTGCATTTCCGTTCATTAATTTTTTTTCTAGACCTTCCCCCAAAGTACTGTGCTTGCTAAATACTTCGACTCATGTAACTTAAAAGTAACATTATGATTTTTTAAGTTTAGTAAATGATTTCAAGTAGTATTTATGGACTAATCGGTATTGGTTATGTACGTGGCCTGACTAGAACTCTAACCCATGATTCCTGTTTGAGAAGTAGACAAGTCAACCACTTGTCTCACCTCTTCTCTTCAGAGTATGGTTATATATTACCTGAATCGTGCATAAATCATTGATGTGCTTAATATGAAGGCGTTGCTATTAAAAAATCACTACATTGATGTGTAATAATTAATTCAAAACACTCCAAAAAACGCACACCTGTTTTTGATGTATGTTTTCGTTTCCCGTGCATACATTTTTTTCTCTCACAAACTTTATATATGTGGTAACATAATACGAAAATTGTTCCCAATATCAATAAACAATTCTAGTGCGTTTTTAATATTTTCTAACATAGAAATATGAAACCGACAGTTTTCATCGGAAAAATAGTTTTTGAAAATAAACTTTTCATATTTTCAGCGTATATTCAAATTTCTTCATTATCAACGTTGATTTATGACACAAAATTAAGTGCTAGCCACTGATCTTCCATAAAGATAAACAATATTTTATAGCATTTCAATGATAAGGTATAAAATAAATACTTTATGATATAAACAACCACAAAAGATCAACACATATTGACCACGAAAGTGCTTTTTAGTGACACGCTTTTATTATCTTAACACCCTCATAATTTTTCAGTTACTTCTCCCCAAGTAGATGTTTAATTCGAGACATTCATTGACAAACCGTAGCAAAAACCTTTGAACTTTTATACCGCAGTCATCAAAGCGACATCCAACGTATACTTCCCACTGTACTTCTGTTATAAATCATTAGAATAAAGATGGAGTCGGTAGAATCAAAATTTTTACTTTATTAATTTTTCTTTATTTAACACTCCTAGGTGTTAACCACTGAAATGACTATCGTTCATTAATAAATAATATTTATCACCTCCGATAACAAAACCACAGAAAACACACACAATTGTATATTGAATTTAGATAGATTCCTATCTTAAAGCCATCCTGCGGCCAAAAAGAAATAAATTTGTTTCTTGTCACCTCCTTCAAAAAAGGTATGTAGGAACTTCCTTTATACTGAGTAATAATTTGTAAAGAAAAGGTTTTGAAAAAGCGGAAAAGTAAAACATTCTAGGGTTGGTAGTTTAGATTAGATTAGTTTTGACTGAAGGCATGGAGACTTGAACCGAAACTATTTTTGTCCTCGTTAGAAAATGCATATAAAAGAAAATAATAACGGATATGAAAACAAAATAAGGAGCTACATGTGTCTATCAATATTCTAAATATTAATTTAAAAGTTTGCTGCAAAAGAGCATAAATATGGCATAACTGAGTTGATTGGCAAAGGTTTTAATTGCGTGACGGTTTCTAATAAAAGAAAATATGAGCCGCGTCACGACAAAACCAACATAGTGCGTTTGCGACCAGCATGTACCCAGACCTGCCTGCACATTCGCGCAGTCTGATCAGGATTTATGCTGTTCGCTATCAGTTTCTCCACTTGTAATAGAGTTGGTAAGCGAACAGCATGAATCCTGATTAGATTAATTAATTATTAACCAGTCAATTTGTATTATAAACTTATCATGCCTTGTATATGGAGATCAGTAAAGTAGACGGACACACGTCCTAGCGGCGTAGAGTTTTGGCCTAGCGGTGTGAAGTAAACGGCCTAGCGGCGTGAAGTAACCGACCTAGCAGCGAGCTACGATAACGACCTTATGACAAAATGACGTAAACTTGCTTTATATCAAGTAATTTTCAAAGATTTAGATTTTAATGCAGAATTGCAGTCCAACCAGTCTCTTCAAAGACGGCATTATTGATTATGCATATCACTATTGCCGCTAGTATTCAAAGAACTTAAAACATATGAGCCGTGTCACGACAAAACCAACATAGTGCGTTAGCGACCAGCATGGATCCAGACCAGCCTGCGCATCCGCACAGTCTGATCAGGATTCATGCTGTTCGCTATCTGTTTCTCTACTTGTAATAGACGTTGGTAAGCGAACAGCATGGATCCTGATCAGACTGCGCGGATCCATGCTGGTCGCAAACGCACTATGTTGGTTTTGTCGTGACGCGGCTCATATATAGATATAGCAAAAACTATTTTATACGTCTTCGGCTTAATAGTATTTTCTTATACATATCTTACATTAGATCGTTATTTTGTTTAGTAGTTCACAGTTCTACCCATTTCGTTATGTATAACATGTTCAATAAACATGTCCGTGAATACATTCACAAAAAAAATCTTTCATTGTTTTGAATATAATGATATCAGAATATGTTATGATTCACTATTGAGTAGACGTATTAGCGTGTTTGAAATCGAAAAGTGCAACAAACTCACTTTTTTACGGAGTTCGTTTTGCAACTTTTTAAATATGTATTTTTTCATACGTACACACAACTAGCGATGTATATCATTTAGTATGAGGAAAGAGTTCGTTTACAAAATTTCAGACTAGATTCTTCCAAAGTTTTCATTTGGGAATAACTTGAACTGTTTATATAATAATCTCAGCGGGTGTACAATGCACTGAAATTGCATGAAAAATTTTTCAAAAGAAGAACACAAAATTAACCATTTTATAATTGTAAATTCAGATGCATTAATTTTAGATGTCGGCAAGCTCTGCATCGTTAGATCTGATTTTCATATAAGTTATGATAAAAATTTCTTTGATGTTTTCATCCAGGTCTTTTAAACGTAGATTTTAACATAGAATAATATGAAATTTCTTGTGGTGCTTATTAAGTTGGCTTGGTGCTTTCTTAAAGCCATGCTTATGATTTTCTTTTGGTTTTTGAAATCGGGTTGGTGCTAAACTCAAACTTTCTAAATACTGGCCCTGCCCCCCCCCCCCTGTCCCCCAAACTCCCCATTCTTTCGAAATATATTTTATATATCGCTGAAACATTGACAGAAGCTCTCTGTATCGACAATAAGTAATAAATCAGTGTTAATATGTTGATTAATGCGGATATTATTAGACAGTTGGCAAAGAGTCGCCAATCTTCTAAATAGTTTATATTGATTGATACGTAGATGGAGTAGGACAGAATTTCGTGCCAGAACGACCTGTTATGTGAAGAGAAATTTCATACGGCTGTCAACTAGCCGTAACAAGAAAACACTCAAATACCAGACAGACTCTTATATTCTTTACTTACTAAAATTAAAACCTGTCTTGCAACATGTATTACTGTATCGTAAAATGTCCGAACGTTAGCTCGCACTTATCATTTTCATGTATTACAACAACTTTGCTGACAGAACGTTTACGCACATGTAAATTTAATAATAAAGATATAAGCGTTATTTTAATTGCAGTTTAAACATTATCTTTTTTTTTTCTTCAGTATAATCATATACAAATCACGACCTTGAATACAACCGTATATATTCATGCTTGTAAAGTCACTTCCATCGATAAACCAGCCATACTTAGACAATAATGGCGGTCTGTATGGTCAGGTTTTGCTGTAATAAATAATACCTGTTGTCTAAAATTTATAAAGAGACAATGTTTTAATAACCTTTGGAAGACAATTAAAGCTCAAACAATGAAATAATCCTCAGAAGTTTTCAGTTGCATTCTAGGTTACCTGATTCATACATTTATATCAACATATGTACATATGTAAAATGTTGCTACGGCAAGGAGGTGAAAATATTCGTTGAAGCATTTTTAATACATTTGAAATGAAAATTACGTTCTACCATTACATATGTATTTACCTATATCATTTACAGTCTGGTGAAAAGGGGAATAACTAATGAAGCACTGTTTAAATTTCTGATATGTATTTTGGCAAGATTTCAAAATGAAACTCAGACTCTAGATCATTTAAATTACAAAGCTGACAAAAAATGATAGTTAAAAGACTTCCGTGGCAGATGTTTACATTTCGCAAATCTAATGATGGTCGCTTATAGCATTGCCCCAAAATTCCATCAGATTTTGTAAGATTAGGGTAATGCCTGTTAATTTTATGATAAAACCATCTTTAATATATAACACACAAAGGGAACGATGCATGGAATAAATGTGTTAAATTTATGTTAAAATGTTTAATAATTAATGCAGGATTACCATATGTACTTCCATATATTTATGCAATTAGTGAGTACTAGGCCTTTAACAACGTTTTTTTTACCTTTAATCTCGCACTTTATTAAATTTTCAAAGACCTGTTTGTAGATATTAATTAGCATCACACATAATAATTTGTTTATTGGGTTCTTTACTGAGCTGTAAAGTCTTTGATACAAATGTTGCATGTTTTACGAAGCCTCAACTGCCTTACAATAATACCCATTTTATGCCCCTTTTTATCACGCATCTTTTCTTTGACGTCTTGACGTGTGAAGATTTCGATATGCACAATAAAAAACAAACCGTAAGATTTTATCATAAATTAGACATCTTCCACATATTTAGCAAAGTTTTATCAATATGATAATCTCTTTTTCAATGTTGCAAATCAAATTTAAAGCGGTTGATTCATGCTGGTTTTACAAAAATTTACAAAGTGTTTTAGTTGTACATTAAAGTAACAATATTGTCATGTTAAAGGCACATTATGCCTCAGAAACAAATATTTTTTGACTTCTTTAGAAAGGGAAAACATTAATTTTCCACTGTTTAAATAATGGTGTTAGAGAATGTTAGATGCTTGTTACCTAAAGTAACAGTACTGTGAAAAAAATCTGTCGCGAAAGTAGGAAAATGTAAACAAAGTATTATTTTGACGTCCATACAAAATACTAATTCACTATAATTGTACTGACATTGCCAGTTGAAAAGATGGTTAAGATAATTGACCAATGAGTAACTTTTTAGATACTGTAAAAGTATACAAAAAATATTTGACAAATAAAAAGCCAATTCCGTGTTTAAACAAATAAATAATCAGTTATGCTAGCATAAAACACTAACAATACAAAACATGCTGAAGTAGCCCACGGGGCAGAAATACGGAAATGATTACGAGTCAATATTGTTATTGCAATTGTATATAAAGCATTATATGGATTTTGAATATTTGAATATTTACATACATTTATATCTGAGAATCCTGATACATATCTTTTTTCTAAAGTTTCATGTTTTTAAATTTTATTCGCTCATCTGAAGGTGTGTAACTTTATGCAAAGGTGGCTTAAAGGAACTGTGGCATTTATTTATATATCAATTCTTGGTTGCTGCTCGCCATTATGCGATAATGGCCCGAAGATGTCCATAATGACGCGAGGGTCGCAGGCAAGATGGGCATTATTGATTCGGGGACTGTTACAAATACCTTCGGATGCATGTGAAAATTAAAGTCGTCTTTAACCATGTATGAGTCCAGTTCACCTATACCACTAACTTTTCTTTTGAAAAATAACTATATTGATGAAATAAAAACTCAATAACCTTGGCCTTTGATTCTTTAGAGATTTAAAGAAACTAATGGTAAGATATTTTACAACATTGCATGAATGGCTCTCTTTAATGGTTCACAATAGACCGAAGCTTGTGATATTTGAGTATCTTATGTAATACGAGCAAGACTTATGTGTTAACAAATGTTCAAACGCTGTATATCAAGAGCGAACTGACTTTAAACGTTTTTATTAATTTATTTATGAACCTCCGGTAGCTGAGCATATCATTGTGTGTGTTAACGTTTATCTCGAGAGTTTACGAGACTATTTCATTGCTTATTTTATCAGTAGTTGTGTTTAACTTCAATGTTCAGTATGACAGTGTGGTAAATCATACGTGGCTATGATTGAAGCACACCTGTTTAGGTACCTCATTGATCTTATAATCCTCAACAACACCAAAATAAACACGTTGTATAACTTCGACAGTCTTATTGGACTACATGCTCGAATCTTTCTCTCATAAATTTTTATTCAAGTTCTTAACATGTTTTCGCGATGATCAGGCATAATCAGAAATACTTTAAACGAAATTTTGATTTTCAACCTTATAAGAATGAAATGTGTTTACCTTTGCTATCGACATGGTATTGTTCCTTTAACAGCACAGGAAGGGTCAAAGTGAACAGGTTTTAATCTTTCGGGAGGACTCCATTTTGAAATTTGTCGCTTTCTCATTTTCTGTTCTCAAAATAGAAGAGCTTCTTCGTTCAAAATGGCGTAATTTGGCCAAATCTGTAATTGAATCAAGTAACCAGATTACTCGATACTGTAACATTGATTCATTTAATTTAGATATTTAATTTCATTTCGTACGCATTGCTTTATCAGGAGCAATACATAAAAATAAACACGTTAACAATCATTGGACAGGAATCCTTTTGTTTCATTTATCTCATTTTAGTCAATCCTGCTTAATCACTGACAATAATCTCAGAGATATGCCTAATTTAATATGAAGTCAATGATACACGATAACGTCCGAATCATTCCGATGAATTAAGCAAATAATAGACAATCTGTGTATAAATGTCATATTTGTTTGGCATGCAATGCGCTACATCTTAGATTGGTATCATTTAAATCGTTTACGTTTGTTAACTGTTTCGACACCTCAACCTTTTGAAATAGACCTAAATTTGTCATTTAATACTTCAAACCGTTTAAAGGTATTCACAATGTGTACCTTTGAACCAGATCTCTCCGCAAATTACATTAAGGCGAAAAATTTAAAAATGACGTCACTAACAGTTATAAAAGATCCAGATGCATTAAGTTTATTTTTCAATTTAATTACATATCATATAATGCAAAGAAATATTTTAAGGAACGTTATATCTAGTTTCGTGCCCTTATTAGCTGAAATGTTATTGAATTTTAAAGTCAACCTTAATGACCCTGCTTTTATTTCATAAATGCCGGCAATATTTTACATTCAAAGTCAAAAGAATGATACATTGTTAAACAATAATTCGTGTCGTATAGGACCAGTGTCAGAATACAGCCAAGTCACTCGTGCACTCGTGCGCTTCGAATAAAATCTAAACAATCTTTATATCATATACGGTATGATATTATGGTTTTCAATATAAATTTGAATGAAATACATTTAGAATTTTATCACTTTTTCGTACAAATAAAAGCAGTTATTTATAGTACGGTATAAAATCTCAGATAAAATATGTAGATATACTGATTCATACAATCTAAGTTTCACGTTGATGAGGAAATATATTTCTTGTTGACTGAAAACCTAATAATGTAAGACAGAAATCTAACTTTAACTTATGTTGTTTTTTTTTTAATGAATGGCGTGCATTTAATTCACGGCTTATTTACAATGTTTTTTAACAATAACGACAATAATAAAAATTAGAAATAAATAAAGTCAACAGTTTATCTTTCGGTGCAATTTTAACATAGTACGGTTTTAACAACACTATTAACGAAAAAGTACAAAGCACCAAGTACCTCCCAAATTATAATGACCTACCAGGCATCTCACAATTATTCAATTACTTAGCAACTAGAGGCCAGAGGATAACAATAACAGAAACATCAGCATTAACACCAGCATCACCATCAGCAGCAGCAGCAGCAACAACAACAACCGATGAACAATAACAACAAAACCCGAAAAAAAATATATTTCATGTTTAGGACAACATTAAATTAAATTAATAGCTCGATCGTAATAAAGATAAGAATTAATGAAGATCATTAACGAACAGTATGAATACTGTATCTGTATTTGCTTACTTTTTTGACAATAAGTTTAAAAAAAAGAAATATTTGTAAAGAACCTGAAAATTAAATAATGTAAGATTGAAATTTAAGAATTACTTTTTTTAATTCTTTTTTTAAACATGTCTCAACACATATTTTCCAATCAGTTTATTTTGCAAAGTACCCACTGAACACCAAATAATAGTCACTCGCTTCATAATGTCCTTTTCAAACAAAAGGTATTATTTCTTTTACAATTAAAGCTTATATGTGTCAAATCTCACATTAAGCCATAAAAATACGTTAATTTACGTAAAAATCTTAACGTTGTTTTTTTCTAAGTTAAAATACTTTAAATTTATTTTGTATCTGTTCAATGAAGACAATGTGTTAAAATATTTCTATCTTCTACTGCTTAAGATTATACCATAGAGAATAAGATATTTACGGTGTTTAAAAGATTTATTTCACTATCAATGTAATTTATTAGTTCGGGACTATGGATATAGGAAAATAGATAATACCTCTGTATAATATCTTTTTATCAATAGAATTCCTACCAATTGTTGAGGTTGTCCGAGATTTTAACGTTTGCAATGTATGATTAAACCTAACCATCGGTTAAAATAAATCGTCTAGGGAAATACAGGGGCGTAAGGTCATTATAACGTTCGAATATTTTAACACGTTCAAAGACGGGTAGATTTTTCAAATTATGTCCTAACAAATCGTTTAATACAGTTTGATGGACAGCTCCATTATTTTGTTACGTAAGCAAGGTGTCTTATTTGAAGGGTTTATATGTTCAAAGTAACCGATTAATTATAATGGCCAATGGACAAATACTTAGCACGTACCCTGAGGGATGGACTGTATGGGAGAATTATAACACTCTAAGCGTTAACTAAGTCTATTTCGGATAAGTTACCCTCGAGGGGCAGTGTCATCTATATGAAATACTAAACTGACACCTTAAGTTTTGTAAATTTGTCATATTTGACACGTGCTTTGTACGTTACGTAACGTCATATAGAACACCCCGCGTTGTTCCAGTAGCTAAGTCTTTGAACGTCACGAACGCTTTAAACTGCATTATAACTGACAAGTGCTTGTAATTTACGTGCTACCACTAGAGGTATCAAGTTATAAAAAAATAAAATCACTGATAAACAAGCGAAACTGAGTGTAATTTTATTAATTTTATGGGGAGAAATTTTCCTAGTCTTAAAGGAAAACTATTAGTGCTTCCAGAACCCTGTGGTGATGTTACCCGCCTTTTGAAATAACATTACTCGGATTATCTCAGTTTTATTCATAGATAGGAATTCACAGAACTATCTAGGAAGGATGAATTGTACTGAAGTTTAAGGTTTTAGGATTTTTCTACATAATACGACATGGAAGTTTAGTTGTATCACTATCAAATGTAGTGTCGTGATCAAAACGATTTTGATACGGAAAAATCCAGTGACTCACTGTCAATTTGAATCGAATAGTTTCAAAAACGATTAAATTTGGATCAGATGTTAATAGAATAGAAGTCATGGACTAAAATAAACCCGCGTTTCTAAAGTAAACAATCGTTCATTTAACACTGATTTTGTGAATGGAGTACATAGTTCTTTTAATTAAGGATGAGTATAAAGTGATAGGATGTAAGCCAAAAAGTTGTGTTCTGTATAAAACGGTATAAATGTAATGATGTGATTTAATTCTTTTATTTTTTCCGGTAGTTAGATCTTACATAACGAATTCATTAATCCGCTGATAAAAACTCGTTTCGGGAAATAGTTTTACGTGTAAATGCTTTACAAAATATATAAATGTAAAGAAGGATATAAGCACATATGGCATACATATAGACTTTTACCAACCTATAAATAATTCTTTTCATTTGTTTTTTGGCTAAACAATTAACATGAACAGGTCGTTAAGAAATTGTTTCATCTCGCAGAAAGTTATGGAGTAATTACCAAAAGCCTGTCTTTAATAACAAATTAGACGAAGCACGTGCGAAATATTGCACTTCAGTCGTAAAAACATGGGATATAGTGTGTGTTTTAGTGCTCTTAACTCGTGCATTAAGATGCGTGGAATTACCCTTGTCGGGATTATGATTCTGGTGTTACGGGAAGTGACATGTTCATCGTCACTTTTGGATTTAGATATGTTTCAGAACCCTCCCGATGATCCGTGTACTAATAACACCCTGGCGATAAAATGTGTACCGACTTTTGAAAACATTGCATTTGGTAGGGAAGTAACTGCATCGAGCACGTGCGGTTCCCCGCCCACACGGCACTGTTTGCCAAGACGAAATGAAAATGAATTACGTAACTGCTTTATTTGTGATTCACGGCGACAATACCCGCCAAATTATCTCACAGATCTGAACAATCAAAATAATGAAACGTGCTGGATATCCAGACCAGACGTTGATTATAATAGCAACGTCACTTTAACTTTGTCGTTTGGTAAAAAGTTTGAAATTACTTATGTCAGTTTACAGTTTTGTTCTGCTATAGCTGATTCTATGGCGTTCTATAAAAGTACAGACTATGGGAAAAGTTGGATACCATTTCAGTATTACAGTAGTGACTGTAAAGCTATTTATAAAAAAGACCCTAAAGCAATAGTTTCAAAAGCAAATGAACAAGAGGCACTTTGTTCTGAAGATTATAGTAAGCTTAGCACTAGACTCGGTACACGTGTCGCATTTAGTACCCTTAAAGACCGACCATCGTCATATCATTTTGAAGATAGTCCGGTTCTACAAGATTGGCTTACAGCCACAGATATTAAAATAGTATTCAACAAAATGTTAGCACCCAAAAACAGTCAAATGGACGAAGATATTGAGGACGAAAGATTTTACGGCGTCTCAGATTTTGCCGTCGGTGGACGGTGTAAATGTAATGGCCATGCGTCCAAATGTATAAAAAATTCGGAAAATAAACTGGTTTGTGACTGTAAACATAACACAGAAGGGGCAGAATGTGAAAAATGTAAACCATTCCATTTAGACAGACCGTGGTCACGTGCATCAACTAAGGACGCTCACGAGTGCGTTGGTAAGATTATTTCCGTTTTTTATACGCTAGCGGTCGATTTGCTGCTATTATTAAATTAACGTCAAAAAGCTGTTTCTTGTTCACATCCCCTTAAAATATCTTCTTCTTCGAGGCTCTTCATTTAAAACCTACTGCACTTAGAAAATGTAACTATTCCGTACCGCCTTATCACTCAAAAGACATTTCAAGGTAATTTAGAATATGCATTCTCCCCTACTTTCAATAAATGAAATTTCTTAATAAAGATTGGAATAAAATCATCATAAAACGCGACTTATCATCATTCTTTTTCAAAGTGATATTTCGAGGCTATATAAAAGCATATCAGAATGATTATGTAATGTATACTATAGAGAATATCTCGATTCTAAATTAACAATTAAGATTACATCGGTTGCATTTTAATTGAATAACGTTTATTTGCCGAGTAGTCAATTATTTTATTATGTCAATATGTCATAAGGGAATATCTTCTCTAGATAAGTGGTAGATATAACATGCACATTTTACACAAATATCTCAGCTCAAAATAACAATTTTCTGATTATTTTTGGTTTACAGTTTTAATTAACAGTTTTTGTTAACAGTTTTATCGTCTTTTTTTTAGTTTATGGGTTTACTGGTCTTGAAATGTTTTAGTTTTCGGTTTTACTGTTTATTTGCGGTTTTACTGAATTGTCTTACTTTACAGTTTTGCTGAAGTGTCTTAGTTTACGGTTTTACTGACTTGTCTTAGTTTACGGTTTAACTTACTAAATTGTCTTAGTTTAGGGTTTTTCTGAATTGTCTTAGTTTATGGTTTTACTGAAATGTCTTAGTTTACGATTTTCGGTTTTACTTAATTATTTTAGTTAACAGTTTAACTGTTTACATAGGTTTTACTGATTTATTTTAGTTAATGGTTCAAGCGAATTATCTTAGTTTCCGGCTTTACTGAATGGTTTATAGTAGAGTTTTCAGAATTACATTTCAAAGTTTAACACACTTATTTGATTTTAAAACCTCAGAATCTTTAAAGGAAATCGTTACACAGATATACATCTATTATATCACCTTTATTATATCTAAATTTAAATTTTCTCCATTGCTTTAACGGTTAACGTGTAAAAGGCCCATAATGCCTCAGAAATGCTTTTATTTTCATGTCTCAATTTTTTTTTTAATTTTGGTGTACTTTTATAGTATCCAAAAAGTTATTCATTGGCCAATTACTGGAACCATCTTTTTCGATGTTACTTTTTGGCCATAAGTACAGTTATATTGAATTAGTATTTAGTATGGAAGTCAAAATACTTCTTTGTTTACATTTTGTTACTATTATAACAAAATATTTGCTATTTATCGCTACTTTTTTTAGCAAACAAGCATCTAACATTTCTCTAAAACCATTATTTAAACATTATAAAAATCATGTTAGAAGTTCAGATTTATTTGTTTCTGAGGCATAATGTGCCTTTAAATTCATTTCATTAGTTTTATCATGTCTTTCTCCTCAATGCTGTGTCTTTTCATATATGTATATTATCCATTCCTGTCTAATTAATTACCTAGACATATTGCCCTTCTGGTCACCCAAGTTAGTTTTTAATCTAAATGATGTAACAGATGTACATCATTATTTTAGACGTAAACGTAAATCATTCAGCTTTTCTTTTAGAAATTACTTTATTTTTCATACGCAAAATCTATCTTGGTATCAAATAATCGAGCAGAAACATTATAATATAATAGTTATCTTGTAAAAATGAACGTGATGTGGAAAATGAATTATTGAAAAAGTACTAGTAAAAAAAAGAACAAAAAATCACATAATGATAATAATAATTTAGTTCAATATCATTACGTCATAAATCTTCATAACTAGAAAATTGATTTTACAAATCAACATGTACAAACATTTACTTATATACTGTAACATAAAAAGAGTTGAAAACGCATTTTTCAATTTTCAAAAAAAAAAAATAATGTGACATTTTTCTCGTTGTTTTGTCTTACTTTATCGAAAACTGCCTCTTAAATATTCTTCCGATCAGTTTAAGTGTTTATTAAATCTTTAAATTATCGTCCAAATCTCCCTCTATTTTAGAGATTTTAGAAAGATTGTCTTTTATTAGCGCATGCTCTCAAAAACCATTTGAAAATCAACAATAACGCAGCACGGTTCCTCGCTCTGTTTTCCGTTTGGGCCTTTAGTATGATTGACGTCTCGCGCGAAGAAAAAACTGATTTATCGAGAAAGGGTGCAGAATTTCAAGCCATCATATAACCAAAATGTGTTTTCTCAGCATGTCCATATATTTACGTTTAGTTAGGATTAGTTCCTGCGTTGTTTAGATTATGTTAATATCCACATATCGGCGTTAGAAATGAATAATTAGGCTGCGTTATCAAAAGACCCAATTGTTTTAGAAAGGCAAACACTGATTTAAGAGATATTAAAAAACAATTTGTGTATGTTTTTTGGGGTTCTTTTTTTCGTTCTTGGAGAGACGCATGCATCAATGTGTGAATCTATTTTGTTATTCTTCCGCTCGCAGTATGAAATCTCGACAGCGATCAACATTTAAACAAAAATCTCTACGTATAATGTAGAGGTAAAACCAAAATTATGATATGCATCTGAAAGATTAACGCATTTTGCAGCTTTTATTTATTTGTAAAGCGATTAGTTTGATATCATTGCAACATGTTATACGCGTGTTTCACTTTGAAATGAGAGAAAATGGTGATCACACGCAAGAAATTTTAAAATGAAAGAAAAAGTGAAACTTTATAGAACCATTAAAATATATCACACACAATATTAATTATTTTTGAGTAGCAGAATAAAAAATAACAAGTTAAAAATAACCGTCGACAATATAAATATACATTATACATTATATTACTTGACCTCATGGGAATCGAAAGTAGTTAGCCTCTCGCCACAATGATATAGAGCCAGGCCAGCCTGATCAGACTCCGTGTCGCCTGAACTGGCTCTATATTTTTGGCTGATGTTATCTTTATGTTTTTATTTTGATATCCATAAATTCGATGCTGGACATGTCCATTACATAAACCCTGCAGGGTAAGGGTTAAAATGCCGGAATATAAGTACGAAAAGCTTATAATAATTTAATACATAAAACACATGCACATGGAAAATACATTAACGTTCAACGTACAAGTCGGAACAATCATAACTTTAGAAGATGTAATACTTTACTTCCAAGACAATAGATTCTTTTTCTGTAAGTTTTATACGTCTCTAGGCAAGCACATGCTGTACGTTTTATTTAGAAAAAAAGAATCTTCGACATCATGTGCACGAGAAGATTCATTCTTCACAACATGGTCTGCTTTTATTTCATGATCCCAAAATGACTAATAGTGCGCGTGCGTTCTGTTCTATCACACAATCATAAAATGTATATCATAATTCGCGACCAGAAATATAATGTTTTCATCACTTGCCAAAGTAACAAAACAATCCACAAGGTTCTCATAAACGCTTTTGTTTTTCTGTTTTACTCACGATAGAATGCTGTAAACCCAAGTGTGGTCTTTTGTTACACTTTGATCACGCGCATTACGTGCGTTCTTTGCATACGTACCGGGGTTTTATCCACCCTATTTTTATAGAAGTCATGCCGGTAATTTATTGTATCCGTATGTGTTAACCCCCAACCTACTGAATTTGTGTAATGGATCTGTCCTGCTTTGATCTAGGAACAGTCCATTTAAAGTTTAAGGGATTCCAAAATCAAAATACGAAACTTTAGTTACGTCAGTCTGGACTTTTCGGATTGATTTGGCTCTTTACTCGTGACAAAGGTCAATCAATTCTGGTACAGGAAATGATGTGTTAATTAGTATGTTTACATTACCTCGACTAACTTTTTTCTCTTCTGTAAACCCGTATACTCGAAAAAAATCAACGTAGTTTTAAAATACATATTACCATTTATACAGTTTTCGGTTACTAGTATCTGCCAAAATCTCATTACATGTTTTAATCTTTATCTGTTGAACCGTAAATTTTTTTGCAACATTTTACAAAGTTTTTAACATTTGAAGAGAGAAATTTATTACCGTAACGTCAATGAAACTAATGGCAAATACATTTCCTTAGTTATTCAGACGCCCAGTTTTTAAAAAAAGATGACGCCATGAAAATTATTTTAAGTTATATCTTTTTTAATTTGGTACATTTTTATTTTCAATACAGTCAGGTTCTCGTTAAAGATAAACCGTTTCCGCCATCGATACGATTTTTTATTGAGTTCGAATTAATGATGTAATTTTATAGCCTTCAATGGATCAATGGCAAGATAACTTAATTGCGTGTTTGAAGACATTTTTGGATGAATTTATATAGATGTAGGGAACGAGCTATTTTATGGTATTTAGGTATTTTATGACCCGCAACGTAAATAGTTTGTTTACCGCCGTTATACTACATATCTTTATAACAAAAACATAAATCCCCCGATTATCTGTATTTGATTTTTTTTTTGGTTTGTATTGTACAATCGTGTATAAAATCACATAGTGAATGATAGACAAAACGCTGGTTTAAGATGTTATACATTGCACAAGTTAAAAACAACAATTTTTCCTTTTTAATTTCAAATTTATTTCGAATTTCCTATAATTATTTTAGTATTTTCGAGCACTGAAATAAAAACAGAAACTTCCGTGGTTCTAAAATGAATGATACTTTATCATCAGGAACTTATCAGAGGTCCTAAAAGATCAGACCTTGTCCCTCTTAGAAAAGGCATTCTTAAATTGTTTGAATTAAAAAGGGGAAAGGTGGCAATCTTGCTATTGCTTTAAAACCGGTGTCAAATGAAGAGATCATACCCATCAAACATGCATGATTTGTCTTTTAACTAGTTATAATAGTGGAAAATTAATTGGAATAAAATATTGTCATGTGTTTCATTGAAATGATCTGTATAATTTGTATTAAATGACAGTTGGAGGCATGACGATCCTTTCTTTGTCTAAATTGTTCTCCCTTGAAAGTTTTGTTTACCTGTCATTTGGCAGACCACCTTGTTACAGCGCTAGCATGTTTAAATTTAATTAACACTTGAAAGTAGCAATCTGTCCGAAGGCTGGCATGTTTTCCGACCTATTACCCTCTCTCCGGCAATTCATTAACGCCCCGTGATTGTCGCTGTCTCGATTTTGAGACCTTTTACTCGCTTCATTATATTCCTTCGGAAAAAGCACTTGCAGAAAAATTGCTATTTACTTAGGCTTAATTTGACTGCTCTCTTCCTTCCTCCAAGGGTCTGTCGTCGCCGCCTGCTAGACAATGAGATTGTCGCCGAGGTTATAACATAGCTCTTTTTCGGTGTTAATTTTCCCACTTATTTACTTTTCATTGGTCCTCATGGCGGAGACACTGTCACCGAAGTTATTTGAAGTATTTTTTTTCTTGAGTATTTTGTAAAAAAAGGAATTTTCTCTCTGTGAGTGTTGATATTTTAGCGTTACATATTTCTAGTTTGTTCGTTATAAATATAGCCTATTTCGAATAGAGTGAAATGGGAGAAATAATATCTATACAAACAATATCATTCGAGTAGAAACTTTTATACTTTGATTTATATATTACTGTGTCATTCAGACTTTTCTCTTTAAAAAATAATGAGAATATGTTGAGTCGTTCGTGGTGTGCGTTTGAATAAGTAATTCGTATTTTTTATAACACAGATGTAACCCCGAGTTTGGCCACCACCCCTGAAAATGTTTAAAAAGCAATTAATTTAATCTGTATTGTATTATGAATATGTTTACATCTGAACTACGTATGGGGCATTGGAATTAAAACCTCAAAGTGCACTTAGTAATTTGTAATGCAATCTGTCACATGCTGTCTTTTGCTAAGTCATCTCACAAAATTAGGAACATTTCCAAAATAACTTTACTTAAACTGTTCGATACGTGACAGTTAAAACAGTTTGGCTCCGCTTATTGAACATCTGATGTTGCATGTCTCCGTAATTTAAATTTCAACATCTTCCCTCTATCATCGGAGTCTCTGATTAAATTGTTACAGGGCAAGACCCTCGGAGATGAAGCTCGTCCTGGTGAAAATTAAAACTATCTCGTTCTATTGTACGTAATTACTGGTCTTTCCCGACTAGGTATAATAACTTGCAATTTTAAGAATTGGATTTCAGTAAGAGGCTATTGTTAGAGAAATGATCAAAGGGGATAGATATAGTCTAAAGGTCACGTGAGGAGGGATGGCCGAATTGGAAATTAATGAGACATGCGTCGAATTCGTCGTGGGATTCGATTTAGTGAAACTCAACCGTGTTCTAATACGAGTGGGTGAAAAAATTTCAATGACTAAAATTTTTGCGGTGCTTGCATTGAGTATTTTTCATAATCTAATTGAAAGAGGGGGGAAATATTTACATATTTATTTTATCAAATAGAACACCTGTGAATCTGTTTGAAGGTCTGTCATGTCTTTTACAGTCTATGAAAATATCAACGTTTAGAAATTATAAAAACGGCGATAAAGCTTTTGTTTACATGTGACACTATAACGATGTTATGTCACAAGTAAAACGCGTATCATTTACAGTTCTAATTTTGATTATTTGTATATTGTTGTATAGCCTATTGATTTATTATTCTTCAAACAATTGAAATATCTATTTCATATGATGGCATAATTGCTTCAGGGTGTCATTTTCAATGGGTTTTATTATTGACAAAAAATGAATTATTTCTACATACTTTATAAAATTATGTAAGAAAAGGGTACTCATAACAAATCACATAGACGCTTATTAAAATTTATAAAGTCCAAATACAAATAATAACGAGTTGTATCGTTTTTTGCACTTACTACATAAGTGACCCCCTGTGTAACTTCGTAAGCGTTATTTCTTTATAAGCAGTAGCTCTTGATATTCGAGTAGACGTTGTAAGGGTTATCTTTCTGCTAAAACTGACTCCCTCGTTGTGAGATTAGCTTGTTTAAAAGTGTTAAAATTGAAGTATTAAGAGGGATAGAAGTGGTAATATAGGATAGGAACAGGTCTAATATAGTAGCCGTGTCCGATAACGACGCGTAGATAAAGCACGCCCAATAATTCATTACTTTGTTGAAATTGACGCTAAAATTTTAATTATTCCAATAAATGATAATAAATGGTGTTTTATAATTCAATAAATGCTTAAGAATTGAGACTGCGCTGTTTTAAAAATGTAAATGATTAATAAACCCCGCTGTTTATCATAAGATTTTTGTCTTCATTTTATAACATATTAGTGGAATGGGTTGGGAATATTAGATAAGATAGTCCTTGTACGTGAAAAGCACTGCTGTGCTTCATAAAATAACCTAAAAAATAATTATTTTATTACTTTTAAAATATATTGACTTTTCTTATATTGATATGTCATTGAATATTCGATTTAATTTTGTTTGGAAAAATATAAGTTTTCAATCTAAAAGTTCTGTCATATCCTGTTTTATTCTATTCTATTCTGCACATGTAAGATTCTCAAAGATTGATGTCTGCCGTGAAAACCCGTTTTTAAAGTAAACATTAAAGCTTAATACAATGTGAAACGCCCGCGTTCCTGAAGAAAGTGTTTAAATATTGGCAGGCAGCAAAATTTGTAGGATTACATGCGTCTAAGACCAGGTGTATAACCGTTGAGTGATATTCTAAATGTAATGTTTTTATTCATTCCACACCTTTGTACAGCATTACACCAGTTTCTACTGCCTCTTCAACCTTTAAAGATGTTCTTACTTTGTTTTTACATAATGAAAAATAAAACTCGTGGCCCATGATTTTTCCGCTGTAAATAAGCAACAAAAACAAATATCTTCTAGTATTTAAAATAAAAATTTCAAATACAACACAAAAAATCACTTTCTGGAATGAAAAAAAAATCTACAGAAGTTTTCAATGACGGACGGACAAAGAAATAGTTTTAATTTAGTCAATTCATCTCTTAGTTATGATGGGAAAATGTATTTGAGCCGCGCCATGACAAAACCAACATAATGGGTTTGCGACCAGCATGGATCCAGACCAGCCTGCGCATCGGCGCAGTCTGATCAGGATCCATGCTGTTTGCTATCAGTTTCTCTACTTGTAATAGAGTTTGTAAGCGAATGCGCAGGCTGGTCTGGATCCATGCTGATCGCAAACCCATTATGTTGGTTTTGACATGGCGCGGCTCATTTGGTTGTTCTTTTCATTTTCAAATAAAGAAAGAATTGTGGTTTCATCACAGTAAGAAGACAAATCTGTAATCCATTGTCGTAAAATTCTCATTTCGTCTGCGTAGTCAGATTCGCCTATAATATAACAATTTAGTTACCAAAAACCGTTGAGCGGTCAGTAAAAGAGATAATCGAATTTTGCAAAGTCATTATGGCGCGCTTTGTGAAATAGTCCGTCTGCAAAAGGAATTCTTTAGAGAAATCTTAAGGAAACGTAATAGCATTGGACGCTTCTACACAAATGTAATTGCCAGTGCCATGATTATATTTACGTTTTCTATTCAAGGTATTATACTATTTTATTATCCAATTACTTTGTCATTTATCGTTAAATTGTCCATTTTCTACTCTATTGACTTGCAATTCTCGTTTTTGATTGCGGTTAAATGGTTAGTTAGTGTTACTATCAAATGATTTAACAGATATCATTCTGATCGAAATTTTAGATCTCTTCTGATGACGGCGAACTACTTTTTCTGTCCGCATTGTATTTGCTCAGGAATATCTGTTAAAAACTATTGTAAGAAGTAATATACACTGTATAGTTTAAGCATTGGACTATGTCGAGATATGACGAAATATTTACATTTGTTGCTTTTAGAATTAATCATCAAAATCGTATTCGAACTTTGTTGATACCTTATACAATTCTGAAAAATGGACCGAATTTTATGATATTCAGCTCTCGTATATTTTGTATAAGACAGTATCAATGAATTGTGGCAAAAACATCTTTATAGTAATACTTAACAGCTCGATGGTGTAAAAGTGGAAGTCGGTTTATTTAAAAATGTTTGTGGTCTCATCTATTGTATTTCATTTCACTCAAAATTTTATATCGAATTAATCGACGGTGAATACATGCAGGGTGTATTTTAGTACAAAATACATCGCTAAAACCTTAGGAATGTTGCCATATGTATCAGATACCAAAGCCTTTGTATTTAAAAAATGGTCGCATAGAATTTACCGCACTAAATCACGGGTCTGCGTCATTTGAAGGAGGTAGACAAACACGCTTTTACACCGCACTGCTCGTAGCCTGTTTACACAGCAAACAAACTTTTTCTTTTGAATAGTTGTCATTCATTTAGACTTGTTCTGTTACTGTTCATTAGCCGAAATTTCTATATCCGAATATTCTCAAGTTTGCGGAGAAATAAAAAGTAGTTCCGATATAAGTAAATACGCATACACTGAAAGTTAATTACATTGAAAAAATACAAGAAAAGTTCGTTTAAATCGTTTGTAAAGGAAAGTTTGAAAATATGCTCAACGGCCATGCGTAATCTTCAAGTGTTTAAACAGGAATACAATATTTTTGGGAGTTCTTTTCATTAACATTGACAGATATGAGAACAGAAAAAACAAACGCCTTTAATGTTACGATTCTGTGTACATGGTCCGGATTTCAAGTCATTTTGATATAAAATATTGGGACAAAAACACTATCAAGTTATAAATTAATGAAGTCCCGTGTAAGTCAGTGCTTGATCGAAGTCGGAGTCAATGATAAGGTCTTATTTATAGCTCATTATCACGGTATTTTATATACAGTCAAAACATATATACAATACATATTGCGACCACCTTTATTTTGTGTTTAGCTCGACTCTCTTTATTGTTATTTTTTTAATATTTTCCAAAAAAGAACATAGAGAATCAAAGTTGTCTGAAATAGCAAAAAGGATAATTAATTATCTTTTCCTGCTCTATACTCATGGACGGAATATGTTAGATACAAGATATTTTTTATCATACATGTATAAAAAAATAAAAACGTTAAATGTATGAAAAACACAATTAAACAATAAACAAATATTTGATATACGTACAGTCAAACCTGTCCTGACGACTATAATTGAATAGATACCGCCTTTCCCCATCCCCCCAGCTGTTATATAAAGATTCAAGTTCGTTTGTAATGCATTTTACAATGAGAAGGCTAAATCCCAAATCATTTTTGCTCTCTCTCCCTCATTAGTGGCCATTTCAGTCTGATTTGACTTTAAGTATCATTATTAACAGTCCTCACTGAATCAAATTATATAGCAATTCAAATGATGTCTTATAGTTACGGTATGAAAGTACGAAATTGCTGTTCTTAATTAATGAAGCCACGCCTACTTTTCGGCAACACGTCATCAGTTTATTCAAATATGGCCGAATTCTGTGCCAATATTGCCATTAATATAATTTCAAGGTCACTATTTCAGTATTTCTGTTCTTTTAAGTTTATCAATGTAAATACGTTAAATTATTCTTTTGGCATACAAGATATGGTCTGGTTTTCTTATTACAGATACGTTTAGCGGCCTACATACTTATCCCTTTTTTACGTGTTTCTGTAATTGTTACTTTTCTATACGGTAAATAATAATCAAACTAATAACCCTTTGTCTTTACTGTATTTGAATCTATATTTGTAAACATGCCTAAAACTTTAATACACGAATAAAATTCTTTTTCCCTACAAAGATAACTCATTAGTTTAAATTTGTCACAGTGTTATGGGGTACAGCAAGGTTGAACTTTTCTATTTACAATGGTGGAGTTGCCGTCAACATGCGTTTGACACCTCGACAAATGTGGTTAAAATCAATACAGTAAGCGTTGAAACTGTCAAAATAACCCGTACCACTGTCAATAAGCCCATAACAGTTTTTTTAACCAAAACTATACGGAGGTCATTAACAAATTGAGATCTTTCACTCGATAATCACGACAAGATCTTGTTAAAATGCCAATTTCCCACAGCTTAACAAGTTTATAAAGTGCCCTTTTTGCTCACTGTATTTGTGCATATGTAATCCAAACTGAATTTAAATGTTGCCGTGTCAGTGGCCTGTCAGAAATTA
Source organism: Ruditapes philippinarum (assembly GCF_026571515.1). NCBI lineage: Eukaryota > Metazoa > Mollusca > Bivalvia > Venerida > Veneridae > Ruditapes > Ruditapes philippinarum. The sequence continues at coordinate 478,604 of NW_026851615.1, forward strand.
TATCTAAATGTCTGTAAAAGACCAAATATATATGCCCTTATCGTCTTCAATATGTATTTTTAAGCGGTTAATGCCTTTAATAATTTTAATTGATACATTTAATATGATACATGATTGTTTCATATCCGCCTTTTGATTCGATGGCAAGCACTCTGGCGATCTATGTCGGAATGTTCGCAACACTTATTTTCGCACTTTTTCTGGGGAATCATATCTGATAATATCCGATAACTAAAATAAAATGATTTATTTCCATATCAAATGTCTAGAAGAAAATTTTTGCTGAGAATTTTTTTTTATTTCCGGGTAATAGAGTGCATCATATCTATCCTGTTTATTTTGCGCTTTCCGCGTATTTTCTTTGGCATGAGGAATTTGGCACCTTTAATTTCTAGACATTGTTCGTCTAATTGTTTTCGATCTTTAGACTCGTGCGGAGCATCATTTCTCTCGTGCTTGTAACACACTGTCGATGCCTTCGTAAATATAGAATCTAAATTCAAATTTACATCTTCAAAAATAAAAATGACGTTTGTGAGGTTTGAAATGTTAAAAGTTTGAAATTTCGCTAAATACTCATTTCAAAGGGCATTTAACTTCTCTTGTGAGATTTGTTTAATTAAATATGAGCCGCGTCACGACAAAACCAACATAATGCGTTTGCGACCAGCATGGATCCAGACCAGCCTGCACATCCGCGCAGTCTTACCAGGATCCATGCTGTTCGCTTACAAACTCTATTACAAGTAGAGAAACTGATAGCGGACAGCATGGATCCTGATCAGACTGCGCAGGCTGGTCTGGATCCATGCTGGTCGCAAACGCACTATGTTGCTTTTGTCATGACGCGGCTCATATGAGTTTATTGTGCGAATCTGCATTCATTGAACATGAAAAAAGAAGAAGAAAACCATAAAGTAATGGGAAATTCTAAAGCATGCATTTTTTCATCCAGTAACATATTCACTAAGGTTCGTCGTTAATGACTCTAGAAGAAGTTCAATATTACGGTTAGCAGTTATTCTTTCCGTTTAATTAATTTCAATTTTCGCATATATTGTAATTTTTTTTATTAATTAAAGTATATTTCAAAAGGAATAATTATTACCGACCCTCCCTTATGTATGTTATTATATTTATGAACTTTAACCTCAATTCATCATAACGCAAGTGGGAAAATATGACTTCAGATATGTTTTAACTCTTTGATTACACGAGTATTCAATAACCCGTGCATTTTGATAGCTTATCAGTAACAGGGAATCATTTATTACATTTTGTAAAGCTGTGGAAATTACAGGGATGGTTTATCTCGTGGTATCAATTTTTCACTGATAAAGATCGTTTTAACTGCAGTTTTATTTGCACACTAGTTTTCATGAAACGAAATGTGTAAAATATTATATATTTATTCAGTTAATTGATTTTAATATACTGTGAAATTAACCATCCGCGCAAATCAAGTGATTTTTTCTTTTAAAAACAATTCATGTTAACCTTATAGTTATATATAGAACTCTTATAGAACGTTCCCTAGGAACCCTTGTGTGGTAGCAATGGGCAAAGGTTCAAATACATAATATTCAATACATATTCTCATCTTTTCGACTCATAAATTACCCATAATTCTGTGTTCATTTGATACGTTCTATACGGCTTCAATCTGAATGTTCGGACTTGTTATTTAAAAAGTTCGAGACGTTGCCTCTTCAGCTAAATTTACTTACAAGTCTATCATATCATATAACGAGGCAATGCATTGAAGATACGTATAGGATCTTCAAATCTAGATGACATTTCTAAAAATCGTTGTTATACAATAGTTGACTAACACTGTTGAAAATAAGACAAAATAGTTATTTAAAGATTACTGTTTGAAGCGAAAAAGACAAACTGATCTGTTGATAATGATATCAAAAAATGTGGTTTTAATTATGTCCCAAACTTTTTTGTTCACTGACCGTATATAAATATATATTTTTTGTAATTTTTAAGTAGTGTTTTGTCCTCGTTATATCAACTATATTGCGTGATTTCTTTCAGTAAAATATTGTAGATATATGTATTATAGTGTATATCAAATATCACTTCTAAACGATACTTTTCCCCCCTTATTTTTGTACATTTTAGTGAATCAGTATCAGTCTTTACCACACAATAACTAACTTTAAACCAAACTCATATTACCATATATAAATATGAAATTACTAAATGTACATATCACTTAATTTTCTAGATCAGAAATATTTTATTTTATATATTTTTTTAAAGCTTAACAATATAAAACTGTCTTCTTGAGAATCCGTCTTGAAAGGCTTTTTTTGTTATAACGTGGATCTGCAGTTTTTTTATATCGTCATGTAATAAGAGGGAACGCAAAATTAGCAGTCAGATCAGTGGTATAAAAAGTACCCAAAACAGATGTTAACATCATTTTCTTTTGTCGATCATCTTAAATCATTTCTCCATTGATATATCTTAACTACATATTATGCTTCAAATTTTTCCTTTTCACAATATTCGTGCGAAGTTTTATATCAATCCATTCCTTGCGAAAAATACATTTGAAACTGATAAAAAGTCATCAATTTTGAATCAGGCCACTAATAAATTTCGTATTATAATAAATATTCATAATTTTCAATAGATCCGCGGTTAGAAAGCTTACAACCGAGCCTAATGCTTTCAAAGCAGACGACTTTTCTTAAGAACGCAGTAACTATAAAATTGCCAGTGTAATGTCGCACCCAGGGAACCTTTTGTTCAACGTTATTGGCGTTTTCACGCGACCCAGTAACGCTGTGGGTTATGAATGCAACGTTGTCATTTCACGCGATCTATAACTTCTACCATGAAATTACTGTATACATACATTAATAACTTTACTAGTATACACGTGTCTGTGAATACAAGGTTTAGGATTAGAGATGTCGGGAAAAAACATTCAATGTTAAAAATGATAATTTGTTTTGAGCATAAAATCACTCTTTTATGAAAAGCAGCTTATTTTAAAGAAATATTAAGTGATAACATCTGAATTGTGTCTTTTAATGTTACCCTAAGTTCAATGAAAGAGATCGTACGAACGTAACATCATTAATTTTAGTTCATTCAAAGAAGAGCACCTGTAAGCTTTGATTGGTAATTATATACGATAAACAAGTTCTTCATTTAGTCAATTTTTTGAATAATGAACATGGTTAATATTTTTCAAAAGTTCCTTCGGAACATAACGTTCACTTTTGAAATACGTGTTCAAGTCTTATTTTGATTTTAAAAAGTTATGTTTTGTTCAAATTGAGAATTCACGAGAAATGTACATTCAGTATGTTTATTTTTTGTCTGTAGTTAACATTTGTTTTGTGTTTACATGCAGTGTTATTCTGGGACAGAAGTAAACAAGAATATGAAAATGGAGGGTATATAAACAACTCAAAATGTCAGTAGGTCCCTTCAGAAGTACCCTTTCCCACGTCCGATTCCAAAATTCAGTTTTAATATATGAGAATATTTATTCATTAAAATGGTAAACAAATATTTCTTTCATAGACGTTTTTTTTTTCTTACATTAAAGACCAACCACGACTTACATCTGTTGAAAATAATCTCCTGCATATATGATCAAGTGCGCAGAGATGTTAAGATTTTAAAATCTAGTAAAAATGAATTTTCACGAGACTTGGTCATTAGTATTAACAGATAGAAAGATACAAGCTTCATATACTTATTTTATATCTAATATTACTAATATGAGAGTAACTGTAGGAAACAAGATGGCAGTCGCTGTAGGTCTTTATTATTTGGCAAACGAAATGCATACATGAATTATACTAATATCCTAGGTATTGAGAAATTAATTTACCTAGGAAATATCTTGCCGTAACAAATTACTATTTGTCTTCGGTTACTGCCTCAAAATGTTACTAATGGATGAAAATTACCATGAGAAAATTACATCATTATATCAAAGAAAATATCAAGACTGGATGATAGCGTTTTGGGGGTATGAATAAATGATAGAAAAAAATATTTCACTGTTTATGCGTTTGTTTTCGTTCAAGATGTTCCACTTTTTGTCATTTTGAAAATGTTATTCTTATGAAGAAATTATAGTATGGGATGCTTTGATGATAAATATTGTTTTATTCGTGTATATGTTGGTGTTGATTATGTTGTTTATTGATGATGGTGATAATGTTGTTGCTGTTGTCTGTTGTTGTTTATGATGATAAATCTATTTATTATATTAAAAAATGGTATACAAGGACAGGCCTTTACTCAAATTAACCTTTACTATGAACTCGCTTGTAATTTTTGCATTCCATTACGATTAATTGATTAGATACACCCCATTCAACGCTATAAAAAGTATGTTTTTATTTGCAATATACTGTTACAACTAGATGTAAGATAAAATATTCTTTATAAAACCAAGTGTATAATGTTGAATAACATTCTATATTCATAGCCTCGTTCATGTTCTATATAGATATAACTTTGATATACAACACCAAACAAATACTGCCCATATTTTTACCTCCACTATCACACTCGTCATTTATCATTTCAACAATTTTTTTCTTAAATGCTTACCACAATTTTGAAAGAACATATCAAATAAGGCCTTTAAATATGTCCGTCTTTTCATTGTTGATTCATTAAATATTTTTGACTTCTAATTTCATGTGGGCTCTTTGGTAAAAAGATACGTATATTAGATAAATAGTTTAGCGTGATGTAGGGGCTAATGACATTAAAAATATTGATAGTGTCGCGACCACCCATTCATAGTAACCACCTCAAATTGACGCAAATCAATTTAGAAAAGTCTATACAGTAATTGTAGTTATATATTTGATATGATTCAATGTTAAAACACCGATACTGCAAAGACATTTTTGGAAAGCAACGTTTTGATAACAATATCAAAATTCATACTCATATGACCGTTACATTATCAACTAATAAAGGACAATAACGGCTTATATGCTAGTCCAGCGATATAATATTATGTAAAATGACATTTGTTTATAGATACATATACCCTGTATGTTACAAGTTCTAGAAAGAGAAGCACAGGTCTAGCTTTAATGAAAAAGATTAGTTTCTGAAATATATTTCTATGAATGAGACTAAAAAAAGTGTGGGAGGACCACACTAAATACCAGTAAATACTGGACAAGGCGTGATAAAATCTCGCCTTTTCACCAGACAACATGCATTTTAAATCGATTATTTCATCTCCGTGCACCGATTTATATACGATTATAAATGAAATATATAAGAATCGACGAAACAAAGTGATAATTTTCTACATTGTGATCACGATTTCTGTCAAGCGTCTAGAGGTACTGCTGAGTTAAATCCATTTTTACCATTTCCGTTTCTCTTATACTTTCAGCCTGTAACTGTAACCTTCACGCCAAGCATTGTCGATTTAACATGGAGCTGTACGAATTGTCGGGATACACAAGTGGCGGCGTGTGCCGGAAGTGCCGACATCAAACCGAAGGCCGGTATTGCAACCACTGTAAGGAGGGGTTTTACAGAGATAAAAGAAGGGATATTACCCATAGAAAAGCTTGCAAAGGTAAACACATACTTTCTACACACTATAGGCTATCTTAAACTATTCTTGTACATTGTTCACGTCAGTGATAGAAGCTTGACAACTTGAATTAAGTGGCAGATTTATTTTCAAAAAAAGGAGACGACATCTTGTAGAAGATTTTATATAACATTTGTGTTATTTTCAAAATATATCACCATTGAGCCTTTTTTTCATTGTTGAATGAAAAACAGTTTTTGTTGCAAAATCTTTTCGAAAAAAAACCCTCTGAAACAGATGTTTTTGAATGCCTCATTTACGATATTTAAAAGCATATGAGCGCACAAACTTGTACAAAGTTTGGAATATACATTTGCCAAGCCGAACTATAAAATTTATATTTAGATGAACAGTTTCCAGATTTGAACCATTAATTGGGCCATTATTTTAGACATTAACCGGTAGTAGAAAGAACGCTGAAAATTATTTAAAATGTCTTCTGTAATAATGAAAACACATCTATAAAATTATTATTCAAGAGGGGAGATATTGTACTTAATCAGATCCGCGTAGCTGTAAAAATATGCATGAAATAATACATATCCATCTCGAGTGGAACAAGTAGGTCACCGGTACTGTAATATCTACTATTCATGACAGTTGTAAGAACAAGGTTTACGTGACGGAGCATCATTCGAGTCGAGTTCCCAGGTAGAATTTCATCGAGGTGGTTTACTGTGTGACACCGTCTGTCAAAATCAGTGTCAGTACATCAAAAATTCTACCCGCGACTTCGTACATAATCTACCCCATTTTTCATCTTGTTTCAAAATATGTATACAATTACAAAGGGTGAATTTCTAAACGAAACTACCTTTTGTGTTTTAGGATACTTATGTTACTTATTATTAGTGATAATAAAAACAAAAATAAATGTATGTAAATGATCTGAACACTTTATGAAAACCAGTATCATTTAAGTAAATTGTAAATAACCATATGAACTTTTTTTATCTAAAATATTTTAAGTCACGGTTACTTTAAACTGAATGTGTCTGATCATTTAGTGACATCATAATTTTACGTTAACCAAAACCAATGAGAATTATTTCTATACATGGCTGTAAGGTGTCCTTATTGTTTTTTTTATCATAATTATTATAAGCATTCATTTCATTTTCGAAACATTTCATTGATAGCAAACTCGACCTCATTATGGCGTATGTCACTTCCGCATTAGTTTTGACATGCGTAGTGCAACATCCGTTTTCGAGATACGGTAACTTTTTTAAATTGCTGAGTTATTTGCAGGCATTCTTAAAATAAATTAGATTGTAACGTTTGTCTGATTCTTGCTTGTTGAATAATTAGTACAGGGAAAATTTATCTTCGAGAGATTAGAGAAATAAGTAGAATAAAATGAGAATATGACAAGCTGCACTTTGGGACAAAAGCATGCATCAGTTTTCATCAGAAATTTTAACACAAAATACCATACAAACTGGCATTGCAGTGAATGATTAAAGTTATTTTAAATTTCTAAAACACATTACAGTGTTATGGTTATATTATGAATAGTTTCAGTGCCATTTAAGTTCTGCCATATTTTTTTTTTGCACTGCAAACTATGAAAATAAGAATATAATATTTTAATATATTTTTTTTTTAATTTTTTTTTGAAGTAAGTGACGAATAAGACGAAAGTTTACAGCTATTAGCCTTTAAAATAATTAAAAAGCCATTTGGTAGCAATCACTACATGTTGGTCAGTTGTTGATAAATTATTCATATTAAATAAATAGTATACAGTACTTGTCCTTCAAAAAAAGTAGTTAAAATAACAATGATTTATACATTCCGTGGAGGTAGTGTTTAGTTACTTGTTTTATTATAACAACTCTAAAACTGCAACAATAACGATTCAGGCAAGTGCCACTTTTAGAGAGAACTTATTTATAGAATAAAGCCTCAAGCAAAGCCTTTTATGAGGATGTGTGGGGGTTTAAGACAACGGAAAGAATAATCTAATAGTATATCTTAAAAGTTCATAGTTGTAAAATCCTTCCTCGGTGTCTGAAGTGGTTTTAAAAAGGCACTTATTTCACATTCAAGTAACAAAATTGGAAATGCTAAGTACAAGTTGAACTCGTTGAAATTTAGTATTATTTACCATTAACCGAACCATTTCGACACAATTGATAAAGATTTTCTACGGAATGTGTGAATTGTTTTTTAGAACGAGATAATGACATATTTTTTAACATTATCCGGTTTTTTATTTTTTTATTTTTTTTTTTTTTTTTTTTTTTTTTTTTTTTTCAAATAAAACATTACACGATTTTTTTATTTGCCTGACTTTTCAACACTATATTAAACGAAGGTCAAGGTTACTTCCATAAAAACAAACATAATAACTGACATGGCGTTGTATTTGTGTATCAACAAGATGTTTATGTAAAAAAAATCTCTTTTTTTTTATTTTGAGACACAATCAAAAGCTTTATACTTTTTGTGCAAAATTCGGATCTTTAACATGCTAGTGGGAATAAAAAGGAATAAAAACGAAGTATGAAATACATTAGGATTGCATTTTATAGAGTTCAGATTATAATAAAAGCATCCAAGTCAAGTGTTTTAAGTTTTTAAGTTCAAATCGATCATCTAAATAGGAACATTCGCTGAGAAGCATATCTATTGATGTTTATATTATGCTAAAATGAATACCTTTATTAGAATCACAAGCATAAATCCACTTGAAATTACTAAATCGAGCTGTTAGGTACACCTATTTAAACGGTTAAGAATGGCGTCTGTATTTAAAAAATGAATCAATCTCCCTTTAAAAATTGTGAAGTTGATGATTCAGCATTAATTAACCCTCAGCATGCTCGCGACAACTGATCTTGCATGTACACATGCGACCAGTGCAGACCCAAGTTCATGATCTGCACTCTTTGCTATTCAGTCAGCACTTATTATATGAAATTTCCCTAAAATTTGTGAATGATTTTGACCAGGTTTTAAGAAAGACAATTCCATTTAAGATACTTATCGTGAAAAGGGTTCAAAAACTAATAATTGATATTTGGAAAATGCTTTTAAATATACTATTGTTTAATTATTTCAAAATGATAAATATAACTAATAAATAGCTTATGCTAAATGCGTCTATGCAATATAATGATCAAGTGAAATGATAACTGATGTTAAAGTTATGGAGATGAGAAACTCTCCGCTCATTTCTGCCTTATCATGATGCTCCTATTTAGAATTTAAGTATAATTTACTGGACAATAAACTATACTTTTAAGAGATTAACTTTCAACATTAAGGAGGTAATGTATGCAATAATAAAACATAAACCACTGGCAATTATCATTATTCTTGATCGATTAAGATTGTTAGAAAGATCTTAGTCGATAAAACCATGCAGAAATGAGCTTCTAAATAGGAAAAAAGTTCAAACCTGATTATTTGCAAAGGAAATGATATGTTCATGATGGGAACCAGTAGCCTTTATAATGGTACCAGAGGGACTACTTTCTCAATTACGTTTACTCACGCGCAGTAATTGCAATTCCCTAAAGCTCTATTGTTCTGGCTTGCAAAATAATGTTTAAACGAAAACAGTCAATGGAAACGTATGGTTATTTTGTTTTCCAAAACCGAAACAAACAGTTACAGTACAGTCTTTGTTTGTCTTCTTTGTTATTTCAAAGTTATAAGAAGGCTTGTTTATGTATGAATATTACCAATGTTTAATGCCTTTCTTTTCTGATTCCGAAAAGATTATATTTCTATGAATCCAGACATAGTATGTCTTTGCATTTTAGTACCAAAAATCAAAATAGAAAGGTTTCTTTTACCACTAAAAGTAACAAAAATGACACCTGTAAGTCCAATGTTTATTTTATTGGCCTTATTTACATTGACACCTTTCTAAGCAGGCGCACTTGGCAGGTCGGAACAGCTTCCTAGTTATACACCGCGTCGAGATCTGGTAATGCTAATCGAATCATGTTTTGTTTTAATTAATTCTTTCTGAACCGTTCTCCAACAGACTATTTGTTTTGTTTTTACGGCAACTGCAATCATTCTGTACTGATTCTGTTTTGTTTAACATACAAGGTAGATCCGGCAGTCGAACAAAAATCATATAAAAAGATATGTGTAAAACTCTCTAATTATGTTGTGTAGATTACCGAATTGTTGATACAAAAAATATAATGGTGTTTTTAAGTTTTAATTTCCCGTCGAACCAAAATCTAGATTTTTTTATTTTATTTTTTCTGTAACTTTGCTACATTTTTAAGAATATTCAATTGTGATCAAAATATTAACACACTTGCCGATTCGAAAGTCGATGGAACACACTGTTTTGATAAATCTTCTGGTAGAATAACCTTCATACGAGAAAAAATCATTCTATTAGGCTTCAAATATTATTGCTTTATTAGCCTTACAGGAAAGCTGTTGAGTTTCTTGTTATTTTGAGATCTCTGTGGACTTTAATTAGGTAGAATGGGAACATATACTGGCTTTGTTTAACAATATATGTGTGAGAGCGAAAATAATATATGTATTTTTACAAGAAATGAAAAAAAAAGTATTGCAAAAGAGTGACTAGTATATTTTTCATTGTTTAAAATATTTGTTTACCCATCATGTATATATATTTGCAGCATGCGACTGTCATCCAGTTGGGGCCCTTGGTAAGACGTGCAATGCAACTACTGGACAATGTCCGTGTAAAGACGGGGTCATCGGCCTAACCTGTGATAGGTGTGCACCGGGATATCAACAAAGTAAATCGCCAATCGCCCCTTGCATAAGTAAGTCAATTGTTAAAACTTTTTCTCTTAACACCATGTTAAAACATCATTGCCGTCATATTTGTTGAGGTCACGTGATTTAGAATCACATCCCCCATGCCACTTTGAGTTCGAATACCTCTAGATACGACGAATTATATCTTGTGTGAGGAATTGTATAAGCACATAAACTTTAGTTCTACTTCTACCCAGATGCCCATCCGTTCTAAAACAACATCTTGTTCATCAATAAATCTTGCAAATCGATTTAAGACCTCACACTTTATCAGTAAGACTAACAAGTAACACGTTATACCCAGATTTGAACCAACAACCTTCATATATTTAAAACACGAACTGAGATTTTAAAATTAAAATTTCAAATTTCCACAGACAGATACTTGATTAAATGTTTAGATTGTATATGAAAGAGGGACAAGATTTATTGTTTCGTCGATAAATGATATTAACCATTGCTTTCATCATCCCGGATATGATATAACATTAATCAAACATTAGATAATACAGGTTTTTTGTCAGATATTTCAGTATTTCTAATCAACTGTAATAAAAGCAGAAAACCAAAATGAATACGAACGCTTGATATTTCATTCTTTGCTTAACATTGCCGTGCACAAAATGTAAATGTATATATCAAATACAAAATAATGTACTATATAATTGAATACTATTGCATGTTTTTCGCGTTTTCATACTGCAAGTATACTGGTAACTGTTGTCTAGACACGTTCAAAATTCCGATTTATAAGCGAATCAATTGATGTAAATATATATTTTCTATTACAGAAATACCTCAAAAGCCAGGACCAGGTCCACGTCCAGACAAACCAGACCGTAAGTAGCACTTTATAATTTCATTATACTTTAAAATTAGCTTCGTGATTTGAATAAAAGTAATTCCATTTCATAATTTAATTTTAATTTCGATTTTTATTTGCTTTGATCAAAGTTACGGAGCTTTTATATACCTGTATATGCAATGATGGTTGTTAGCCTAAACAGGACACCGTAATCAACAAAAATGACCCTAAAATGGAGATATGGCGACTATGAATGTCTGATGCGTCCATTTACCATGTTTTTCTTTTGCTACTAGAAATCTTAATTCGTAGTAGGTCAATTTACATATTTTCAACTTTTTTTATTACTTTCAGGCGGTGCTTGTGACAATAAATGTAATAACAACAAAAAATTGAAACTGAAGAAATACTGCAGACGACACTTTGGTAAGCCGTAACAGCAACTTTTTATCTTTTTTGCAATTTAATCATACGTATATATAATCCATTTGTAAGCTGGGTATAAAGTCACACATTGTTGTATTGGTCAGTCTAGTGAAATTAAATTAGTGACCGTTGTTTACCCATGATCCTAGTATTAGAAACGATAGTGAAAGATTTTCTTCAAACTTAGTCGGATAAAAACTGTTTTCATAAAAGCACACATACAATATGTAGTTACAATCAACATTGGCCTCAAAATACAACCTGCGTGTTAGTAAATAGCAGGAAACTAAACAAAATATTAACAAAATAATGTTTTACTTTGTATCTTGAAGGCATTGTATTGATGTCATTGTATAATTGTATTAAGGGTCCTGATAAAATAGGTTGAATAATCAAACTTCTCCCTTTTATTACAGCTGTAAAAGCAGAAGTTGTTGCCAAACAAAATGTTGGAGAATGGGTTAAATTTACCGTCAACATCCTGAGCATCTACAAGAAATCCCCGGACAAGAATCTAAATAGGCGTGGCGAGACGTTACTGTGGGTACCAAAACAAGATCTGCGATGTAAATGTCCAAGAATTAAACTTAAAGAAAAGTATTTAATAGTTGGAAAATTGAATCCAACTGTGTCTAGACCTGGCTTAGTCGCAGACAGGCGAAGTATTGTTCGGGCTTGGAGAACAAAATGGCAGCGCCGGTTACGGAAATACATGAAAGCGGAAGCACGTGGTAAATGTCGGCGCGTGGGGTATGACGAAGACTAACGTATTACATGATATCTAAAAATATATGTAAATATTTAATATACCTCATTTTCCGTGATAAATTTTACAGAACATGGAAAGACATTTTTTATGAAAACGAAAAAGATTGTCCCGAAACTAAAGTTGAAAAGACATGTACTGGGATAAAACAAATACTCAAAGTAGTGAGAGAGGACTGTGAAGCGAAAAGTGTGAATGGAAAAATCTGACTTTTTGTGTGATGATTCAATGTTGGAAGACTAAATTAGACAGTGATTATCACAATACATTACAGGTGATACTGTTAATTTATAGTTTTTATTTACGTTTTAAAAGCTGTTGTGTATGTGCTTGTCAAATTCAGTTGAAGCGGCGCTTTTCTTCCATTATCAGAAAAGCTATAAATATGTGGTTGTGAAACGATGTTTATTTTCTTTATAAAAAAAAGTTTATTTACTATAGATAGCATTTCTGACTTGTTATTGTGACATTTATAGTAAAATTCATCGTGTAATTAGTGAAAATTACGAAGAAAAGTGTTAGTAGACATTGCTATTGGAAGGCAATTTAGTTTACGGATATAAAAGAGAAAATGTACACGTGGCGTAACATGTGACGTAATCTGACACGTGATTCCGTCAACGTTAACGAAGTATTCGGAATATTGCAGATGATATTGACATTAAGCACGTGACTGCGGGAGGCAGACACGTGACTTTGAGACACGTGGTAGCAGAGAGGCCAGTAGTGATAGATTTTTGCTAAAGTAGGATATAATTATGTATCCTACACAACCTTCACTTGGTACACTTATAGAAACACTGCAATTTTATTATTATTCTATATGTAATGAAAATTGTTCATGTTTGCTTTAACAATACATATATTCCCATACATTATAAAAGCTTGTTTATGACATGAAATTTTAGAAAAAAGAGCACCTTTAAAAGTATTTCCCTCCTATCTTTGATTAACTTGTATAAAACTATCAAAAATTAAAAATCAATGTACTATGATACATGTTTTTACAATCGTTAAAGTTTATTTTATGCTAGACACTATTTTCACTGTGTTGAACTTGCTAAGTAGTAAACCATTTATTTCTTGTCAAAGTTTTTTTCTTGTGTATTTTGATTTTTTCCAGGTAACGTTTAAAGTGAGATAAAAGCAAATTCGTAGATAACCGATGATTTTCTAAAATCATTATCTATATTTTTGCATTTGTGTACCTTTTTTCCGGAAAATTAGACACCTTTATTTGCAAAAGAAAAGTAAATAATAAAGTATGATATGAAAAAAAACACTGCAATTTATTTCTTACTACAATATTCGCACTTTCATATGAACTCTTTTAGTATTTATAAATTATCTATCTAATGTTTCATGCATAGACGCATTTATTTCTCAATCTTGCACGCACGCCAGACAGAATCTGAAATTACCTAGAAGTGAATGAATAAAGTATCAACAGAACATACTAATATTGACAAAAAAATTATAATTCATTACTGAGGAATTTTTTTTATATAAAAGGTGTTGTTAAAACTGTGTTCAAGTCGAAATAATTTTAGTTTTAAGAATTTTCATAGCTTTTTTTCTAAAGAATACTTTAGCTACTGAATCGTCAAATTTGTAGAATAATAAACCGGTTTTAAAATACAAAATTTTGTTACACAATATCTTTTATTTCAAATCTATTTTTATCAGGGTTTTTAATGGTAAAACGATGATCGGCCTGATGTAAGGTTCGTTTTGTTAAATCTTGTCATACACGTATATTGTCCAATAAGTTATATTTGTAGGACTTTCTGTTCTTTTAATGCAAAACACAGCTTATCAAACAACATTTTAGCTCGTGTCGCAATGATATTATATTTTCACATCGTACAGTACCCTTAAAATAAACTCATAATAAAAATAAATACTGTTTTTCAAAACATTTAATTTTTCTTGCCTGCATTAATGATTAATAAAAGGCTTTAGCCAAAGGTCTAAAGTAACACTATTTGGAAAATGAACAGTTTGTTATAGTTAATTTAATACGAGTATTTTCTTTCGAGTAGCGCTGTTTTTCAATCCAAATCAGTCCTTGGCTTTGTTGATACATTGGGGAGAACCTGGTTGCATTTAGTATGAAATAGAATATACTTTAGTTTAGCTATATTGTGAGATTTTCTTTAAGTATTTAAATTATTAAAAATAAGCAATCTTCAAATTAATAGTAAATTTGCTTAATTTTATTTACATCCCTTTTCTTACAAATAATTTACCCCCGAGCTGTTTCTGCATCGTATCTGGCGAAGTATTTAAGTTTGTTTTACTTTTAAAGGCCAATATCCAATCATCTACCATAGAAAATTTGCTTCTCCCATTTCTATTTATAGAAATTGACCTTTAATTTTCAATATAAAATATGATAAATTCATTTAACCTTTAACCTTCCTCTCATTATATTATAAGTTTATGTTTTGATCATTTTTGCGTCTATTGCCTCTTTAACATTCTCTTACATTTTATATGCACATTTGATTTTTATCTTTGTAAATAGAGAATTAATTATTTTCTGTAAAAATTTGGTCAGTTTTTTTTTCATTTGCGATCATATTTAACTGTTAGTCTTAAAATAACGACAATAACTTCATGTCTGTCTATACAATAAAAACAAAACAAACAACACTTGTCTTTTTGTTTCTTGAATCTGCCCTGAATTACAAAAAATAGTACAGCTGTCGTCTCGTAAACCTGACCAGCTTCGGCAATTTCCGTCTCATTTACCCGGCCGTGTCCGGCATATTCCATAACCCCGGCAAAGGTCATCATGTGCCTGGTAAACAGTAAGCTGGGAGCATTTTTGTTGCTCTATGTATATGATACACTTTTATTTATCGTTGCAACCAGAATAAAAGTTAACAAAGTAATTACATTTTTTTAAGAAGAAGAAGAAGTTGAGCATACATGTCTACATTCCAACATTACACTAGACCTAAGGTTTTAAATTCTCCCCGAAAGATTGTTAGTGAGTATAGTAAGAGTAGCAGAGGATCACCACTGAATCCACGAACCACTGAACTGAAAATAACGGAGTTTGTCGATTTTTCACGACTTAATGACGAAGGTATGGAACTAAATTCAAGGTTACACACTGAAATGATTTGTTGTTTGTTTGTTTTTGTTGTTGTTGTTGTTGTTGTTGTTTCAATGTATCAACAGGAAATATTTGATATGTCATTTTTTACAGTTTTATCGTCCTTCCTTGAACTGGTACAACCATTATCTATACCACACTTCCTAAAATAGCGAATTCCTAATCTGTCAGTCATGTGCATGTTGAAGTAAAAGATATAAGAAAATCAGCGCACATATTCTTTCTAAATTAATGACCTATTATCAGTAAGCACTTAGATACATTAGCTAGGAATGAGAAAAACGTAAAGGAATGGCGATGTTGATAATAAGAAAGAGTAATTAATCAAGAACGGACAGAAAAACAAAATAATTTATAAATTTCCAAACCATTTTGAGACGTTTTAGTGAATAGGATTTTGCATTTACTGGTGTATACAAAATGATGTAATGAGTTTTTTGAGATCATATAAAACCTGTCATAAAAAGCCATAAAAAAATGCCTGTCTTTGAGTCGAATATGCTTTCACCACGTGCATTTCATTTTCTTTGAATAACGTCATACTTCAAGAACACTTGGAACAATAAAAGATAAGAATGGCTTAATCTATGTTTTCGTTGAGAGAACAAATAATTCATAATAAGTTAAAGTAGATGCAAGAATGGGAAAACCGCGTGTCTCAGTCATAAGCCAAAATTTATGTACAATGTATAACCGTCCATCAAGCGTCGGCGCTCGACTTTGATTGGCACATGCCTGATCATTTTCTCATAAGCCCAGCCAATTAACGTGTTGATAGAGATGTTGTTTTGACAAAGACAGAGACTAATGCGGATTTCTCTACGCGGTTTTCGTGTCGGCAAGCATGTTCTTGTCAAAGTCCGCATGGTTGAGAATGCTGTAATCGTTTTAACAGGCTCCGTGTCACGTTTTACCAGTCTCGTTTGGATAGCTGAACAGGAAGTCGGATTTCAATTTTGTCAGAAATTATAACAACGGAGGCTTCACAAATCAATGACTTTGTATTTTAGAAGCGGAATTTATTTTAAATGAATAATGGGAATGGAAAATCAGAGATCGCTTCTCAGCATTTTGTAGATAAAAACTACTTTGAATTAAAATAGCTTTAACTTATAAACGTAAAAGTTCATAGAATGCAATATACAATGTATAAAAAAGAATTTCATAGAATGAAGAAGTAACGTTTGACTTAAAAAGTACAAAGAACCAACCGACAAAACTTATTTAGCTAATGCCTTGGATATACATCAAACGTTTTAGACCCGAAAGTCCGAACTATAATGTTCAAAACATTCAAAGTGCAGTCTTTGAAAATATCTAATACATTGTAGATGAAAAATAAAATTATTCATTTTACAGATTATTTTATTGTGAGTGACTTTTTTTTTGGGGGGGGGGGGGTTGCGTCACCCCAACACAGTAGAAGTCATATGGCGACATTCCCGTTTACTGGCAGAGGAATACCTCAGGTGCCTTCTGTGCATTATTACCGGCACGAACGGGTACCAGAGTAGAACCACCGACGTTCTGTGAGCTAGCTGGATAGCTTCCTCAAATGAAACAATCCATGGTGGATTGTCGGGATTCGATCCCTTAGCGGTGAATGACAAGTTGTTTGAATTCAACGACCTTAACCACTCGGCCACGGACGGCCTTCAAATAGCGTTCAATTAAAACATGAACCAAAATATAAAAAAGAGTCCATTTTGAATAACGGATGTTTATACTGTAGTCATTTGCAAATGAAACTTTACATTTCATCAGTTCTTGAAATATTTTGAAATTCTGAAATATCTTCTTGACTGGTTGATATATAATATTAAATAATAACTGAATTAATGTTTAGGTGAAGTCATTGATTTTTGTTTTTTATATATCTGTATTATAAGATTTTATCTTCGAAATGGTAGTTTAAGAAATTCAAAATTACATAAATTTCAATAGGATGATTTATAATGATTATTTAAATACACAAATATTTTCTAAAATATTTGTATTTCCTCGGTCTAAGTTTCATTGGGAAAAAGAATTTACAATTTTTGTTATAATAAGATCCATCTTAAAGTAAAATAAATTTAACCAATTGTTGAGAGTTTGGTATTAATATAACAAACGAACCTGTTTAGAGGGAGACAACTACATTTCCATAATGAGATTGATATATAAGAGTAGTTCCTCATTGAACTCAAGAAATGGTGAATCTCTTATATAGAACAAAGCACTAAAAGTGTGACTAATATGAACACAGTGTGAAATTTAAAATGTGCTTATTATAAGCAGAGCATGTACTGAGCATAAGAGAGTCGAATGGAACATAACTTACATACGTTTATTTATAGCCATAAAACATGAAATGCAACATATATAATGATTAGTTCAGTTTAAAGGCACATATGTCTTGGAAACTTTTACTTCTTAAGTTCGCGCAAACATGAATTTTATAATGTTTTAAAGAATGTTAGATACTTGTTACCTGAAGAAAGTAGTGATATATTTAAAATAATTTTTTCATAAAAGTAGCAAAATGTAAACAAAGCAGTATTTTGACTTTCGTACAAAATACTAATTCACTATAACTGTACTGCAAAAAAGCAACAGATGCAAAAGATGGTTCCGGTAATTGACCAATGAGTAACTTTTTAGATACTATAAAAGTAAAAAGTTTTTGAGGAATAAAAATAAAAGCGTTTCTTAGGCATAATGGGCCTTTAAGTAATGAAAAAAATCAACATGTATTGATAGCATAGTACAGCGTATCTATATGGTAAAGTGTAGACAGTAAGGACAGAGTGGGGATATTTTATTGTCGAGCATTAAATTTTAGCGAGTTGCTTGGTCTCCGGAAAGAACTATAATCGTAATTGGCCGAACAAAGTACTATATACCTGAAAAATACAATCCAATTCTGATATGACATATTCGGTGAAAAATTAGTAATCCGACCTTAAAACGGCTGCTTCTTTTGCAAACATTATAGAGACCCCCACTTCCAAGTCTCTGTCCGAGTGAGCACTCAACAGGAGTCTTTAAATCTCATGAAAATCTGATTCAGATCAGGAAGTTACGTCATGTGGGGGGCGTCATGTTATTGTATGAGCGACCAACGTAAAAGGGAATGAACTAGTATACGTGTTTCCTGCTTGTATAGTTTTGTCTTTTTCCCCTTGCTTGAACATTCATCATTCCGAAAATATTACATCTAAGCAGAAAAGGTCACATGCACCTTCGAATTCTTAGATGCATGTGTTCGTTGTATTATTAAATCTCAAATTTTCAAATTAGGCTTACGGAAAACAACCCTTCCAAGCATGTTGGTCTAGCTCCAACGAAGTGGTCCCCCTTCGCTTTGCAGCACTGCCATTGCAAAGTTTTTTTTTCTCTTTTTCTTTTATAAAAATATTTTGTGTGCATGTATTTCTTGTAAATGTAGTTAATTGATGGATACGTATGTGCCACGCTGAGTAAAATACATAGAGGATATTTGTTTAGTTCAGTGTAAGATCGGAATATATTTCACCGAGTGAGCACCAAAAGGTATATTTCACGAGTGGCGCAGCCACGAGTGAAATATGAACTTTTGGTGTTCACAAGGTGAAATATATTTCAATCTTACACTAAACTAAACAAATTTTCTTTTTATTATATGCAAAGAAACGTTTGAAAAAGACAATTAACCTAATACTGAATGAAAAGCGCGCCAAATAATAATACAACGTGACGTCATTTATGACGTCACGTCATTAAGTTGGTACCCAGTACTGTGCACGCTGGTATTTCACTAAAACAACGTAAGGGGCTTAAATTTAAAACAGTGAAATTATCAAAGTGGTAATTTCACTGTTTCAAACAGTGAGATTACCAGTTTTATATCACTGATATATTTCTATAAACCACCGAAAAGCATGTAATAAAATATATGCTTATGTGGATGGGTTCGGCCTTCTCGTAACAGGTTGTTAGTGCAGTGAAAGTAGGATGACCAGTGAAACATTTTCTTTTTTTTTTTGTAAACTTCTATTATCTTAACTTCACTTAGCATCCGAGTGATCATTATCCTTATCAAATCTCACTGTTTTATTCTACTGTCTACTATTTTAGTTCATATTACGGTAGTAATCTTAAAGGCTGATTATGTCCCAGAAATGCGAGATCTTTTATTTTTTATTTCTCAAAAGCTTCATATTGTTTGTGACCCGTTATAGTTTTAAAAATGATATTATTTGAACCATCTTTTTTGCAATTGGTATAGTTATAGTGATTAAGTATTTTGTATGGAAGTCAAAATACTTCTTTGTTTATATTTTGCTGCTTTAATTTCAAATAATTTAATGTTTAGCACGAATTTCATTTGACATGCTCTAAAATTAGGTTTTAAACGTTTTAAAATTTATGTTTGCCTTTTATAAAGAAGGAAAGATGTGTTCGTTTCTGAGGGATAATGTGTCTTTAAACAAAATATTCCCTGTTTGAGTGTCCCTCAGTGGTGTTTTTAATGCTCATTTTTAATTTGTAATCAATGTCGAGGGAAAAATGATAAATAATTTAAAAAATGTTTGTATACTTTAATAGTCAGAATCAGATTGCACGCCAAACTTATAAACAATATGCCATAGAAAAAAAAGAAAATTCAAACAATGCATTTGTTAATTCATTTATTATGGTTATAAGAGATGTTTTGATGAAATGATTTCGTGACTTAGTCATATTAAACGGTCGGGATACCCGTAGATTTCTCTGCTGCCAAGATGTTAGATGGTGTTTTATCAAGATTAATTAAGTGAGATGCCATATTGCAAAAATGAGTACATCTATAAAGATAACAAGTCGGTAGAATACCATGGTCACTGTGCTAATTAAGACCTACATTTCAAAACAAATAAGATAATATTATATTATTCTCGTTAGATATAACATATACTTCCCAGCTGTCCGTGACTTTTCCCCTATATTTCATAGTCGAATAAAGGCTGTTTCCCCTAGCCCAAAATAGGTATATTTTCCCTTAAAATGCTACATTTTCCCATTTAATGTCCCCCACCAACCCCCTGTGCACAGTCTTTTTAGAACCATGAGTTAACAGCAGCTGACTGACATCAGCTTGTTCATAAATTTAATTGACTGAAAAACAGAAAGGTGACCCTAAAGATAACATCTGCTATGTACCATATATGTTAAATTGAATTGGAATTGAAAATTTTATAATTTTCAATTGATGGAATTTTATTTCAGGTTTTCCCGCTTTTATGATTTATTTTGCCATATTTTCCCCCATTCAGAAAGTCACAGGTTGTTATAAAAATTTAAAAAAATTGTTGAATGGCGTATCCCAATAAATTTTTTATCATTCTCCATGCTTCAAACTTAAATTTTCATTGGATAATGATAACAGTGAAATTATCTTTTTGGTATTTTGTTCAATTCAATTCGCTGAAATAGAGAAAGATCTAATAGATTTGTATGTATACTTTAATCAGTCACGAAAAAACTTCACCAAAACAAAACAAAACAACAACAACAACAAAAAATGGTTTTGCTGATTGGCATCTACCATCAACTAGCAAATATTCACCACACTTGTACGTCTTCGTCAAGAAAGTGCGTCAATTAATATAAGTGTTTTCCGAATTATAGATATAGAAAATGGCGAATCATATTTTGACCAACGACCTCCAAACGTTAATATTGTGGAGGTGGTAAACTTTTTTATGATTCTGGTTACCAGTTCTAAAGCCAATGTCACACTTGTCTAAAGCATTGATTACACATTGTTTTTCGCTTAATTTCTCAAGTTTTAATTTAACTAAGCCAAAAAAAATATATATATTATGATATTGAAATCCCTAAATGTTTGATTGGATTGTTTGAAATTCACCACTGCAAATCAATTACACAAAAGCATCAGCAGGTTAATCATTCAAAACTGTGCATGCGATTATTAATTATCAAACAATTATAGATATATTTACTGTTGATAACCTTTTGCTTTCACTATAATATACCGTCTGTCAAAATTATAGTCAAATCTGTGTTTAAAGACCACCTCTTAAAATAGATAACCCTGTAATCACGGGCACTCTGCAATAACCCTTCATTGATGAACAAAGTAACCTCCAAATAAAAACCGCTTGTCTATACATGCAGAATGAGTTGTATGAATGTTCAGTATGTATGTTATGATCTATGTAAACACTGTCATTACCATTTAATGATTTCTTTTTTTTACATGTTATATTTTCTTCGATTGATATGATTTTATGTAGGGAGCCGCATTGTAAATAAAATGTCTGTATAAGCCTTTATGTGTTACCTTCTGTAAATAAAGTTGGTTTTTTATTATTATTATTATTATTATTATTATTATTATTATTATTATTATTATTATTATTATTATTATTATTATTATTATTTTTATTATTATTATTATTATTTTTAATATTATTGTTATTATTATTATTATTATTATTATTATTATTATTATTATTATTATTATTATTATTATATGTTTGGTTTCTCCCTTGGATGGCCTTTGTTCACAAGTTTGATTGCATATGAGATTGTTTTGTTTATCAGAGGGCGGACGGCAATGATAACAGCATTACATGATAACGACATAAATAATTTTATCACGGAGGTCAGTACGGTATGATTCTCTTCACCATCATACCAAGTTGATCTACATGTCACCATGATGTTGACGTATTATATAAACAACATAATTGTTGTTGTGTTTCTGGCACTATGTTGCTTCTCAGCGACAGACAGTAAAGTGTTGTTGATCTCTATGGATGGTTTCCGGTGGGATTATATTAAGCATGTAGATACGCCGAATTTTGATGCATTTGCCGCTGCAGGAACCAGAGCGGATTATATCAATAATACATTTGTGACGAAAACCTTTCCTTGCCATTATACCATTGCAACTGGTGAGTAAAACAATTACTTATGAAAGATTTTTTACGGCGCACCAACACCGTATAGGACATATGGCGTCGAGACAGAAAATATTACTTTGGCAAACATCGGGTGTTACAAACTTTAATGGTGGTTGCAATTCTGATGCCTCAACCCGTAAAGGCATCGGGAAGCAAGTAAAAGTCGCATAACTTAAATAAGATACATTGTCTTTTGGTATTAGAACAATTTTTTAATGAATGGCAAAATTTTTAATGAATGGCGATTATAACATATGTGTTGCAATTAGTTGTAAATAAGTTAAAATCTTATAGCAAGCCTTTTATACAAGCAAGAAAACAGTACCTTGTCTAATGTCATTTGTACTGTGAAGCAATAGTCCGAATTAAGATTTTAGATTATAATTTTTTTGAACACGATAGTTGACATAAAAATTCATATGTTCATTTTTCAATTCTTACCTGATAAATTGATGTTGTTGTTGGTGATATTTTGGGCATTTTTGGTTCATGAAAATGGTTATAATTGTTTTATTGAACTGATCACACTTATTGCTAATTGAAGGCCTCTATGAAGAAAGCCACGGGATTATATCCAACCATATGTATGATCCAGTCTTCAATGAAATCTTTGGAATGAGCAATAAAGAGACCAAATGGTGGGATGGGGGTGAACCGTTGTGGGTCACAGTACAAAAACATGGGCTCAGAAGTGCCGTATATTTCTGGCCAGGCAGCGAGGCAGAGATTCGAGGGTATAGACCAAATATTTACAAACCATACGAAGAGACTATCGGATTTGAGACCAGGGTAGATACAGTGGTCCAATGGTTATCCAACACTAGATTCAACATTGACTTTGCAATGTTGTACTTTCACGAGCCCGATCATACGGGGCATGAGTACGGTCCAAATTCACCTCAAGTGTATAGAAAGGTCAAAGAAATGGATAATATCTTAGGGTATATTGTCCAGAAATTTAACGAGGCTGATCTATGGAAGTCCGTGAACGTCCTTTTAACAAGTGACCATGGCATGACAGAAGTAGATTACAAAAATAGACACATAGATCTTTCCCAGCATATTGATATGACAGCAATTGACCAAATTCCGGTTGCTGGTCCAACATCTAACATACTGCCAAAGCCAAACAGGATCGATGAAATGATCAGAAACTTGACCGGTGTTGATCATCTTCAAGTATTCAGGAAAGAGGACATACCAGACAAGTGGCATTATAAAAACAATAGAAGAATTCTTCCGATCCTCGCGGTGGCCGATGAGGGATGGCTTATTGTACAGGTATTTTGGTATTTTAACGGTTCAAATGTAATAAAAAGTTATCTTTAAATAAGCATTTGGCTGATTTGATTTATCTTAGTCTTTTAAAATATTATTGATCTTTTGATTACTTATTAGACATACTCATACGGAGGTGTACCTTCATAAAGTAATGTTCACTGGACTTGCACTGTTAAGAATTTGGAGCAACTGTTTGCTGTTTATCACGAATTTTAGGTCTCCTTACAATGAAATATATCTAATACCTGATTGTTTTCATACTGTACTTGAAGCAATCTTATATTTTCACGAAAAGCAGATTTACCTCCTTAATTAATTCAATTATAAGTATGTTTTGTTTAATGTAGTATTTGTCAAAATTTACTCTTTTCTTCTTCATTTACTGTGCATTTATTAAAGCATATTGTTTAGTTTTATCTCTATATCCATTTCTTTTAAACAAAATATCTTCCATTGTCTTAGATATAACTCATATTTGTATTTTTTCTTCCATAGAGTCCAAGGGAGTATAACTACACACTAAAAGGCACTCACGGATATGACAACGCCCTTTCTTCTATGAAACCAATTTTTTACTCACGAGGACCAAACATCAGGGCCGGGTACAAGTCTTTCCCATTCAACTCTGTGGACATTTATCCGCTCGTATGTGAACTGCTCGGTATACCACCGTCACCGAACAACGGGACATT
This sequence comes from Ruditapes philippinarum, assembly GCF_026571515.1. Lineage (NCBI taxonomy): Eukaryota > Metazoa > Mollusca > Bivalvia > Venerida > Veneridae > Ruditapes > Ruditapes philippinarum. Next base: position 503,005 of record NW_026851615.1, read on the forward strand.
AGATAATACCAGACATTTTATTGTTCAGCAATCTGGGGCCCCGAACATTCAAGTGCATTTTGCGGCAGCTGCGTTGACACTGTTACATTTGTTGACAAGAAATTTTAACAGTTAGTTTTTTTCCTATGTCTTCTGTACATCTAATGAGTAAATATTGCATTATATGAGATCAACATGTACAGTCATACATTTATCGTCTGATATTGTTGCATACTTTTTGCAGTCAGGTGTTTGTGTATTTTCATTGTTTTTAAGTCTTAAAATCACTAAATGATCTTTTAAAATATCAATTTTTGACAGTTGTATTCGAACAATTATTGAGAAAGAAATGAAAGGTTAAAGTATTTAAAGTTTGTCATAGTGCTTTGCATTGTATCATATTTTGATTTTCACTCTCTCTCAGAATATTATCAATCTTACTGACATACAAACATTTGCAAGAATATTGTCTGAAAGGATTTTGTACTAACCTGGTCTTATTTTTAGATTCCTATTATGTCATATTAAGATATTTTTTTTTATTTCAGTAAGCTATTACTCACCAATATAATAAGTGTAAATAGATTGACTTCATTGTATGGTTCCGAGTGATCACTTTTTTCCAGATATTTATACATCTCAAGTGTTGTGTGACAGACGTAAAAAGTTGCCTCGTTCTTCACTGCAGTGATGTTATAATTTTTCTGGTCCTTCGGGAGTCCATCACTTTTAAGTGTTTAGAATTGAGTACCGCTCAAATCTGTGCTAGGGGCGTGAGAGATGTGACTTTTTTCATTATTCCTCATGTACAGACTAAATCAAACCAAGTTTACAATTTTCATGTAATCTTACTGTTTTTAATGCTTCCAAATGATCATTTTTTCTCCAGATATTTATAGCTTCTATTTATTCAGAAATGTACTTTTGAAAGAAGATTTATGGTTTACAACAATACTAAAAATAAAATTAACAAACTATGACAAAAATGTTCGTTCACAATTTCTTCCTGCTATAAACGCGGCTTGTGTTTGTACTAAAGGTGAAGCTGATAAAAAGTTATCGTGACGAGGACGGTGATAATGATGCTGATACGAATAATGATGATGCTGATGTCGTTGCTGTTGATGATGTAAATTATGATAATCTGGTTGTTCATGATGATAATGATGATGATAATGATGATGTTGACAGTGATAATGATGATGTTGACAGTGATAATGATGATGATTATGAATGATGGTGGTAACTATTCATTACGAAATAGTTTCATCCAAGAGCATAATATCAAAAGAAAATCGTTTTACCAGTGCTTTTTCATTTGTGGTTTTGCGTCACTAGATCCATCTAATGAAGTCCAAATAATTGAATTTCTTAAAAAGATCAGCTAGGGCACTTAAAACAGCAAGATGTGCAATAGATAATTTAGACATAAACTCAGAAATAGTTTATTCTTTGCTCGATTAATTCTAAGTAAAAAGCGTTGCAGCACTTTTTCAATTTGGGTTTATTTTAACAATTTGAATAATTATTTTGGAAAAACGATGTGATCCAATGATCTGAAACTTTGCTCAAAAGTGGTCTAGACCTATATCATACACAAATGGTATATTAATTTAAAAAAAAACATTTCCAGTCCCGTCATGTAAAAAAATCAAACTCATTGAAGTCCCTTTCATTTTTCGTAGTCAATTTGATTAAAATGCAGATGTTCTATGTCTTTACAATACAGTATAAGATATACACTAAATGTTTGCTTAAATCAATTTTAGATAAAATAACAAACGGAAAACAAATTGAATAAATGTCAATTTCGAGAATTTATTCTAACAATGTGATTTGGTTAGTAAAGATTTAACTTCCTGAATTATCTTAATGATCTATTAACATACAACTGCGCATGAGCAAACTATGTGATTCATACAGCCAATAATATATTAACCTGGATTGTGCAACGTTAGACAGGAAAATGCTATATTTACAGAGACTGGAACGCAAAAGCATGCGCAATAAAAAAAACAGGACAGGTCATTAACTTTTAGGATAATGCGTTCATAATAAATGGTGAGCATAGTCAACATTGAGTTTGTGAATTTTGAATGGAAATGAACGATATGCACTTAGCACAGAATTAAACAATTCAAGAAAAGTTAATGTTGTGCTCACGAAATTAAGAAAACTGAATTCTGTGCTAAATAGGTCATGAAACAATCTGTGCCAAATTCAAAGACATACGATTCTTATATTAGATTCAGACACCTACGGTATCGACATAGTTTTCCAACATTAGATAATTTTCGACAGTTACATACAAGCAACAACAATCAACTAAAAGACCTTTATCCATGTCAAACTTTCAAATTTATACCACTTGCCCATTGCTCCATTGATTTATATTACTGCTTTAACAATCTTTGATAAACTCGACTCTATTAATAGTTTCCAAATTGTGGCATCCATGAACCTTACGAGTGTATCTGTTCTAAGATTCTAAGACTGAGTCTGGGAGGAAAGAATAGCGTTTTCTTTCTCTTAAAAAATCTAGTTAAATCGAAAAAAAAAACAAACAAAAAAACTTCCATGCTTATGTCTCAAAATTAGTATTATTCTTTGTCACGTGATATGACGTCACATTTACGGCATGCAATTATTTTGCAAACCTACTTACATTGATAAATTAATGCAGTGGCCAAGAATCACCAGACATTCAGTTAAAATAAAATGTCGGCTTGTATGTCTGAGAAAAATATTTTAATCATAACTATTTATATACTTCTCTTACCGGAAATAATATTACGTCTGCGGTCAGGTACGGCTGTTCAATGCTGTTCAATATTTCAATGATTTACCGCCGATATAATTAATTGTAGGGTTACAGAAAAGCGATATCATAACCAATAAGCATGAAATTTGTGCCATTAATAGTATTACGAGCTTATTTAAGTTCAGTTGTGTTGTATTAATCATGCGTTCTCTGAAAGTTGAAGTTATTATAGCAAAAACAAACAAATCGTAAACTACTTCTTCAGAATTAGGAGTAGAAAATACAAAATCGAAAGTTATTGTTCATCAACAGCTATATCTCATGCAATATTTTTATAAAATGTAAACAGTAAAATTATATTGTTTCTATAATCTTATGGTGGAAGAGTTGTAATAAAGACTGTCTCTGTTGTTACATTAATAGAACACGTAAACAGAAAAAAAGGTCCAAAACAAAATATTAATTATTTTGATATTTTTATCGGTTTAGCAATGATTTTGTGCAAGAGCCATTCACTTTCAAAGCAATTTTCTACCATATTTCATTCACACATGTATTTTGGAAGTAGTCTATTTTAATATCCATGCAATATGTTTTACATGTAAAGCTTTATACACTTTAATGGAAAATAATGTTAGGAGAATGTGGCGTCTATAAACATAGATGTCTGTTTGGTGCGTTTACGTCATTTACTTTTTATTTATCATATCAACGGATGTTTAAATAAACTGGGTTGATTTGTGATGTTTTATCATAACATAAATACAATTGAATTACAAATAATTCAATATAATAATAATAATATAATTCAATATAATAACTGATCTTTCTACTTATTTAATCATTAAGTCGACTTTAAACAAAAACAAGTAAATTGCATTATACAGAATGCAGACTTTTGAACTTAATAATTAAAAAGAGAGAGAAAAGAAACGCTTAATCACAGAAGATGAGAGTCCCTCCAGTATAACCATCAGCTTATGTTCTTTTGCTCTACTCCTCTTGGAAAGGTGTTATAAATATTGCATAATTGTCAAATAGGTCATAATTGATTTAAATGTTCCAGCCGTATCTAAAGTGCCATTACATACATGGTGGTTGCAGAGGT